>NC_051066.1:24257335-24576710 GCF_004664715.2 Peromyscus leucopus | reverse complement strand
CTTTCTACAGGTAATAGGAGAAACAGCAAATGAGAAAGTATTTTAAGACTAGCCAATTCCTTTGCAATTTTTTATGTAAGATTCTATGGGATTTTGAGATATTCTCCATAGCCAGTTAATCCCTGCTCTTTACTCATAATTTAACTTAAAATCCTATATGAAACAGAAGATAGCAAGCTGATTGAATGAGTAGAATTTATTTCCACTAAGGTATTAGCTACCTATAATTTTCAACTGAACAATGCAAACATAACCTATATAGATCTAAATAGAAATCCCCTCAGGAGAGTAATTTTGACATTAAAGTCTCTTCCTTCACCTTGTTTTCTGTGGTATATGGGAAGTTATTGGAGCTAGAGGTGTCAGGCAAACACTGTGAGACACTATGTTCTGGTATTATGGCAGGATGTGTAGGACATGCTTCATTTCCACTCAATGCATATGATAACAAACTACAAAAAAGTTAATGGAATGATACACAGTGGAAGCCAAACTTGGTATATAACTACAGTGAGACTGTACACACAAAAGATAATTCTACTTAGACTGACAATGTGCTTAATCTTAATCTTAAATTTTCCTATGTGTCCCCAGGCTTGACATACACAAACACATTCTAATGATGATGGTTTACAAAGCTCAATATCTTGCAACCATTCCTCTTAGTGTAGAAAGTGTAATTTATCCAAGATATCATAAAAGTTGCTTAGAAAAATCAGGATTTCAGCTACAGTGATAATATAATTCCTTTAATGTTATCAGAGTAGTTAAAACAACTTTGAAGTCCATGCGTCTGGCCATTCACTTATTTAACTTCCTTCTAAGTCCTAGGAAAAGACAGTGGTTTATCTCTCTATTCTTAATCTTCTTTTATGTTCCACTGACAAACTTTAAATTCCATCTTGGAAGCTATGTTTATAGATTTGGCACTCAGTGGTGGACAGAAAAATATAATGGGTGAATTTGCTAAAACTATCATTTTCAAAGATTAAACTAGGTGACGTTGCATATAATAAGCAGCATTTCCTTCCTTGTGGGCTCCCTTTATAAGGCCGGATTTATCTTTTTCTAATATTGTATGCATGCATGTATGCATATATATGTATATTATGTCACTGTCCTCATCTTATTCTCTCATTATTTTATACATGTGCACAATTTCTTTTCCATATGGTAATACTAGATGTTATTGAAGATCTGTTTTATATCTGATGGCTCTTATATTAATAAAATATTTTCAGTAGTATAAGACATTGCTCTGGCTATAAAATATTTTAATAACTTTTAATAAAGAATTGCATTTTGTACATAGATGTGTTTGTCCTGTTTGCTCTTGAAAAACTAGATCTAGATTTTGTAATCCATTTTTCCCATTGCCTTATTTACATATTCTCTATATGCTAAAGAGATCATCAAATGTTACTTTTTTCACCCCAAAAAAGAGGAAGCATAGTACAACTTTACATAGATGAGGAAAATATGAATTCTAAATATGCAATATTCTCAGAAGTTGATGTATATTCTAATATGAAGTGTTAATGAAATCTAGTTAATTTTAACATTTATTGTTCGTCTTTCTTTGAATCTTTTTTTTTTTAAATCAAGTTAGAGGAACCAAAAAAAAGTTCTTTGGCAAATAGGGATCCTGTTTATTTTCCAACTCTGAACTCAGCAGGTTAAGTAATTGGGCTGCGGAAAAGTCCGTCCATTTCTATTTCCAGCTGGTCATACACAAAAGGCAGGAAGTTATCTCATTAATGGGGCACCAGCTTTATGCAAATTATAGTAACAAAAAGGCTTCCCTTCATACTTTTTCATAAATTACCTAATAAAGTGGGAATAAATGGCCATATTCAAGAGCCTTTGTTGTATTTTTAGCACAAGACCCTTTCTGTTACTGCAAATATGACTGAATGTGCCTGTTCAAAAGGGTGTTTATGAAATAAGGCCACTCCAAAGCTTTTATTCTTAACAGCCTTCAGTTACTTTTATGGCACAAAATTAACATAATTAGTCACACAGAATAGATGACATAAGCAGTGTGCCGTGCACAAAAAGGGGGAGCAGTATCTAAGGAAGGTATTTTGAAAGATCAAAAATTTTCAAAGTGCTTAATACTGGAAGGGCCTTTTTATTTGTGCACAGCCTTAAGATACTTTTTTTTAACTCCGTGAAATTCACATAATGAGATGCAGTAGACAGATGACATTAGCGATGTGCCATTAGAAAGAGGTCAGTTTCCTCTGAAAGATAGTCACTGTTTCTGCTCGTCATTAATTTGCAGCTTCAAAGCACTGAGCATATGATAGTCTGGCATGTAAAGCAAGCTGCAGTTATCTTTAAATAACCATTTTTTCCAGTTATTAGAAGCTAAAGTTTTTAAACTACTGACTGAACGTGAAATTAAAGCACGCAGCAGTGTAGGGGGAAGAAAGGAAAAGCACGGGAGACTGCAAGATTAGCCAAAGAGAATCAAATACATTTCAGAAATGGAGTTGTGGTATTCCCTAAGGGTGGCCTGCTTTGACTTCAGCACTAGAATTTGGTGTGTGTGTGTGGGGGGGTGAGTAATGAGCCTCGAGGAAGGAAGCTCTAGACTGTAAATGAAACAAGTGGGAAATTTGGTTTGTGAACCCATAACGTGACACACAATACAAGGCTAAAATGAAAATTGCACAGTTCTTTATAATTCAACTGAGGGAGAACAGTGTTTTTCTGAAGTCCAGAACTTCTGTGGAGGGGAGAACAAAAAGGGTTAAGAGCACTCTCGGCTACAAGGGCACTTCTCAAATATGAATACATTGAGAAATACATCAGATGATCTTCTTTAAGGGAAAGATCAGTGAGATTTTTCTGTTTGAATCTATATAAATAAGTCCTAGACAAGAAGACAGAAAAGTAGAGAATTAAGACATTGCAATCTTCTGAGTTCAAACTTATTATTGCAAGTCTTCGAATGAAATTTATTTTAAGTAATTTATTTTTGCATGAGAGTACATGGATATAACACAAAGCTTATCACATTCATGAAGACAAACGGACCCTTACATTTCAAAATCCATTGGGGTTTATTTTTCACTTTGAAATGGTAGAAGCATGATTTAGCACTTAGCTTTTTCTTTGCTTCTTTTCTTTTAGGTTTATCTGTAAAGTTTACAGTGCTAGAGACTACACACACTCATCAAGTGCCCTGCCATTGAGCTTAACCCACCGCTCAGAGTTTAACTATTTAGAAAACTCTCCTATTTGTAAATTGCTTTCCTACCACTCAAAACAAAATTCTAGCATCAAAACCTCTGGCATGCATGTGGTGATAGGCCTTCTGCAGAATTAGACTGCAGTGCGGTGGGTTGTCTAAGTCAAAAGACACTACTGAATAGGTGTTGGTGAAGAAACGGTGAGTGGTGTTAACTAGCATTTTCAAGCTCTGGGGGAAATTTAAGAGTATGTATTAGACCAAAAATAAACTATGATATTATCACAAAATAACCTCACATCTTCCTACTATGATTATGATTTTAAATACCTAGGTGTCTGGATTGAATTTCCTGCAGTTGGTCAGGTGTGGGACCATTTCATAGAGGCTGTACTCCATACTGAAGATGGAAAAGCCAGAGCTGCTGTAGAACACCAGCTGGGGCCCAGTCCAGCAAAACCTCTGGGGAAGTTGTAGCCAGAAAAGAGATGGTTAAGGAAGACTAACAATGGACTAAAACCCTTCCTTCCTAAGATCTGGCTTTATCTCACTTCAAACTGATTTATTACCTCTTGTTTAGTTACTAGGACTCTCCTTTCACTGTCCCATGGGGTGCTATGCAAGGATTGCATGTTTCTTCTCTGTGAGCTTCAGAAGTTGCTTTAGTACTAGGGTAGTCCAAAGGTGCAGATAGTCACTTGGTATGAGAGCAAAACTGGACAGGTTCATGGGCAAGGAGTAGATGGTGCCGAGACAAGTACTTCTGTGTGATTATGTCCATCTTGCCCCCTTAAAAAGATACCACTGGAGAATGGCTGGGAATTCACTACAGTCGTGGAACCAAACCATTTCCTACAAAGCCAGTTTTCCCTGGACCACATAATGCAATCAGTTTTCACTTGGAACCTGTTTCCCAAGAACCTACTGTGTTCTCAGAACTGTAATGGTTAATTTACACAGGTGTTCCATTTAATCCTCCAAACACTACTATGAAATAATATTTTTTAAAAAAAAATAGGATAATTTTACATTTTAATTTATGTGGCAGTTGTATAGCTTGGTCTATTTGTGGAATTCCTGGCAATGGGAGCAGGGTCTGTGCCTCCTGCTTTGTCTGGATCTTGGGAGCCTCTTCCTCATGGTGAATTGCCTTGCCCAACATGAATACAGGGGGAGGTGTTTGGTGCTTTGTTGATGTCCATGTGAGGCCTGCTCCTTTCTGAGTCAATGGAGGAGGAGTGGATGGGGGGAGGAGGGAGGTAGTGGAAGGGAGTGAGAGGAGATGAGGGAGGAGAGGCTGAGGTCAGGATGTAAAGTAAATAAATAAATAAAAATAAAAAACCACTGTAAAAAATTAGGATAATTTTTAATTTTTAAAAAGCACAAAAATCTCTGGGTGTATTCTAAATACAGTAAAAACTAGCCAAGTGTTGATCACATGCCTTGCTGTCAAGCAATGGCTCTATCAATGAAAGTAAAGACTCTTCAGAAATCTCCACCTTCTTTTATTTTTAGAAGTCCTTACTGAAAGGAGGACATAAAGGGACATGGATAAAAAATCTGGCACTTGTATTTTTTATGCATAAAAATGACAAAACTCAATCAAACATCCACAAAACATGTATCTATAATGTAGAGTACTAAGAGAAACTCCCCATAGAGAATTTAAATGCTGTAAGTACCTCTTGGTTCCTTTCTACCAAAGAAATGTGTTTAGTGCTACATAAAAGAAATGATGGTTAACACCATATTCTTTTTTTTTTTTCAATCAGATTTCATCTGCTTTTATTAAGGAGAATAGTTACACTTGTTACAGTAAAATGAGGAACATCTTAATGTAGCTGGTCTACATAAATTCTATTTTACTTTAATTAAAAAGCTGAATTTCTGTACAACCACATGCACTTATACAAACTGAGAGCAATTTATAATTGCCACTTAACCTTTTATTCTAATCCTGAAGTGTCCTATATTGTTATGTTAAGTATATGTTAATGATAAGCAAGGAGATGCATTGAAAACTTTCTAAGATTTGGTAAATGAAGAGAAACTGCCAAAAAATTGCATCTAAAATGTGTGGTCCATTCTAAAGTAATATTTCTTGGCCTACAGGATTTTACAATCAACTGTTTATGTAGTTTCAGTTTACTATCTATTGTTTACAAGATGCACCATCAGTCACTTCTCTTTCAAACAGCTACATGTAGTAACAGGAAATCTTAATTTAATAAGATCCTTTGGATAAAAGCAGATTTCAGATTGACCCTGTAGCAAGAGATTGAAAATACTGATAAAGCTGCACTACTGCACTTTTACATAATTTAAAAATCATCACATTATGTATGTATTCTCTTCCTTCAGAATTCTGCCAATGAAAGCAGAATCATGTCAATTTATGATCAATAGAGACAGAATATTCTACAAGGTATTCTGGGAACTATAGTTAACTGAGAACATTTTTCTTTCAAGTACATTTTTTTAAAGCAGTGCCAAAAGAGATGTGGTAGTCCAGAGCTTCTATGAAAAGCTCAACATATTTTGGAAGGCCGTAACAGGCAATTTGACCACTGCTAAATGGCACAATCCGTAGTGTTGCCTGCAGGTTTGCACAAACCTAAATGCTGCCACTGATCAGGACAGCGGAGTTTTAACGTTCCTGTGAACAAGATTAAGGAAACACGGGGAGACTTGAACAATTCAAAATATCTATCAAGATTAGAGGAGGTAAGATTGAAGTAGATAGGAGACAAAGTGATCAGCCAGTCTTCTGGGGAACATTTTGCACTTCTGCTTGCTACTTTCTGTGGTAGAATATTATTTTAAGATATGTTAGATTTGTTTATGCTATGGAACACTTGCTTTAATGATGCATAGATGTGTTACATTCCTTTATGTTGCATTTGTTTAACTCTGTGAAGCTGTGTTACTGTGTCTGTCAAAACACCTGATGGTCTAATAAAGAGCTGAACAGCCAATAGTGAGGCAGGAGATAGGATAGGTGGGGCTGGCAGGCAAAGAGAATAAATAGGAGAAAAAGAGAGATCAAGGAGTTAGAAATGAAGGGGCCACCTAGTCACACAGGCAGATACAGAGTAAGAGGGCAAGAAAAGATATACAGAAATAGAGAAAGGTAAAAGCCCAGAGGCAAAAGTTAGACTGGAAAATAAAAGCTGGCTAAAAATACGCCAAGACAAGGCCAGACATTTAGAAGTAATAATTAGTCTTCGTGTGTGATTTATTTGGGAGCTGGGTGGTAGGCCCCCAAAGAGTAAGGAGTAAAAACAATCAACTACAACTTTCTCCAAATCATGTCTTTTTGAAATGAGTAAAAAAGTTGCCAAAATATAAATGAGAAAAGGGGATGGTTCCATCTTTTATGAGAGGAAATATGAATTATTTCGATCTCAGGCCATTCTAGGAGGCAAAAATTTAAATCTTCCAAGAAAAAGACACATGTTATAAATAATACATGGCATTTTGACAACTTGGGGATAGTGCTCAGCCCCCAAAGAAAAGGTGCACAATTCTATTATGTGCTGCCTTGCTGCATGAGGTGAGCTGATTTTATCTGTAAAGAAATTTCAGGATTAAATAAATTTTAGGAACACAAAGTAGTTCATTTCAAATGTGGACAATATGGTAAATTATTAAGCAAATATATGGCTACCTGAATCAAACAATACATCTCTAAACCAATTTGTCCAATCTCAATTCTTCTTTTGTGTTTTAAATATGATTAAATATAGTTACATCACTTTTGATAGGGATTCACAACACGCCCCCACAGTTGGGCATGGTCGAGCATGCCCGGCAGGACCTAGTCACTTCTGCCTAGTCATTTCCAGGTAAAAACATGTCAAAAGGCCAGGACCCCATGGCTTTGCTTGGTTGTATAAAGCACACAGCGCAACATGGGCCTATGTACACAGGCTCGGCCCAGCCTATTTTTTTTTTTTTCTTTGTACGATGGACAATTTCTTTCTTTTTTTTATTTTATAATTTAATTAATTTTGCATATCAGCCACGGATTCCCTTGTTCTTTCCCCTCTGCTCCACCCCCAATTGTCGTGCTAGAAATGCCATCCAATGACTGAGGGAATTGGATGCAGAGACCCACGGCCAGGCCCCACCCAGGTGGAGCTCCAGGAGTCCAATTGGCAAGAAAGAGGAGGGTTTGTATGAGCAAGAATTGTTGAGACCAAGGTTGGATAAAGCACAGGGACAAATAGCCAAATGAATGGAAACACATGAACTATGAACCAAAGGCTGAGGGGCCCCCAACTGGTTCAGGCCCTCTGAATAGGTGAGACAGTTGATTGGCTTGATCTTTTTGGGAGGCATCCAGACAGTGGGACCAGGTCCTGCGCTCAGTGCATGAGTTGGCTGTTTGAAACCTCGGCTCAGCCTTTATAAGCCAGAGCCATGATTCCCAGCCCCACTTCACTCACATGTCGTTCCACAGGCCTGTCTCTCTACCTTATCTTAATAAAACTCTTGTTAGTGGATTCTGTTGTGTTTTGTGACATTTCCTGGCAGGGTAACTTTCCTTCCCACATTTCCCAGGTCTCCCTCTTTCCCAGGACCCCACCCCTATATGAAGAGCTCCAAGCAGTTAACAACTGCTGAGAAAAGAATTCATCTCCCCCAGAGATGAACACCCTGATTGGTCAGTCTCAATTATTTGAGATCCTTACTGTAATATTACTTACATCTTCCCACCAATAAAGTGTGAAGACATTTTTATGTTCTATTTTTGACAAGATCTTGCCTTGTAGTATAGGCTGGTTTTGACCTCAAGATTGTCCCTTATTCACCTCACAAGTATTGGGACAACAGAGCAGCGCAGCAATGCACCCTACTTACTGCTTTCTTAAGACAGGCAACTGAAATTGGTGAGAGGCAAAACCGACCAATGAACAACAAAATCTTACTTGATCTATTCAGATTGATCTTTTCCTGTGTAATGGAAGAATTGACTAATGTTATGTAATTTAATAATTCCTAACTCTCTAATTCATATGCTTGCTCTTGAGTTCAAAGGCTACCAGCAACTTTCTAGCTATTTTCTGAATTTTGATTTCTTTTCATGTATCTATTTACTTGTTGCTGTGCTCATGTGTGTGTGCATGGCCCAAATTGTTATAACAGAAATCAACACTGAAGAATTCAAGGCTTTCAGTTTAAACAAAGATAAACAAAGTAGTAAAACAATATATTTTAATTTTATGGAGACTCATTTAGAAATTAAACAAAATAAAGTCATAATTATTGGCTTTTTTTTTTTTTACCTCCGATAAAACATAATTTCTGAAAAACAATTGTTTTCCCAGAATCTTTAGTATTCTGACTTTGCTTATATCAGAACTGAAGTGCAATAGCAAAGGATTGGGGGAAAGTTGCTTCAAAGAAAACCAACACAATATTTAGAAGAAAACAAAATCGGGAGTGAATTGTTTTTCCCAACAAGCATACATATACATGTCTCCAGTCTGTAGTATTCCATTTTAAATATTACCCTTAATTTTTTTTGTTTATTTTTTTGAGAATTTCATACAATACATTTTGCTTATATTCTTGCCCTTCCTATAGCCCATCCAAATTATCCTCCACCTCCCTACCCATGCAACTTCATGTTCTTTCTTTCCTATTCTTAAAAAAATAAATAAATATCAGAATTTGGCATCTAATCTGTGTTAGACAACTATTCCAGAGCTTAGGGACTATTTCAAAACTAAAGAAAAAAAATAATTAAAAATTCTAAGGCACAAGGCTATTAATATTATTTTAATGTGTGTATTTTACACTTAAACATTAATCTCCTGGTTGCTGTTATCCTGTACTTAAATTCTACTTACAATTTCTCAAATTTCCCTTCATTTTATTTGAAACAAATGTGCTATGCTAATATATCAAATGACAAGTTATCTGATCATAATAAGCTCCTACCTTAAAATTACTAGGTCTTTTAGAAATTCAAGTGTGCCCTCCATCTGACCATTTAATAATGCCTGTTATCTTAATATGTTTCCCTTAAAAGCTTGACTATATCTTCAACAAAAAGGAAAGTGTGTGTACTCGTCACTGAGGCAGAAAGAGCTCTAATCATAGAGTTTCCCAGCAGAACAGGGTCACCTCAGCTGAAATTTTCTACAAACAAGTAAGTGCTGAGACAGCAGATTGGCTTCCTTCTTGCTTTTTTCCCCTATTAAAATCAGTTTGAGATAAATTGCAAAATAAATAAATGTCAAGTAACAATTCCCATGACTAGCATTTGAATTGAATTTAATGATTATTATGAAGACAAAGTTGGGATAGGCCTCTGACTGGAATGCTACAAGCAAACAATCTGGAATGATTTTAGCTTGGAACCATCTTAACAAATGAGCACATTTCTTCAGTGACTGGAGCAAGTGACTCTTCTATCTAATTATGGATGGCATAAAGGACTCCAGATTAATGATTCCAAAGATTAAACCATTATTTTGGTTGACTTTCTTCACCACTTACTTAATAAACCTAAAAAGTATTTCTCTCAGTCTGTATTTTAGATTTCTATATAACAATTCCCTAAAAATAAAATGGAAAATTGTTAGAACTACTTGGAATAATAGTAACATTAACTGTTTCAATGCTCAGATGAATATGAGTGCTTCTGAGGATAAGGATTCAAAATACCTATCACTTTTTCTATAATAATTAAAGGAAAAAAAATCTCTAAAATAATGTACTTAAAAGAGTAGAAGGGCCAGACGACCATGTTTCTCTAGCCTATTTTAAATGCCTCTGCTTTGCTGTTTATTAACATCTAGGAAGCAGCATTCTTAAACCTAAGAGTAAGAATAATACTGAATTTCAGAAAAGACTTTAGGGAAATAATATGTTGACTTATTTGTGGAGAACCTCAGAACACACTTTAAATATTCTGAATTTATTTTGTGTTAAATTTGTCCCTTCCTTAGATATATACCTGTCATCATTAAATGAATTACCTAGTTGACTTAACTTTATAGATATTCTACCCATTTCTTTTGAAGGAACTGTCAAAGGGATATTAAAAAAAATGATATTGAGCTTAAAAAGCCATCTTGCTATCCCCTTTCCTCAGCGCTATTCAAGAACATTCTCTTTGAAGTAATGTAAAAGGTGTATTTTACTCAACTAGTGCTGGTTCCATTGCTTTTTCTGATGATGGCCACCAAAATTCTCACAGCCATATCTGCACCTACATGAAGGCATTGGAATAGCTTCACAACACTTCCTTTTCCTAAGCTTATTGCTGGCATCTATTCTTTTCCTTAAAATTTGCTTTAATTTCTTTGTTTAGTAACTGAGTATTCATAAGGTGTATTGAATTAATGAAGACTGCCAGATTACATTCTGAAAACTGTGAAATACGATGATAACTCATAAAGTGTTAGATTCACAATATTACATCCAAGACCTCAGAAGTATATAATATTACCTGAGAAATGGGAGAAGGACCTTTGCCTCAATTAAATGAGTAAATGAGTAAACTTCACCAATCATATAAAACTAAGCTTCTCTTTGTGAGGCAGTTGTCGATTTTGGTGGCTTTATCTCTGGGGAGACTTTTCCTGTCCACAGTTTGAAACACTGTCCCCTCTCGCTCCTCCACATTCATCACGATTGCAGCAATGCACCCTTCCCCTACCCCCAACCCCCATTCTCTCTTTGCTGCATCTGACTTCTTTGGTGAATTTCTCCATTATTTTATTTCAAGTGCAAGAAGCATTGTGCAGTTTGTCTGCTGTGACTACCAACCCTGGAATCAGCTGTGTTAATCAAGATTGAACATGTTGCAGTGACTCAGTGCCTAATTGAAATCCCTGAAATGAAGAAGACACAGTATGTTATAAGGTACAAAGGAGGCAAATGAGTAAAAATGCACACTGTCAAATTACTCAACAAAGTCAGTAATTTACTATTAAATAAAAAATCTCAATTATCTGTGTAAGACAGTATTTGGGGCTATAATATTTTTTCAAAAATATATCAAACAAACTGTTGGTAGGGAAATGGTGGTTATTTACATAGGATAATGAAGAATAATATAAACTTATTATCTATAATATTTTCATATCCATAAAAGAAAAGTTGAACCAACATTGGATGTATAAATGCAGCTTAGTATTAGAAATATTTTCTTTTATTTTTTAAAATTCAATATGGTCAAACCTCCATGTTTTTTAACTGTACCATTGGATTTCATTAAATCTATCCTCTTTTTTGGTTAATGAAGGGATAATTTGTCCATTTTAAAATGCTAACAAATAGAGATGTCACAGGAAAGTTTTAGGGAGATAACTATTGTCTTTAGTCCTATATCCCTCCATGGGTCCACAGCTCATTGATGCAAAATATTAAACTATTGAACAAGAAAATAGA
Source organism: Peromyscus leucopus (assembly GCF_004664715.2). Classification (NCBI taxonomy): domain Eukaryota; kingdom Metazoa; phylum Chordata; class Mammalia; order Rodentia; family Cricetidae; genus Peromyscus; species Peromyscus leucopus. Next base: position 24,565,108 of record NC_051066.1, on the reverse strand, counting down.
TTCTATGCAAGAGATACTTTCTTTGAAGAGAGGAAATTTGTAGAACAAAAGACAATATCGTCTGAGGATAAATCTGAAGAGTAGCTGAGGAAACAGCATGCTGATCTAATGCCTTCCCAGGGAAAGTTTTAAAGAAAGCAGGGATTTAATGCTGATATAAAAGCTAATGAAACTAACTGTGGAATAAACACTTCAGTAGGCATTTAACTTGTTATTGTTTCACTTAATCAAACTTGTTGCTTTGAATAGTTTTGTTGGTTGGTTATGATTTTAAATAAAGCTGTTTGTGTCTTTCTTTTAGGCTCTCCACACGGAAGCCAACCTTGCATTTCCCTTGAGTTTACTAAAATAGAATGAGCATGTCCACAAGGGAAAAAAAGTTCCATACTTAGAGAGGGAGATCTTATCTTACTGTTTTGTACTATTTTAAGAATTTAGTGCATTTTATTTTTATTTTGTATTTTCTCTATTTCTTTTTGGTATGTTCAGGTAATAGTAATTTATGTCACTCTGTCAAAATGGGGACAAATTCATTTGGCTAAATGTCAAAATACAGTTACTGTATGTAACATAACTGTAATATTTTCTCATCTTCCCTGCCTTTATTTGACCCGTTCAAAGTGATTTAGAAGCATTTTCAGTTTTATGTACAACATATGCCAGTAGGTGGTGGTAGTATTTTCTACAAACACTACAATAATATTTTCTTCAGCCAATAATTCAAGAGCATAGGGCATTCTTGGATCTTCAGATGTTTCTGGATGATACATGGATTTCAGAGAAACTATTTTCCAAGTAAGAGTTCCTTCTTGTGTTTCAAAGTAAAACTGCTTCAGAGTCTCAGATGGAGGGTGGGAAGAAAATCCTATGCCAAGCTTGTAGGCTGTATATTTAATTCTATAGCACTGACCATTATGCTTTTCTTTTCTAATAGATGTCATCCATTAAATTGGAAAATTGAAATTGAAAATTGAAGGTTAGATATACATATATGCTCAGTAAGTGATTTTAATTGTATTTTCTCCTTCGTCGTCGTGGCTCATTTGCATTGTGAATGCCCCGAGAGAAGGAAATTTTGTAGGATCTTTGCTCTGTTTGTTGATCCGACAGTGTAATTCAAAGAGTTTGATTGTGTATTCAGATATCCTGTACGTAATACTATGAGTTTGGGACTTCCTGTTGCTATGAATGATAAAACTTTCCTATTTAATGTACAATTCACCCATTGTTTATAGATATGTGAAAGGACGCTTCCATGGGACATCCATGAACAGAATCATGACAGGGAGCAAAGGAGAGCACAAGGATTGGGTTGATAATGGGAAAGGTTGAAGTCTCAAAGGTCCTGCAAGATAAAAGCCTGCTTGAATTTGGCATGAGGTGGTTGACAAAGTGATCTAAAATTTAAGGTTTCTTCATGTTTAAAGTCTTTTCTATACTTTACTTAATCTGGCTTTCATATTAATCCATTTTTTTTTTTAGAAAGTCAGGAGCTGGGAGATGAAACACAGGCATAACTCATGCTTTAAAAGGGAAAACTGTAAATTTGGATTCAAAGACTTGTAGAAGAATAGTTTAGAATCAGTCTCGCCAGTCTACTCCTTTGCCCGACAGCATTAGCATCACCTGGGATTCCATCAAAATGCAGAATCTAAGATCTCACACCCTGAGAGCTTTCTTGGTCACATCTGCAGCTTCCCAAGATCCCATGGGGGTCTGCCTTCATGTCAATGTTTATGAAACACTGATTGAGACTATTCCAAGCTAATGGAATCTGCTCTTGCTTTTTCTTAGTGAGGGGCAAGCCAGAACTGAGTGGTGTTTTCATGATTCACACAGTCTCAGTGAGCATGTCATCCTCACCATACATTTCATTTACTCAAATTCTTGTTTTACTAACATATTTTTTGTGTGTGGGTTCTGTGTGTACTGCAATAAAGCATTTTTTAATCAACCAAACAACAACAGCAACAAAATCGTGGACAGATGGCCAAGAAGAAGAAAAAATTCAAGATCAAGCTGCAATTTTAGGGATGACTGAATCTTAACGATTTAGTTTGCTCTTCCCCTGCATTGGCAGCCAGTGGCAATGTCCTTACAGATTATGCTTCCTTCAGGACTTGGTGACTCAAGTGTCCTGGGAAGCGTTGCTCATAAAACTAGTGTTGCAGTTCTCTTGAAGCTGAAAGCAAAACATCTCAGATAAGATTAAACAACTAAATTTTGGAAATGTAGTTATCAGCAGTAGAATAGAAGCCAATAAAGTTTATAAGCGCTGATGAGTTTTCATTATTCTACAAAATTTCCTGTTCAGTTGAATCCAGTGTTGTTTCAAACACATTGCCTGCATTTTAAAACATTTTCACTCAGTCATTACCATTAGGAAAAACTACTTGAAAGAGTGAAAAATAACACATTACCAATTGTAAACACTTTGCAATAAAAGTTTTCAATAATGATTGGATTCTGGTTTTAATGTTCTAGATAAGAATGTTCCATATTTATTGTTTTCAAAGTTATGACTTATGTATAGTTTATTAATTTAGTTTTACTCATTTATTAATAAGATTTAATCACAAACCATGTATCTGACATTATCTAAAGATTTAAAGTAAATGTAGGAGAAACAAAGTACTTTGTGTGTGTGCTGGATCCACTTAGAGAGGAAACACAAATGAGTGACTGCAGTGTTCACAGTGGCATCCAGGGCTAAGATAACATTCCTTTTCAGTGTCTGTTAAAGTGATGTTTTCTAAAATAGATGGGGACTCTGAAAAGGCTTTGATTGGTCATTTCAAATGGAGTAAGTCTGTAGAAGTAGAAAAATGTCTGATATTCATGAGTTACTCAGACTGGCTACTGACAGCATAGGATTCTTCTCTATGGAGATTAAGTGTTGCCTCAAGCCTAGGAGTTTGTTCTATCAACAACTTGTACAGTTCTTCATGCTTCTATACCAAACTCCTTTCAGAAATTAAAAAAAAAAAAAACATAAAAGTCCATGTACGTCATTTTTTATTTGGTACCTGGACAGAATCAGAAGATGTAAAAACTCTTTTTAAAGCAGTAAACCTAAATTAAAGTCAAAGGATGTAGATGTTTTCTAAGTAGTTTATTCATAGCCTACCTGGATAGAAATCTAAGACACAGCTAACATTGGTTTTATGAATAAAGTGGGAGACAAGATGCAGTAAAAATCACTTTCTGAGCATTTTCTCATCAATACTCAATCCAAAAATATAAACATTAGTATCTGTGAATACTTCTTGTACCTAGGACCACTTTCCTGGCTGTACAGATCACACCTATTTCATAACTTTGTCATCAAGAAATTAACAAGGAGAGTTTGCCTTAATACTGTTCTACTGAATTTCACTCATTTGTAGTTAGTGAAGCATGACAAGTACAAATGATGTTTAAATCACATTTTACTTTTCTAGTCTTGTGGAATGTTAAAGAAAGTAGGGCCAGAAGTAGAAATATGATAATTCAATAAACACATTGATATAGTCTGTGAAATGTTATTTAGACCATGCAGTTCTCTTGCAATAAATTTGCAAAGATCTACATGAGGTATGTGGTCATTTAAATATATGCACACTATCTATCTATCTATCTATCTATCTACACATATCTATCTACACTACACATCAAGGATATTTACTCTGCCATTTCATGCATATGTTGTGATGCACTATACTTATACACTGACTTCTTTAGAGTTGAAATAAGAAAAATCTATTATATAATAGTCAGGGAGACTATATAACAATATGTTCTTGCAAGTTATGGCAGGGAGTAAGTATATTAATTTATAAAGAAACATGTGATGACTATGTGAACCAAAACTTTTGTAGTTCATTTAGATAGCAGCACAGCTTGTTTTTCTAAAATGTAACTCCATTACTTTCAACTTCAATACCATTTTAGTGCTCTGGAAAACTTGTTTTTATTATGTACATTCAGAGTTCATAAACTCACCAATTTATTGACAGGATGAGGTAAAACTATGGTGACAGGTTACCAGATAGTATAAGGAAAAGGCACAGTTGGTGAAGAAATTGACTTCTATGGCAAATTGGACGTCCTTCACAAGGTAGTATGGACTTCGGATGAAATTACTGAAAATCCTATTTTCAAATTCTCTGTGAGAAATGGTAAATTCCTATAGAGATTTAAATGACTAAATTAGAAATGATATTGTGCTTTAGTTTATTCTACCTTATTGGGGTACAGATAACTAAGTCTGCAGTCACAGACTTGTGTGTTTTCCAGAGGCAAAGTGAATAGATTATTTCCTTGAGCCTACTGATTGAGCATTGGAATCTAAAAAGGAAGTGGAAGGGGCCTGGGGGTGGAATCATGAGATTGTGAGTAAGGTAGGCAGACCTTCAAAGTCACTGTGCAGAAACAATGAAGTCACAGAACTAGGTCCTGGCTCAGCTTGTGTGTGGGGGGAGAGGACAAAGAGCCTTTTCTTGGTCCTGAATCAGACTGAATAGCTGCAAACAACAGTTGTCATCTGATAGGAAAGTGGTTGCTAGCAATTTTGGAACCGGTTTTTTGTTGCTGTTGTTTGCTTTAGCTTTTTCTGCACATCTGGGATCTTACTTTTTACCTTGGGTTGAGAAGAGATAAGCTGCGGTAAAACAAATGTACCATTGCTTCTCTATGTCCTTTGTGTTGAATCTGTTGCTCAGTTTTCATCCCACATCTCTTGGGTGGACTAATTACACATGTTCCACTTTCCATTTTTAAGTTCTGCTCACAAGAAAAAAATAATAAAAAGTTGCGATCTTAAGAGCATTGCAATTAGTGTCATTATATACTCAAAATATAGTTTGAAAGAAGCCAAACTTATGATCCTCCAATGTGGTGAGGTGTCTGTTGACTGCATTTTTTTTTTCAGAGTAGTGAGAGGGACATTTTTCCCCACAACTATCTATGAAGCTAAACATAGAATATAGTGATTGTCTAAATATATTTATTTTTCTAATAACAATACATCCCTCTAAAACTAATAAATATGAGGTTAACAAGAAAGTACTGCTTAGGTGAAGAAAACATATTTTATTCATTACAAGCATTGAAGTATGTTTTGCTCTCACATTTAATTTCCCTTATTATAATGAAGACTACTACCTCTACAAAACGATGTCTTCTCAACTAACAAAATTCTAGATTTTAATCATGGACATTTGAAAAATAAGAAAGAAAAAAATGAGAGCACAAGCCTACTCTTGACTTGGTTACTTCCTGTTTTGAAATCTCTATTACAAATATCATATTTTATCACTGTGTAAATTATGAGTGTGATATATTTATATAGGATGCATGAGCAATTATGCAAGTATGCAGAACTGCACATGAGCAGAAGCCAAATGAAGGTGTCAAAATCCTTGTCACAGTCTACCGATTCCTTTATTAAGAAGACACTCCCCCTAAACCTGGAGTTTGCTATTTTTGTTAGTATTTGTTGTTTTCTTCCTTGGCTAGGATAGAAGCCAGCAATCACTTACTTTTGAAAGTTCTTGTTTCCACACTCATGATATTGGAGTTACATACATGAGTGGAATTTCCAGGTTTTGTGAGGGTGCTGACATCTGAATTCCTGTTTTCATGCTTGTTCAGGAAGCTCTCTTAACTGCGGAGCCTGCTCTCCAACTCTTCTTGCTTAAAATTTAAGGGTAGATTCCATTATGATAAATGTAAAATTATTTTGAATTCAGATTTTTTTCTTCTAATTTTCCTGTATTGAAACCAATTATTGTTTTCTAATCATTGTTTCCCTCATCCAACTCATTCTACATCTACCCCACCCCTTGGTATATATATATATATATATATATATATATATATATATATATATATATATATATAGCTTTTGCAATACTTTTGGTTGTGTTATTGCTATTCTCTTATGGAGCCATGGACACAGATAATGATGCCATTTATGAGTGGGAATCACCTTTCTTGTTGACTTATTTTTCTGAAGAGAGACATAATAAGCACATCCTTGTAAACTCGTCATTGAAGAATTAAAGTCTAATTAATTTCTGAATGAATCCAATTTAACAAATATATAAAAACTTAGGTATTCTATTTTTAAATTTGTGGCAAACACTTCCCACAATCTCTACATTTCCATAAAGATTATGAAAAGAAATAAGCCCATCTGTAGTTCAAAAAGATTATGAAAAGAAATAAGCCCATCTGTAGTTCAAAAGAGATGATCCACTGAAAAAATATTCTGATTAAAAATACAAATATTGATAGCAATGTAATATGAGAATAAAACTTTAATGAGAATAAAACTTTAATGCATACAATGACTAACATAAGTTCTTATTTTATGAATATCTGTTATTTTATTTTTATTACATATTGATCATTTATTATACCCCAGAAATCTTTGTATATTAAGATTATCCCCATGGTGATAGCTGCAAAGTTTCCTTGTATTTACTTGTCTCAAGCCTTTAATATGTTTTTCTGATATTTAAAATTTTTGTTGCTCTTTTTCTAGCACTAAGAATTGAACTTTGGGATATGAACATGCTGGACAGTGGCTCTCCTAATGACCGATAAGCACAGCACTTTAAAATTCTATTTTATATTTTAAAACCTATAAATTTTTCATTTGTGAATTCTTCCACAGCATAAAAATTTGGAAATAATATATATATATATATATATATATATATATATAGTATATATATATACTCATAAATTTCCTATTCACTTAAAATATTGTTACCTAATGTTATTTAGACAGTTTAACCAGCAAGAAAATTTTAGCTCTGGATAACAATATCAATCTACCTACCTATATTTTTATGACTATTTGTTTAATACTTCAACATGTAACCAGCAAGAAAATTTAGCTCTGGATAACAATATCTATCAAACTATTTACCTTTATTTTTATGACTATTTATTTAATAGTTCAATATTACTTAGTAAGAATTAATTTGAGGAACTATTGATCATAATCCCATTTTTGTATATCAGTTTGCTTGGTGCTTATGCATTTTTATCAAAATCAACATTCATATTATTTCTAAACTTTATAGTTGTCTATACTTTAAAACACTGCAAGCCTTCAAATTATTTTAATGTTTTGCAACTCAAGATTCTGCCAAATTTTAAAAAGTAAGTAGTTACTGGTGGTCTATTGCATTTAATTTGCTATTTTTAGTAAAGCATTTTTATTGATTATTTGATAATTTAATACATACATACAAGATATTTTGATCATATTCCTGTCTCCATATCAACTTCCAACACTCCCTACCCTCCACATTCTCTGTAGTACTTCATCTTATGTTTTTATTTATAGCCCTTTGAAGTCAATTTATTCATACATTACCATGGGGTCATCATTCACTGGATCATGATTAACCTACCAGGGACCACACCCCCAAAAGAACAAACTCTCTCTCTTATAGCATCCATGTATTTTTACTAGCTTCTCAGCTAGCAGTGGTGGCTCATGTGCCCCTATCCCATTCGTACTGAAATATTGACTAGCTTGACCTTGTACAAGTCTACAATAGGCAACCAAGGCTGCTGTGAGTTCATTAATACAAAGCTCCTCTCATGATCTTGTTTTGCTTTAGTCCTCCCCTACTTCTTGCTCTTATCATCTTTCTGCTCCATCTTCCTCAGTATCCCCTGAGCCTGTGGAGGGGACACGATATAGATGCCCCTTATGTAGCCAAACATGATGTAGATAGCTGTTCACTGAATTCTGAACCTCTGCATAATGATGAAGACTACCCGATGGGAACTGAGAGCTGTACTAATCTATGGTTATAGAGACACACATTTAGAAGGTACTTTGATACTGTGGTCATTTAATAAAATAACAGGAGTAGGTGCATCCCTCATACTAATGATATTCTTATCCATTGATTATTGATTAGATTTATAATACCAGGCATGAGTTTCCTCCTGGAGAACAGACCTTAAATCTAAACAGAAAGTGGTGGTTATGCCCATAACATTAATGCCACTTTAACACCTATGCAAACAAATGTCTTGCTGAGTTTTTTTGAGCTCATACGGTTTCAGCTAGACATTTATAATTTTAATGACTGTTCTTTCCAGCAACTAGCATAGTATTTTCCAGTGATACAACAGTTAGTTAGCAGAGTAGAAGCTTCTAGATCAGTTCTAGCTTGATTTTAAACATTTACGGATAACTTATAAGTTATTTCATTTTACATTAGGAATTTTTTGAAGGACAATATATCTTACTATTACCAGACACTTAGCCAAAACAAATTTCAAGCCTGAGCTTTGGAAGGGGTACATTAGTGGAGTTATATGCCCATCGTTATTCAAGGGGCCAGTAAATTATGGATCTCAAATCAGAACCCTTTGGTTACTACAAGTGTCTAGCCTGAGTATTGACTGAAGGCAATCCTGTTTTGTTTGCTGAAAAGTAGCCTTGCTTAGGACTTCCTGGTTGTAAGAGCTTCCCCTTCGTTCTGTGAGAGACACTGACTGTTGACTGAAACCTGTTCTCAAAGTCTGGATCCCAGAAAGTCAAGGAGCTCCCAAAAATACTCCTGTCATACTCTTGTCATACCATGAAATCCTTGGGACCTAGAAATAAATATGAATACCTCTTGTGATTTCTATTATAGAATGCATAAGCTGATTGGAATGGGTGGGATTCTGGAGCGTTTAAATGACTGAATGGTACATCTGAGTAATAAAACAGTTTCTGAGGGTTTTTTTTCCAAATGAGTTGTTCATATTTAAATGATTATGTCACTGTTTTAAGCCAAACTAAATATTCCCTTTCCATGGTTTACTTCAAATTTTTTAATCTTTCTCCACACAAACTCATCTAACATTTATTCCTTTTGTCATTTGCCTTTTTGATCATATGGCCAACTTTGCCAAATTCAGAATATATAAAGAAAAAGAAAATAACAGAAAACAAAAAGGCAAAACTGTGTACTTGGGAGGTGGAGCAGGATTGATTATAAATGTTCTAAGAGAAAAAAATGGCACAGCAAAGTGGGCACTAAGACTCATTTATTGTTGGTGATATTACTGTAGCTGTAAAATTATCACTACAAAGAAATGATTGAAACCTTGTGTCTGAGCCACTTACTATTGCAACTAATAAAGTTTTTGAGAAGCCAGTACTGTCAGAAAAAGACAATGACCTTATAAACCCAGCCCATTGGACTTCTCTGATGGTCTTTGCATATCTACTTATAAAATAACTTCATAATGAAGTCTAAGGTACCCCACAAGCACTACATAAATTTTTGTCTTTAATTTTTGGATGACAATTCAGATACTCTTCTCATATTTGCAGAATATATTATAATAATGGCTGTTTTATATGTGGGAAAACACATTTCTCTCATGAACAAATGTATTCATCTATCATTGGTGAAAGCAATATTTGGAAAGCAAAATGTAAAAATAAACTAGTGATTTATCAAATATAATATGCAACAGCCTCAGTGCTTCTCTCTATTTGTTGGTGTATTTCATGACAAGAGTTGTGCTAAATCCAGGTTCTCAATTTTTGAAACAAAGTGGAGAAATATGAAAAGAGTTAAACATAATTTTCATACTACATTTCAATGTGATGTGATTTGAAACATCTGATACGTTAAGCATGAAAATTAGACATTATAAGCAAATATCCAGTTGAGCCTTGGCCTCAGTCTCAGTATTGCCTGTGGTGCCTTTGTAGTTTGAATATCTGAACAAAAGTAAAGCCCTTTCTTTGTGTCAGGTTAGGCCATACCTAGCAAAACCTTCCTGCTGTATTCAACAATAGCCTATCTGGACTTTGGCAAGTTTGTACAAATAAATAAGTTTGATTGGCAGCTCACTATTTTTACCCAATCATGATTACCAGGTACTTTCATGCTCTAAATAACCTGGGTCTTTCTGCCTTGACTGCTGTAGTTGCAACGAGAAATTACATGCAGAGACTTTCCTGCTAACTGATCACACAACACGAGATTGGTGTCTTATTACCATAAGTTCAGAACATGTAGAGGGCTTCTAAGTGCTCAAAGGAAGGAAGTTGGAAGGTGGCACTGACGATATTTTTCTCCCATGCTTTAGTACAAACACAGATTTATAAGCTACACATGTGTTTTGTTTTTACTGACGGTTGTAACTAGGGACACCTGTAAGACAAAGCCAAATGGGAAGAATTAAAAATAAGTGGAAGAAAAATGTAATAATAAGCTAGATCTCAAGGTTTGGTTTGTGGCCTAGTATATGAGATGTTAAAATTCCCTTTTTCCCCCCTGCAAAATGTTTTGTCATTTAGCTCGTGTGATTTCACATACAGTAAGAAAGCTGGAATATAACAATTTTTAAAGGATTCTTTCCCTATTTCCAACGGAAATGTTGAGCTAAGTGTGGAATTTGTGGGATCAGTTAGCTTATAAATAATGCTCCTTTATGCTGGCATTGGGAAATCCCAGTTCCCACAGCTAGTTCAATAAAGCAATTAATATCAATAAATGCTGAAGAAAGCAAATCCTGGTTCGCTTTTGTCTGGATTAGTTAACATGAGAAAAGCCTTATCCCTTTCCTGAAGTATTTAACCTTCTCATAAAAAGATAAAGAAAAAATTTTGACACATTTCTATTGTCACAAAATCTGCTTTTAATAAGATGATTCTACTTTCTCCTACTTCCAGAACATATATGATATGGCTTTGGTTTTAGACCAAACACTTGTCAGTATACTGCACTGTTTCTATATCCTTAAATATAGTTTGGGTTTAAATCATATCTTTAAAGGAACCATGTCCTTTCTTTTAAAATTCATATGTAATGTTCCAACAACATAATGCACATACATTCCATACAACATTATACCCATATCCTCAGAATTTATAGTTATTACTTGAGAGAAAGGAATTCTTCTATGATAAAGCCTATTCCTGTGAATCCTTAAATGAAACCTATAGAAAAAGGAGGTAAAGATTAACACAACTCACACATGAACAGGGCTTTCAACATTCAAATACTCATGCATCAGTGGTTAGTAAACCAATGTCAGGAAATGACTCTGAACTCTCACTGCATTTGGCTACATCACTTGAGATTGCACATACAAGCAGTAAAAGGCTTAAAATATATTATCCTGTGGTGTCCAAGAAATGTGGTAATAAGGTAAGAGTTGAAATGTATTATTGCCATAAGAAACCCATGGCTCATGCTTGATTTATAACACACCCAGTGTCGTCAGAGTTGGCACTCACACACTGCTGGACAGTATGGTGATAACATACTACAAGAGTTGGCCCTGCCAATTCTTACACCTTCATTTTACTAGCAACGAATTTTAGAGCAAACTTTCAGTATTGCTATAATATAATTCAACTTTGCCCATTCTCAAAACTGATAGACCCATAGTGCCTGCTGATAACTTTGAAAAGAAAGGCTAACTTTTATTATACTCAACTAAGTATGTGAGTACATATCTGTTGGGTTTATATACTTTAAGTTATACGTGGTTATAATTTATGAGAGAAGGTTAATTACAATGTCTTAAACGTAGATATAGTTCAGCTTCTGAAATGGGAAGCTACTTGGTTCAGTGCTCTAAAATTTAAACTCACAAACATAGACTTACTATCACTCTCACTATGATGGGTACAACTAATTTTCATACTATCCCTGGGAATAAAGAAGATACTGTTCATACAGAAATTATATTTAAGTTTGTGTTACAATAAAGTATGTAAAAGTTTTGCAAAGTTGTTGACGTTTATTGTAAAATGCTTAAAGAAAGTCTTAATATGGAGGAAGGACTATCATAAAGCAACATTTACTGGGGGGCAGTCACATCACTGCACTTTAGATGGGTTTCAGCTTTGTATTTTTTTTAAATAAATCTTTTAATACTTATTCTATTTTTAATTATGTGTACTTGTGTATGGGCGTGGGGTGGGCAGAGGTGTGTGTATGACCCATGGAGGCCAGAAGAGGGAGCCAGATCCTCTGGAGCTAGAGCTTCTGGCTAGTGTGAGCCAAAAGTGTAGATGCTGGGGATCAAGCTCTGGGTCCTCTTGAAGAGAAACAAGGGCTATTCACCACTGAGACATCTCTCCAATCCCAACCCCTTTCCGTTTCTTTAAAAAACATCTTGAGTACATATGATCACACAAAACAGTATTGTTTAAATTGTGTGTGTGTGTGTGTGTGTGTGTGTGTGTGTGTGTGCGCGCGCGCGCGCGTATTTGTATATTTCTCACACTAAGTCCAAAGTGGCTATATTATAATAGTGTTTTTAGCAACAGATTAATGATGCAGTGCAGCTCATTGGTTTTTACCTGGAGATAATGGTATTATGGTGCAGCTGTGAGACACAGTAGAATGACTATTGTGCTATTGATCTAGTTGCTCTGGAAGGTGACATCACCATGGTGATAGAATGTTATCTCTGATAACAACTGCCTGATCATATTCATCTTGCACTTTCATTTGCACTTAGGTCTCTGTATGTTTCTTTAGGTCTACGCTGTTAAGTCACCAGTACAAACCCATGCATCTGCCATAATGAGAAGGACCCTGAAGAATTCAGCCATTTTATGTTTCATTTATAGAAATTTCCATTTCCGGCACAAGTCACTCTAACTCCTATAAATCACTAATCCTACCTTTATCACAGCTTTATTTTATTTTCAGATACATAATGTAGTAGCAATACACAGATCAAACTATTTGATACTCTGGGGTTTTGTTGTTGATGATGATGTCTATAAAAAGCTCACTAGAAACCCATCTGCATTTCAGTGCCCCTTGTAGAACAATACTTTTGTTTTCCTTGGTGTCAGTTATCCATGAATCAATTCTGTCCAATGATTTTAAAGGGAATAGTCAAAAAGTGAAGATTGCATAAATTTTAGATTGCACATAAATTTGAATAGCATGACATCTTGAAATGACTTGCCTCATCTAGCTCAAAGCATGAAGCATCATTATGTTCCATATCTGTGTATTTGAAAGGCTATCTGAATATTTACCTCTTAAGACCTAAATAAGTTATCTGATCAACTTCTATGGTTTTCACAAGTGGCATTCAGGTGATCTCATGATGCTCACAAGCAAAGGGTAGCAATGTTAGCTGGGCAGAGGGGTCCCAGCAATCTCACAAATTACTTCCTTTAAATTAAAAAGTGAAAGTCACTTTAATAATGAAATTGATGACCAAATAGTTTTTAGGTTTAAGTTTATAACATCTGTGTTTAAATGAATCATCTATGAGTTTATAAGAAATAAAAAAGTTCATAATAATTTTTCCATTATTTCAAACTAAAATGTATAGCCACAATGTAAGACAAGTGGTAGTAAAGATTGAAAATGGCATTCAGACACAGGAGTTGGTGCTACCTGGGGGTCAGATATGCACAAGGAACCTACAAATACATCCCTCCTAGTTAGAGTAGAACAACTAAAGCAAAACTTTGAAAATTTTTATTTAGCTGTTTCAAGATATAGACATGCAGAAAGTCACACAGGTTTTGATTAAATATTTTCCTGTTGTTTATGAATTTAATTTGAATCACTCTGTTAAGAGAACATACTCTATATGAGTTGGTTGATTTAAAATATATTATAACATGATCCAGAAGGCTTAAATTTTTTTTATATCTCTGCTGTTTTTTATTTTGTTGTTTTTCTTTCTTTCTGTGTGTGTGTGTGTGTGTGTGTGTGTGTGTGTGTGTGTGTGTGCGAACGTTTGCTAATAGCAGATTTTATATTCCCCAACTATAACTGAAGTTTCTGTTTCTTTTTCTATTTGTAGTTGTAACAAACTTAATTTTGTATAAATTTAAATTGACTTCTTTAATACATATACAACTAAAACAATTATGTCTTCTGGGTAGATACATTCTTATATATTTTTATAATGACGCTTACTGCCTTTAGCAGCTTTTTCCCCCTGTGATGTCTGCCTAATCTGATGTTAGGAAATCTGCACTGTACAATGTTGCTCCCAGAAGTCATGAGTTATTAAATGAAAAACCCAATGCCAGGCCTGGGGTACTCCTTAATGAGTTGTTATTAAGGAGGCCCCAGGTGTCTGCAATGCAGGTTACTGCCACAGTATTTTAGTTTCCCACAAGAAACAAATGGTAAAACCCCACTGCTGAGGACACTATGCACTTTGGTTGCTGAGCATGGAAAAACAAACAAACAATCAAAGAAACAAAAAACACCCTTGAAGTGATGCAGAAATTTCCTGCTGGCTGGCTGGGTTTCATAGTGCTACAAGGTACTATGGATTCTGAAGGGAAAACATCGTCAATGGTATAATCCAGTGGAAGACCTTGCATACTAACATGTCAGGCAAGATGTGCTAACCAGTAAAATAGTGCTATGAATGTTATTGGAATAATCAAACATCTACTGATTGGATTTAAGCCCTGAACCATAAGAGGAAGTATTGTAAACCTGGACAAAATCCCATGGCTGGTGAGATGATAAGCCCTAAGAGATGGGGAACTTACATCTTAGAAAAGGGGACAGAAAGAAAGTAAGAATCAGAAACTGGGCAAGAGTGCTGTCTTCTGAACATGATATAGTTATTGTATTCATGAACTCATCAGAATTTACATACAAAAGATCCTCACAAGATTGAGCCCAGTAACACAGCAGCATGGACAATGAAGGAGTACTTTAGCCTCACCCTACACAGAGAAATTATTGTCAAGTAATCAATTAACACTGTTGCAAAAGAGGGAATTATTTTTAGTTTTTTTAATTTTTTTAGATTATAACATGATTACATAATCTACTCCTTTCCTCCCTTAACCCTACCATGTAGTTCATTCTTTGTTCTCTCTCATATTCATTGCTTCTTTTTCTTGAATTCTCTCTCTCTCTCTCTCTCTCTCTCTCTCTCTCTCTCTCTCTCTCTCTCTCTCCCTCCTCTCTCTTTCATGTGTGCACACACAGATACAAACATACACACACTCCTAAATATGTAGTTATTTTTTCAAGGGGTATGGCTGCTGATAACTTATCTATAAACTATTAACCACACACTCATGCACATTCAAGCCACCCTAACTAAATTCGGTGACTTCAACAAAGGCATAGCATGTGGAGAGGGATGTTTTAGGAAGAAGAGTTCCAGAAGGAGTTGTGAGAGAGGATAAAAAAGAACAATTAGGGAGCGGGAAGCATTGCGAAAATATGTTATACATACAAAAATATTTATGTGACATTGTCAAATACTAAATAAGAATTATGTTTTTAAAAAAGAAATGACCTTAGAAGTAGTAGATTACTTCTCTCAGGCTATCTTCATGTTTATCTCATTGCTTGTTTTAAGCAGTTTAACTACAATGTGTGTAGATGTAATTATGCTTCATTTGTTTCCCATCTTTGGCTTTTTTTTCCGCTTCTTTATTCTAAATATTTAAATTTTTAATAAGTTCTAGGAACTTTTTGGGGTTGTTTACTTAGCTATCCACTGGGATGTTCTGTTTCTTGTCTTTTTGGAATGCTGATGAGGCAAGAGGTAGAAATTGTCCACGTGCTGCAGCACTTTGCAATTACTCCATTTTATTCTTTTGACCATTTTGATTCTCTGGGGACATTTTCAGTCTGTTATTCTCTCTCAAGTTTATTGATCATAATTGCTCATTGACATTTACCACTAAGCCCATTGAAGATAATTTTTATCATCAACACTGTATTTTTGGAGCACTTTAACTTCATTCGATACCTTTTGTAACTGCTGTTTCTTACTGGTGATTTCTATCTAATGCTTTTTCTTTTTAAAGAATTTGAAATTCCTTGTTAACAATGATTTTTCATAATGTTGTTTGAATCTTGGTCACATAATTATGACATCCACCATAGTTTGGGCATCTTTCTGTTGCCTTTAATTATAGAATTTTGCTGTTTCTTTTTCTTGGTATCATTTAAGACTTCCAAAACTAATCTTCCAACATTTTACCTGTTACATTTTTACCCTAATTAAGCATGCTATCAGATCGTCAACTTTTTAGGATTAGAACATTAAGTCCTGAATACAGTGGGAGATTATTGTGCAAATAAATATTTAATATTTAGAACTTGATCATCCCGTTTTTTTCTGTTGCCACATTTATTTGTATCACAGTAACCAATTCATGTAGTCATAGGGAGACAAAGCTTCCCTATCTTTGGCTTTGGTGCAGTAAGGGAGTGTTCAGACTGCAGAAACAAACAGAATTAGGACCCATAATAAGAGAAATTCTGATGGTGCTACACAGGCACATCGTGTCTCTTAGAACAGAAAGGAGTCCCAGGCCAATGGACAATGGAACACTGCTGCTAACCTTATTTTCAATGAATCCATTTTGCTGATGTTTGGTGACTTGACTGAGGGACACATCAAGATGACCCAGAACAATAAGAAGCCTACAAACATCATCTTTTGTTGTTAGATTTGTTGTCAGAAAGTTTAAGGATTGCTTGTGTTATTTCATTTGCTGCTGAGAGATGGATCATAAGATGGTTTATTTATAGTTTTGTTCTGTGGCCCTGATCTCCCTTTTAATTTTTGGAATGGGCTTTTTGTTTATATTCCTTTATTTCCAAAGATTATCATCAGACATCTTAGTGGAAAGAAGAGAAATGGGATTCTCTTTTACCTTGTGTCTATCAGTGGGTTGTTATGAGAACACTATATTTTTGCAGATACCAATACAAACTTAGAGATGAAGTAATCTTGGGACTATAAGGCCAGGGAAGGAACAACAGGATTGATAGTGTCATGAAGAGCATTAATTTGTTCAAAAATATTTCAGAGATAGGGCAATTTTGTCTTATAACTAGTAAATAACACATCTAGGTATACATCTAAATGATACTAATCAAGAATTAGAAACTATATATTTTGACAAGTTTCAAGTTAGAAGAATACTTTTTATGAGCAATTTTAATAATTTCCATACATTTTTAAAAGTCATGGTCATAATAAATGAATGGAAGCTAACTCCAGGTAACAAGATTTTGACTCACGTGATTTATTGTTTATGATACCTAAGATCCTAACATAATTAAAAAAAATTCAGTAGACCAAGAATAGCACAGACAATTTTGGAGAGTAAAACAAAAATTCACAGTTCACATGATGTACATATTAAAGATATAATAAATCTAGAAAAAATGAAACAAGTTAAGTCATAAAACACAAGGGAAATGAAAGAAGGAGGTCACGTATCTGCATTGATTTGCTACAGAAAAAGGGGATGCTCCATTTTATTGAATAAATACCCTCAATAAATAGTGTTCAGTCAATTTGATATTAAAATGATGAGTAAAAAGAATTTTGACTAATATTTTACTTTTGCAAAGTCCATTAGTCCAGATATATCATAATCTAAATTTGAAAGATAATATGCTACAGATAACACAGGAATGAACTTTCATGAACTTTAGACAGGCAAAGATTTCTTAAGCAGAACTAAAAAGCACTAATCATCAAGGAACAGATTTGTAATTTGTGCTATATTGAAATTTAAAACTTCTGTTCATCATATGATTATGTTAAAAGAGTGAAAAGGCAAGCCACAGAGTGGGAGAAGAAATTTGCAATGCATATATCCAACAAAAGACTCTTATCCAGAATATATAAAAGACTCTTACAGTTGGGGTATAAAGACTGACAACCCATTTGAAAAATTGTCAAATGATTTAAACAACACATTACAAAAGAGATTGTCTAACTGGTCTATAAGCATGTGAAAAGTTACTCAACATTATTATTCACCAAGGAAATTGAAATTAATACCAAAATGAGATATATTACACATCTATTACTAAGTTAAAAAAAAGGAAGGGCAGAGTTATTGTGAATATAGAACTTTCATACATAGTACTTGGCAACTGAATTACATTTACAAATTTAAAAAAATATGTGGAGGTCCCTATAAAAATGACCATACTTGTAATCTTGCAGACCCAGCAATTCTTCCCAAGGCTATGCATGAACACACCCATTTACCAAATTACATACAATAGAATATTCATGACAATTTGTTTTACATTGTGGATCAAAAGAGGAAACAACTCCAACACTCATCAATAGAAGTATAAATGAATAAACCACAACATAATTATGTGTAGTTACATGATCTACTCAAACAAAAATAAACATAATACATTTATTTCAACTCTAACACAATAACTAATCCAGAACTAAAGAAAAGACTCACTAAAATATATACAGAATATTATTTTAATATTCCAAGGAACAAATCAAATTATAAAGATCATTCAAATAAGTTTATATTTGGGATTTTATTTACTGAGACTAGATATGGCAAAGATTTCTGAGTACTACACTATGAAAATCAAACAAGTATTACTCAGTATTTATGCATTTATCATACTTTGCACAAATACCAGTTTAACTATTTACAGAATAAGTATACATACATATTCTTAAATTTTTATCACAGCTACTTTTAAGTAACTAGTAAGATACTAGAGGCACCAACACTACTAAGCATTGGTTATATATAACCCTCATTTCAAAACACAAACTACAATATTATAAGTGATTAAAGGTCAGATGATGTGCTGTTGAATGGAATACACAATAGCAAGGTACTTATGTTACCAATGATACTTCATCTATAAAATACAAATTATAACACATTGCTCATTCAAAATACTTTGTGTCTTAGGGTTTCTATTGCTATGATGAAACTCCATGACCTAAGCAACTTGGGGATGAAAAGGTTTATTCAACATATGCTTCCTCATCATAGTTCATCATCAAAGGAAGTCATTACATGAACTCAAGTAGGGCAGGAACCTGGAGGCAGTAGCTGATGCAGAGGCTATGGAGGGGTGCTGCTTACTGGCTTGCTCCTTGTGGCTTACTTAGCTTGCTTTCTTATAGAACCCATGACCACCAAACCAGCTATGGCCCCACCTACAATGGGCTGGGCCTTCCTCCATCAACTACCAATTAAGAAATTACCCTACAGGTAAAGCTTCCCTGTCATTTCTAGGAGATACAATACCACAGCAGACTTCATGATTATCTGATTCTTCTAAGCTTTCCATACCCTTTTTCTGTGATATTCCTTGAGCCATGGTTTTGTGATTGACTTATAGATTTATCTACTGAGGATGGGTACCCCATGACCAGTTGCTCTCCATCTTGTGACTAGCTGTGGACTTCTGTAATGGTTTCTGTGTGCTGCAAAGAGAAAGTTTTTTGATGAAGAGTTAAAACTATACTTTTCTGTAGATATAGAATAAGTTTTTAGAATGTAGTTATGAATTATGATTATCTAGCAAAGTGGCTATAGTAGATTCTTATCTAAGATTCATGATCTTACTAGCTATAGATAGTTGACTAGGTTTCCATTATCAAGTATGGTTTCTTCATGGGAATCTCTTTCTGTATGCTGTGAATATGTGTTGCTCTGATTGGTTGATAAATAAAGGTGTTTGTCCAATGGTAAGGCAGGATAATGTTAGGCAGGACATTCCAATTAGAGAGAGAGGAAAAAGAAAGTCAGAACAGAGGAGACTCTGCTAGCCAGCACCAGGAAGAGCAAGATGTAAAGTACCAGTAAACTACAAGCCAGGTGACAAAATAGAGAATTATAGATATTGGTTAATTTAAGATGTGGGAGATAGCTAGCAAGAAGCCTGAGCCATTAGGCCATACCATTTGTAAATAATATAAGCCTCTGTGTGTTTATTTGGATCTGAGCAGCTGCAGGACCAGCAAGTGAGAGAGATTTGTCCTGACTGTAGGGCTGCAGGAGCAGGGCGGACCAGAGAAAATTTATGACTACAGTTTCTCTCTTGTGAGTGCAACTAAGTTCAGTTATACAGCTCTTGGTTTCCACCAAAATACAAGTTTCACTTTTGCACCATTAAGTATAATTTGCTCTGACTGTCATTGTTGTGGTTTGAAGGCTTCACAGCTGAGTAGGGCTAGTGATTGCCTCCCTCCTTAGGCAACTTGTTTAGCACTTTCTGGAATTGTGAAAGCTAGTCCTCATGGAGGAGACTTTAATTCAAATCCATTCTTAATCCTCTAAGTCCTGTGTCAAGCAATCATGTGACCTTCAACTTCTGGGAGACAATGAAGGGCAACAGCAGTATGCTGTATTATTTGAAGAGTTTCCCATAACCATGATCTCAACAGGAAAGTCCTCATGCCTGGCACTGGGGCGTCTTCCTAATCATCTTGCTCTTGAAGGGAACATTACCTACCCAAGTGGTACAATCTTGGTGGAGATTTCCTGTCCTGCAGCCACTCTCAAACAATCACTGTCTTAATATTAATTGTAAATGCTTGGCCAATAGCTCAGGCTTGTTTTTTAGCTAGCTCTTAAAACTTAAATTAACCCATTTCTATTAATCAATATGCTCTCATGTGGTTCATGGTTTGTTACTTCAAATTTTGTAATGCTCTGCTCCTTGTGCATCTGGCTGTCATTTCCTCTGAGTCTGCCCTCCTTCTTGCCATTATTCTTAGTTTGACTTTCCCACTTAACTTCCTGCCTGGCTATCAACCTGTCAGCTTTTTATTAATCAATGAGAGTAATACATATTCACAGTATACAGAAGGATTATTCCACAGCAGCACCACTTCATGGAAACTCCGTGTGTGTGTGTGTGTGTGTGTGTGTGTGTGTGTGTGTGTGTGTGTGTGGTGGAATACATGTAGTTTTAAATAAATATAAAAATATGATTCCCTGTGCCTTAGTGTTATTGATCCCTCTTTCCTCTCTTACTGCCTTCACACTGAAGTGAATGTAGCTCTCCTAATTAAAGGTCCTTCAAGGTTTGCCCACTTCCTCCTATCTATCACTAGTATCTTTCTATTTCCCACTCCAGTGCTCCCCAGACACTAGTAGATACTTTCCTGATATCTGTGGTTACTTCAGGTGTATGGGCTCACATATGGTGATTAAAACTAGTAATCACAGATGAAAGAAAACATGCAGTTTGAGGGGTTTTGTTTGTTTTTGCTTTTGTTTATCTCAGTCTGGGTTACTTCAAGCTATAACATTTTCTACTTCCAACCATTTACTTGACAAGTTCATTTATCTTTTGAACTTAATAATATTCTACCCTGTCTGTATATGTAACATTATCTATTTGTCAGTTGAAGAAAAATTTAGCTGTTTACATTTATTAGCTATTGTGAATAGAGTATCAGTGAATTATAGCCAAGCAAGTATCTATGTGTAGGATGTCAGGATTTGGGGAGATATGCCAAGGAGTACTACAGCTGGTTTATATGGTAAATTTATTGTTAGTGTTTTGAGAATTCTCTCCTCTGAGTCCCAGGATGGCTGCACCAATTTGCAATCCTGCCAACACTGAATGAGAGTTCACCTTTTCCCCATCCTCTCCAATATTGTTGTCATCTTGGAGGGGGTTTTGTTTGCTTGTTTTTATCTTGTCCATTCTATCTCTTGTAACTTTTAAGGAAATAAAAGGAATTTAATTGAGTATTGTGCCTCATTTCTATCAGGATCTGAAGGCTGAGGCAAAAAAAAAAAAAAGTTATGGACCAACTTATATTAAAAGTGAGATCACTGCCTGCCGGGAGGTGGTGGCGCACGCCTTTAATCCCAGCACTCAGGAGGCAGAGGCAGGCGGATCGCTGTGAGTTCGAGGCCAGCCTGGGCTACCAAATGAGTTCCAGGAAAGGCACAAAGCTACACAGAGAAACCCTGTCTCGAAAAACCAAAAAAAAAAAGTGAGATCATATCTACATCCCCATTTAAAAACTATCCCATGCCCAAGTTACCAAACACAAAAACTGTGCAATGAAAGACAAATAAAATGGCAATAAAAAGTGAAATGATCTGAATTAGAAATTTAAGAGCTAAAATGCAGAAAGTATAATTTACTAGTCCTTTCAGAAAATTTAAAGCAGTATTTACAAATGTGTATGGAGAGTTTTCATTTTACAGACTGCTAAACCTGAGCTCTTCATTCTCAGTTGCATTTTTTATTCTCTATGATTTGCATTTTGTCCCTAATTCTCACTAAAATCTTGCTTTAGACATGCTTCAATAACCATGCCATTACTTTTTAATTCATTCTCAACTCATTCTAATCCAAATCCCAGCCTAGTGTTTGTTCCCAGACAAAGAAACTCTACTTGTTAAAGATATTAGTCCCTTTAAAAACAAGCCATGCTGTGTTTTGCACCGAGACAATGGGAAACATTTGACAATGAAAATATTTCAGAAATCCAACCCCAGCCCTAGTTACTACTCAACACACACCATCCTAGTCATAGGCTCCAGGGTGTAAAGTCATTCTGAAGAAGTTCCTCTGATTAGAGAGCTTCTCCAGGGTAACTATTTCTGTTGCTCTGGTGTTTCAATATCCTTAGCTATCAGGGTAACTGTTCAAATAAGGCCATCTAGAAAAAAAAAGTTTTTTTTCCCAGAATCAATTTCCCTATTATGGTGCAACATTGGTCTACCGGTCCCAGCTACTACTTGATCTTGCAGCATCAGGTTCCGAATTTTGTTGTTTTGCAAGCAGGAAGAATATAAGTTATGGTATATGCTTCAAGCAACTTTTTTGCTGCTGTTTTTAATTATATATATATATATATATATATATATATATATATATATATATATATAATTTCTGGATTGTCTACTGAGTATTAGGGGGCTTATCCCTGGGGAAGACTAATTCTCCTTTTCTCATCAGTCACTAGTTGCATATACTAACTGTCTAGGGATAGGATCCCATGAGGCCCATCTCCTATCTCTCATCTTAGCATATCTATTGGTATTGTCTTTGTTCAGATCTTGTTTAAGAAGCCATATTGTTGAACTATGTAGTGCGACTGTTCCCCCTTCCTCAGTGCCTTTTTCTTTCCCTGGTTTTAAGTCACTGCAGATTACATACTCATATCTGAAGACTTGTAGTTAGGATCCACTGATGAGAGAGAACAGGTGGTGTTTATCTTTCTGGTCAGGAGAAGCTTGTGAGGCCAGTCACAGCAGGATCAAGTACAGTGTTGGAAGCCCTGAGAATGTTATATTAGAAGATCTAAGGCCCAAGCCTTATTAAAGATACTCTATGGCCTTCCCAGGATACTGGATATGCCAGAAATGTGTAACATCCTCCATTAAAGCCTTCAGGCAATGAAGAGGACCTACCCAAAAAAAGAGCACTGAGCTACAAACTATATGATCACTCCCACAGGCATTCACATTAAGGCATGGGACTCAGATGGTACACTAAGGGTTTAACATTTGCTTGGCTGAGATTGGTCTTGCTTTGTTCTCAACCTTCCATTTTTGCACTCATTCCCCTCTTGAGAAATGTGTCTGTTTACTCCTTTATACTGTATGTTGGATGAACAAAGTGAAATATTATTAGAAAATATTTTAGATTGTAAATGTAGACAATGTTGGAACATTTAAGAAGATGGGACTCTTGAAATTATACTAAATGCATTTTGCATTATGCTTTAGTGAAAAGCCTTTGGGGTTCGAGGGCTGATGGGGGAGTGTCTTTCTGTATGCTGTGAATGTGTTTCTCTTTAAAAGTAGGTTCATTAATCTACCCTTTTATCCTATATATCTATACTATCCCCTTTTTTCTTTAGAAAGAGATTGTATTTATAATCAAACTGCTTTAAATAAAAATATTTTGTTATAGGACAAAAAAATCTCTCAACTTTTTTTCCAATATGTTTGGGTTTAGAAGAGTGAGCCAATTCCATCTCCAAAGCCAGCTTGGTATACTTGGGAATTTGGGGGTAGCTTCTCATACTACTTCTTGCTGGATGAGGGTGCTGTATTCTCATGGGGACATAAAGAAAATTTTAGAATTATGGGATAGTTCATGAGGCTGTATTGTCTGAGCCAGTTGCCTTGAAACCATTCTGTATGTTGGATCATCTGGGCCATGGTATCATCAGAGACCTTTCAGGGGGTCTTGGCTGGTCAAACCTGATATATCTTAATCTGGAACAAATCCATAACCTCTTGCATCCTGTGGAAACAAAATCAGAGCCTCCTTTCCAAAGCAATATATCCTTACATTTAAATTTTGAAGTCAAGGTACCTTTAAAATATACATATTTGCTTAACTGAGCAGTCTTTACAATCAAATGTCTTTCTGCAGTTAAAAATCCCAAAGGGATAATGCAATCCAGATCTGTGTGATATCCATCTTTATGTGGCTTACTTTTTATATTACTTATACTTTCTTTTTAAAGATTTTATTTTTTAAAACTATTTCTTTTAAAAAATGCATATATTACTTTTTTTTCCTCTCTCTTCGAGCCTACATACATTTTACACATTGTAAACCGTTTAGAGATTTATCACATCTGAATCTGTCTTATTGTGAATCTATTGCTTTAAACTGCAGCATTTATGCCCACCTCAGCTTCCCAACATGGTGGTAGTACGTTTATTACCAGCTGTGTATCTGGGAGCCATGTGTACCATCATATTTATAAGAACATGGCTTTCAAATAAACAACATGAATCTACTCATGAGAAATGACCCTTCTATGTGGACATATGTGCATTTTTAATTTTTTTATTTATTTTTACTATCAAAAGCTATATCTGCCACACAGCATAGTGTGCAGCTTGGAGACATCTTTGTAACGTGGCATAGGTCAAGTCTGGACACCAGCAAGTCAAGTTGGTCCTTCAGGTTCCTGCTTCATAGAGGAAACTGCCAGACATTCTACAGGACACAGAGAGAAGTGACTGGGAGACTCTAGGCCTGTGGGTTGAAGTCAGATGCCCCAACTTTACAGAGGAACTTTGGATGACTGTCCAGGCTGCCAGCTGTCTCTGTCTCCTCTCGCAAGACTCCCAAAAGTTGCTTGCATCCTTCTCCCATTTCTCAGGTAATATTATATCCTTCTGAGGTATTTGATGTGGTTGAAGCCTAGATAGTTATAATTTCCTTAGTTATGATAAAAAATAAGTTAGATATGAAACCTTAGACTCACAAATATAGGATAGATAGGCTATCTTCTTTAAATTTTGCTAAACATAAATAGACTAGATATTATAAATAGACTGGATGCTGTAACTGTAATTCTTTTTTTTTTTTTGGTTTTTCGAGGCAGGGTTTCTCTGCGTAGTTTTGTGCCTTTCCTGGAGCTCACTTGGTAGCCCAGGCTGGCCTCAAACACACAGCGATCCGCCTGGCTCTGCCTCCTGAGTGCTGGGATTAAATGCGTGCACCACCACCGCCCGGCTTGTAACTGTAATTCTTACTTGATAATTGTTTTGTTATATGTAATTTTGCTAAGTTAAAGTTGAAACCTTCCTTTTTGAAAGAAAAAAGAAAAGGGAAAGTGATGGGGGAATGTCTTTCTATGTACTGTGAATGTGTTGCTCTGATTTGGTTGATAAATAAAATGCTGATTGGCCAGTAGCCATGCTGGAAGTACAATGTATGTGGGACAAGCAGAAGTGGGAAGTGGAAAGCTGAATCAGTAGACACTGCCAGCTACCACCACAATGAGAAGTAATATGTAAAGTACTGGTAAGCCACAAACCATGTGGCAACTTATAGATTAATAGAAATGAGTCAATTTAAGATATAAGAACAGATAGAAAGAAGCCTGCCACGACCATATAGTTTATAAGTAATATAAGTTAATGTTTACTTGAATCTGAGTGGTTTTGGGCCCAAGTGGGACTGGAGAAATCTCCAGGTACACGGGGCAATATGTTTGAATCTTTGTATTGATTAAAAATATTCTTCATGCAATATATTCTGATTGCGATTTCCCCTCTCACAGATCTTTCTCACTTCACCTACCCAAGACCATATCTTTTCTTACTCACTCATTAGAAAACCAAGACATCTACATATTAATACTACTAATACAATAAGATAAATTTAAAAAATGTGAATAGGACTAAACAAACAAACGAATTAAGTATGAATTCTAAATTCCCTGTCAGACTCATGCTTTGAATGATTGATCTCTGGTACTAGGCACTATTTTGGCAGGCTATGGCAATTTGTGGAGGTAGAACTAGCTGAAATAGAGGGAACACTGTGTGCAGTTGGAGAGATACCATCCATGACCTCTTTCTCTTTTTCTCTCCCTCTCCCTTTCCATCTCCATTTCTCTCTCTCTCCCTCCCCCCTTCTCCCCCCACCTCTCTCTCTCTCTCTCTCTCTCTCTCTCTCTCTCTCTCTCTCTCTCTCTCTCTCTCTCTGTGTGTGTGTTTCTAGTACACCATGTTTTCAGCCCCAGAGTCCACTTACCATGAAATGAGCTGTTCCTCCTGTTACTTGGATGGACCAAACCCTCTGAAATCAAAACTATAACGCAATCTTCCTCCTTGATATTGCTTCTGCCAGATGTTTTGTCACCATGATCCAAACACCAATTCCCCTGACTATTAGATGTGGTACTGCTCTTTTCTCTTCTCTTCCTTCATAACCTCTCCCACACCTCACCCTTAAAGTTACAGGCTTCATATTTGTTCTTCGTTCTACAACTACTTAACTGACAGCTCCTCTTCTAAAAACTGGCACAATAAACTCTTGAACGATATTCATCATTTATGAGAGTCTCCATATTATTTCCAAAGCCAACTGCAAATGCTAACATTTGCTTCTTGGCATATGAAAATTACTCCATGTATTGGGGGCAATATCCAATTAAATGCACATATGTCCACATAGAAGGGTCATTTCTCATGAGTAGATTCATGTTGTTTATTTGAAAGCCATGTTCTTATAAATATCTACTTCATTGTTGTTCCCTTCAGAAGCACAGTTCCTCAGACCCATTGCATCACATTAGTACTTGGAAACGTCAATGATATTTGAATGTGGAGCTCTGTTATGCAAGTTTCCTCCCAGCACACTCCACTCTCATAAACTCTAAGATTGGGTAATCACCTGAGAAGCTTCTTCAGGAAAACCTGTGTATGGATTGTTTAGCACATCAGCCTCTTGTCCCTTCTCAGTGATTGTTTCCTTACAGGAAAAACCCTCAAGTCCCAATACATGTATCACGTGTAATTATATCACTGGGGGTGTAGCAGACATTCTTCAAAATGACAATGCCTCAAGTAATAAATGGCACACAGTGACTGAGTTTGCTCTACATCACAGTTTGAAACTTGGCAGATGTGTGTTGCATATTTAGGTAAAGAGGGGTTTCAGAGTGAGAAAGATGTGATGTGAAGTATAACTGGCAGCATATCAGGGAAGAGTGCATGTGTGGAAGAAGCTTCAGGGAAGGTGGAAAAGGGGGCTTATGTGAGCGATTGAATGAGAAACAACCTCTCCAAACATTCTACAATGGGGTGATATGTCAACAAGAGCCATGTGAGGGAGGAGAGAAGAAAAAAATTAATGAAGAAAAATTGTGGCAATGACAGAAAGAAAACAAGGTTCTTTTCCCACGTGAATCACTTAGAGAGAATGTGAATATATTTTTTAAATGAGTTAAGTAGAGTTCCAAAAATTAGAGATAATTAGAAACTTTCAACAATGGTGTAAGAAGAATTGAAGTTATACAGACTGTGATTCCACTATCATGATAGCAAATTACAATAACATTGAATACCATTTGGAAAAGGGCATAACTTTTTGCAAGTTTTGCAACTGTCACTAAAAAATAATATTGTACTCATGAAATGCATATGGTTAGCAGCATGTAAGTAAAGAATACATCAAAGAATGATTATTTTAATTTATAAATTGCTATATAAAGTTGACGATTCATTTTGCTCATTATTTAATTGAAATTTTCATTTTTAAAAAATGTCTTCTAAAACTTGAATTGTGCTGTAAATATGAGCCATATAAATGGCTATGTCATTATCCTAAATAACATATTCTAGGAATAAAACATTACACAAATTAGAATATGTTGTGCTATTGCAATAACTCCCTGGATCCTTTGTTATTTTTATGATGTCTATTGTTTTTCTTCCATGTCTACTACCAATAGGAATTCCAAATCAAGGTTTTTCTACAGCTAATCAGAATACACATGCTCTATTCCAACAAATCTGCAACAATATGACATCTGGGAGACAGCAAGCATTATTTTCCCATAATCTCCCTAAAAATGACAGGTGTCACTGACAACTCAGATATCAGAGTGACCTAGATCAGTGCCTTCTTTTGATGACTATTTAAAGGAGCAGTGTTGATTTCTGGTGAAGTGACTACTCCATGTAAGGTTTACATATATCTGCTTCCTCTACAATATCATCTTCATTCATGGTTGTTTTCTGTGAACCATGTGCTCTAACTCAATTTCATAAGGCAGGGAAACAGGAAACTGCAAATTCTTAGAGTGGAGAATCAAGTACACGGTTCAAGAAGGATTCTGCTGGTGAATTTAAAAGACGTGCATCAAGCAAAATGGTGGCCACTTAATTCTGAGCCTTCGATACAGTAAAATAGCAGCAAGAAGACACAGCAGAGGGGGACATTTGTCTCCAAGAAGTAAAACGAATCAAGCAAACACCAGCAGAGCAGCACTGGACTTTGGTGTTGGAATCTTCCTTTTGCCACATGTCTCTTTTTCAGTAGTTAACTTCTGCTCCTTTCAGCATGAAATCCATAGTCCTCTGGAAGTTTGTAATATACTAATCTTTGTTTATCTCCTGAGATATACTTTTTTTCACAATTACATTGTCAGGAAAAAAAGAAAAAAACAGCATGGATAAAAAGGTCTTTCGAGCCGGGCGGTGGTGGCGCACGCCTTTAATCCCAGCACTTGGGAGGCAGAGCCAGGAGGATCTCTGTGAGTTCGAGGCCAGCCTGGGCTACCAAGTGAGTTCCAGGAAAGGCGCAAAGCTACACAGAGAAACCCTGTTTCGAAAAAACCAAAAAAAAAAAAAAAAAAAAAAAAAAAAAAAGGTCTTTCGAATAGCAAGTCACTTTGATCTAATGATATTATCATGATATTAAGAGGACTTTGATGAACATGAGAGACCTTCAGGGTACACATTTTAATCAATATTAAAGAAAGTGACACCTTCTTGCCTCTAGAAACAAAGAAATATGTTCAATCTGTGTAGCTGAAATGAAGCAATCATATGGCAAGGAAAGGCTTTGAACTGACAGAGCTCGCCTCCTGTTTTACTCAAAATGCATCATCTGTGAGGCAGGTTTTTAGCATCAACCCAAGGCTGTTAATATTAATGCCCAGCTGGAAATGTCACGACATCACCTGCATGCACACTGATTCAGGAACAACTGCTCTCAGGATTCCAACTAACTTCATAATTTCAAGAATAAAAGACAGGGTTATGCAATCTGAAAAATAATATCACTTGTAAATTTAAAAAATAGTGCCCCATGCTGGGAATACCCATACTTTCTGCACCCTCTTTTCTATCACAAATCTTGTAAGAGATTTAACTATGATACTTAATCAATCACAATTTGCTAATGATATCAAAGTGGCAGCTTCAAGTGCTCTTTAGATCATCTGAAAAGCCTTCTATTTTTCATGTCCTCCTTTTGTCTGGTGTAGAATAACCTTTAAAGCCATGTCTCAACCCTCTCTTCAGTAAAAAGACAGAAACTAATCACAAATGGGAACTGATTGCTGTTCACCAAACTTGAAATAAAATACAGGTCTAAGGCTTGATGTGCTGAAAGATAGAATCCTCTTATCACATATTGAATATGATTGCGGTCTTTCTCTCCCATCCTTCGACATCTATTACCATATTAAGGATACACTCAGAGAGAGAAGGAGCAATACATTTGAATTTATAGTCATATTAATTATAACATATTTATTCAAATTCCTTTGATTTACCTCTTTAAATGCATGTCCAGTATGCCTCTGCTTTATCCATCCCATCTTTTCTAAATTAATGGCATTATCAGAGTCTCTGAAATAATTTAAATTTATTGAATACTGAAGAGGACATGTTACTTCATTAAAGGCTGCTGATTTTTTTTTTTTTTGCAAATTTTCAGAAACATGTAGATCAAAGATGCTCTGTTTGTACTTTATGTCAGCGCTTTCTCTTATACTCATTCTGGAGGTTCATGGCTGTCATATCGCCTATTTTGGTTGACAAGTATGTGTACACGCATGTACACATATATATGTCTCTGTATGTGTGTGTATGTGTGTATCTGTGTATATGTGTGTGTTCTTAATATACATATTTCTTAAGAACATGCATTTATCTTCCAATAACTGTGAGCAAAAGTTTTGCCCTTGGTAATCTAGACTGATATGTCCCTTAACTATTATTGGAAGGATATCTGTCTGTTAAAGAACATGCTCACCTGAGGAAAACTCATGCTCTTTAGCTTAGGTTCATTCAATTATGTTTTCCCCAGTTAATTTTTTCAGTCATGAATTATTTCTGTCTGCATTTTTTAGATAAGCATGTGGAAATATTACTCTTTTCTTCATTTTGATAGAAGTCTTGATTTTCATTGTTATGTGCTAAATTTCACTCCCAATCAAATGGAAATGTTTACATTTTAGCTACTAATACCAAATGTTCCTGTGATTAGAGAGAGAGTCCTTAAAGAGATAAAATATCTTGATGTCTATGAATAAAAAAACAGATTAAAAATTGTATCTTGTTTGTTTGTGTTTATCTATGTGTGTCTGTATATATATAATATATATAATGTAAATTTATTGAGTCATACATAAGAACAAAGTTATTTAATATTCAGTAAAATTGGAGCAACTAGAGATTATCAGGTGAAGCCAGTTAAGCCAATTTCAGAAAGATAAGTATTATATGCTATTCTCATTTGTGAATCCTACGTTTTATATACATATACAAAATCACATATTTGTATGTGTCCTGAAAGGAGAAGTGAAATTCCTGGCAGAATGAAGATGACTCATAAGAGGACATCGAAAGCAGGAGATTGGAAGGAGTACACACATAGTAGTTAGAGTACACACATACTTGTGCAAAAAGTCCTTATTAAGCTTGGTAACAATTATAATAAATATATTCCAGTAAAAATGAACAAAAGGAAAGGAAACCACTAAGTTTAAAGATGTCTTTGCTTGCCTACTATTCTAACATACCTGCTTCTTTATTGAAAGGGAAATTTGACCATGCAGAAAGCCATGGAGGCACAGTAGGTGGTAGTGTGCAGAATCAGCAGGTTAATGGCCATATGCAAGGAGTGAGGACTCAGAGGAACATAGTCACCAGTGTCTTGATCTTAGGCTTTCAGATTCCACAAGAGGGAGATGGTCAACTCTATGCCAACACTTCTGATGGAGTCAGTTTTGATGAAATTAAAATATGACGTTAATGATTCCCTTGAGAAACTTGGTGGCTGTCAATTAGTCAAGAAAAAGCATAAAGTAAAATTGCAACTAACCAGCATATCTCAATTGTAGTTGGAAGGTTTCTTGGGTCTCACCTGGCACCCTGCAGACCAGACAAATCTCTCTTATCCATGGTCCTGCAGCTGCTCGAACCCAAGTAAACATACAGTGGCTTATATTATTCATAACTTCTTGGCCATTAGCTCAGGCTTATTACTGGCTAGCTCTTACACTTAAATTAACCCATATTTCTTCTCTATATTTTGCCACGTGGCTTGGTACCTTTTCTCAGTTCTGTCTTGTCATCTTGTTTCCTCTGTGTCTGGCTGGCGACTCTTCATTCCACCTTTCCTCTTCTCAGCATTCTCCTCATCTGCTTGCTGCACCTATACTTCCTGCCTGGCTACTGACCAAATAGATATTTATTAAACCAATGTGTAAGAACATTATCCCACAGCATCTTTGACTTAGAATATCATCTTTGACTTAGAAAATTCACATAACAGTGATGCAACTTTCAATTTTTCCACTTCTTATACCATCAATCTATGTGGATTTACCAACTTGTTCCATATATTCAGACCCATCCTGGACATATCTATTCCCTGCCCTCATATAAACTCTTTGTTATTCTTCCCTCTCACTCTGTGCTTTTCCCTTCTTTGGATATTTATCTCTTTCTCTTTCAAAGTCTTCTGTCCTGTGAAATTATACAACATGTTGAATCAACTTCTTTGCAGGATAAATTAGATAATTTATGGGGCATTGTGTCAAATAAAAATATAGCCATCCATTTATGAAGTAGGAAAAACAGTACAATTAAAGGCACTAAAATATTAATCTGTCTACTTAAGGTGCTTTAAAGTGAAATACAATTCATGCACACAATGAAATGCTATCAGGCCATAAAAATGTTCGATATATCTTTGTCACAGTATGGATGGAAATAGATATGATCATGGTAATGAAATAAGCCACACACATAAAAAAGTACTGACTAATCTCATATATGCAGTGTAGACAAGTTGATCTCCTAGTAGACTATAGCAAGGTGGCAACCAGAAGCTAGGTAGAACACTTGTGCTGTGGATATCGTTCTATATAAATTAAACACTGATGGCCAGTGACCAGACAGGAAGTATAGGTGGGGCAAGGAGAGAGGAGAATTGGGAAAACAGGAAGAAGGGAGGGAGACACTGCAGCCACTGCCAGGACAAGCAGAATGTAAAGACGCCGGTAAGCCACCAGCCATGTGGCAAGGTATAGATTTATAGAAATGGGTTAAGATATAAGAACAGTTAGCAAGAAGCCTGCCACAGCCATACAGTTTATAAGTAATATAAGTGTCTGAGTGATTATTTTATACGTGGATTGTGGGACTGTGGGGTTTGGTGGAACCTGGAGAGAAGCTCTCCAGCAACACACTTGTATTTCTCACTGACTTGAAAGAATGTTTGATTTTCCAAACTTGAAATCTAATAATTCCTGGACACTTCTCTTTGTGCATCTACTTGATATCCAGTGTTCTTATTTCTAATCTTCCTCCAGCTATTTTAATCTTTCTAGTTTTTTTTTTTTTTATCATTTTTGACATTAATATCGTTTTCCCCTTTCAATTATTTCCTCCAAATAGTCATGCATAGCCCTTCTTCTCAATCTGTATAATCTTAGATATATGTAGTATGTATAGTTTGTTTGTAATGCTCATATGTATTTCAAGGGCAGATAATTTGATATTGGACGATCAATTGCTCTTCCTAATAGAAGAGTATTTTTTCAGATTTCAGCATTCCTTAGTTACTTGTAGTTCCTTGGTAGGGTTGTAGACTCAGGAACTTTTCCCCATCTACATTAGAATGTCTTCCTTTGTCATCCTTGTTCAGGTTATGTTTAGGCAGACACATTAGAGAGACGTCATGAGTATATGTTCTGACACTCTTAGGAGACAGAATTTCACAACAAATTCCCTTTTCTTCTGGCTCTTTCCACCATGATACCTCTCCTGTAATGATCCCTGAGCCTTAGGTACAGGGGTTGTGTAGCTGGAGAGTTTCTCTCCAGCTCCCACCAAGCCCTGGCAGTTCTGCCACCTACTTGTAAAATAAACACACAGACTCTTATATTATTTAAACTGTTGGGCCATTAGCTCAGGCCTACCACTGACTAGCTCTTACACTTAACTCAGCCCATTTCTGTTAATCTGTATGTCGACACATGTTCCATGACTTTACCTGTTGCCTTTACATGTTGCTCCCTGGATGTCAGGCTGGCGTTTCCTGACTCAGCCTTCCTGTTCCCAGAATCCTCTTCTCTGCTTGTCCTACCTATACTTCCTGCCTGGCTACTGGCCAATCAGCATTTTATTTATACAGATTGATATCCACAGCAGGGTTGTGTTTTAGATATATCAGTTGGGACTATACTTCAGAACTCTAAATTTGATTGCTGTTCTTTTCTATAATGGTCTTCATCTGTTGTAAAGAAAAAGTTTCCCTGATGATGGCTAAGACTATACTTATTTATGTCTATAAAGACACTTGTTTATAGATTGTTGTCTGGGGTTATACTGGCTTAGTAAATTGCTAGTTATAATGTCTCCTTCAAAATTCATGACTTCACTAGCCCTGGGTAATTGGCTAGGTTTCCTATACCAAGCATGATTTATTTCCCTGTTGTAGAGTAGGTCTTATATCCAATTAGGGAGCTATTGGTTACCACCAAGGTATGCATGCCACTACTGCATCCCCAGGACTATTGTACCATGATGGTCATTGTTGTGGTTCATAGACATCATAGCTCATTAGGACAGTTGGTTATTTCCCTGCTTTGGAAGCTTGTATAGCTTTTTATGGTACTATGAAAGCTACTTGTTAGGGAGTAGGTTTACGGATCCATTGCAGCTCAGGGGGTCTCTTTACTTTGTCTGAAATATATGGTGCTTTTAGAAATAAGGATTTATCTTCCATGTCAGAGGTGGGGACAACAAAAAACAGTAGTAATAGCCTATAATATCTTGGGAGTCGCTTGAACAGGCTTTACTAACAAGTCAAAGAAGGCTTCCCATGCTTTATTTTAGAGATTTTATTAGTTAGATAATTGCCCTTTGAGGGAGCATAGTCAAACATAATGGGAGGATTTCATTTATATTATATATGTAAATGATACAGACTGCTACAGTGACTTTTGACTATTTTAGGTATTTTAAGTAGATAGTTAATAGTATGATTCCTTATGACTTTTTCAGCCATCCTTATTTTTTTTACCCTCCTCTCTTGTCCTTCTATATCATCTCTATTTACCTTCCCTAACTGGAGGCCCACAATCTTCCCATCTCCTGCTTCAGTTCACCTTTTCTCTATTATTCCCATCTTTATTGTTCCCCAACACTCCTACCCCAACTTAACATAATTGAGTACCACTGTTTAAGCATTTCATTTTTTAAATACCAAATATATTTTAGGCACTTTTTCACTAAAAACAAATAAACAAAAAGAGTAAATAAATAATTAACTCCCATGACAGATTTAGAACTAGAAGATCCATCCGCTTTATACCCTCTTATATGACTCATGTCCATTACCTGCATTCAGTCTTTCATCATGTCCTTAATTTGGGCCTTCTTGTTCTCTTTTCTTCATTCTATACTGTATCTACATGCACATTTTTACATATACATATTTTATTATCTAGATTCCACATATGAAAAAGATCATGCACTTTATTCAATTTCTGAAGTTGTGTGACCACTCCTCAATATAAATTTTAAGTTTGTATGATTTCATTATTCATCCATCTGTTGATGAACAACTACTTTGAATAGTAGTGACCTCATTCTTCCTTTCTTGCTGCTGTGGTGATATATTGTGTCCCCAATATATTGTGCACCCTAATAAAGCTTATCTGAGCATCAGAGGAAAAGTCCAGCCACCATATTAAACATAGAAGTCAGGCAATGGTAGCACATGCCTTTAATATTAGCATTCATGAGGCAGAGATTCATCCAGACCTCTGTGAGTTCAAGGCCACACTGGAAACAGAGCCAGGTGTTGTGGCACATGCCTTAAATTCCAACACTAGTTAACCATTGTCATCTGGAGTTCTGTACAGACCGACAGGAAATGACAGAGCTGGGCAGAAAAGGGAAG
This sequence comes from Peromyscus leucopus, assembly GCF_004664715.2. Lineage (NCBI taxonomy): Eukaryota > Metazoa > Chordata > Mammalia > Rodentia > Cricetidae > Peromyscus > Peromyscus leucopus. The sequence continues at coordinate 24,529,667 of NC_051066.1, read as the reverse complement.
TGATATAGCTAGTTGGAGAGAGGAAGTGAGATGGCAGGATCAGAAAGGCATATAGGCACGGATATACAGGAAGTAGGTCTCTTTGGAAGCTGAGGAGTTGGTGAGGTAAGGTTGGCTATGGCCTGTCCTATTCCCTGACCTCTTGACTTTTACCCAATATCTGGCTCCAGGTTTTTATTAATAAGATCATTTACCAATTCATCTTACAGGCTACACTGTCCATCCTTATTTATTCCCCTTTCTTCTTATCTGCTAAAGTTGAACACCCTACAGTTCAGTGTAAATCTTCCTTCTGCAGTGTCTGTGTTGACCTTGTCTCATTATGTCTCCTAGCCTTAAGAATCATGTCTATACTGATAACTGCCATGATTATATGCCTAACATGGGCACATATGTATGGTATGGGCTGATCTTTATCTAAACATGTCTAAAACCCATCTTCTATAATTATTCCACGATCATGCTTCCTTTCCATTTAATTTGACTCCATTCTCAGTGCTCCTAGGATAGGAAAAGATCCTTCATAGTTATGAATGTTCATCAGTGGTTATAGTAGTTGGACTGAGAATGGGCCTGACAGGTCCATTCATATATTTGATTATTTGAGTCCAAGTGGGTGGACTTTTTAGAAATAATTAAGAGGCTTGTTGGAGGAGGTGTGACCTTGTTAGATGAAATGTGCCACTGGGGGTGAGTTTTGAAGTTTCAAAAGTTCATGCCAAGCCTAGCCTCTCTCTTGCTCTCCTTCCTATACCAACATCTCTACTTGTTGCCCAAAGAGCAGAATGTGATCTATCAGCTCCTGTTCCAATGTCTTGCTTACCTTCTTATAGCTATGCTCCCCACCATGATCATTGCGAACCAACCCTCCGAACACCCCATTAAATGCTTTTCTTCCTTGGTCATAGTGTTTCTTCATAGCGATAGAAAAATAACTAAAACAGTGAACTACCATACACATATACTGGATTCTGTATCCAGCACCAGAAGTTTTTGAAAAAAAAAAAACCAACATATTTGTGTGCTTAATAACTACGAATTTAGGATTTTTACTTTTTATTACATTTAAAATAAATCCATATTTTTCCCACTTTTCAGCACCTCCATTGCAGTCCTTCCAGACTCAGTCACCTCTATTTCTTACCAGAGCGCTGTCACAGTCTGTGAGAAAATCTCACAGTTCATTCTCACCTTATTATCCTCCATGAAGCAATAAGATGGAAACACTTGAGCCTGGAAGTCCAACCTACATCATCCCTGGCCTAAAGCCCTTAAAAAACTCACACTTTTACTCCAACTGGCCTGGATCCTCCTACCTCTTAACTTCCTGGTTCTCAGAGCTTTTAATATTCTTATTTACTCATTTCATTTTACTTTCTGAACATTCGTCATGGTTATCCTGCCAATAATAGCTTTGTTCCTTTTCCTCACTGCCACTCCCATCTTCTGTGTAGCAGGCCCCCCTCTTTTTTCTGTTCATGGCCCATTTCTTCAAAATCTCTATTTGAGATTGCATCTAATTCTCCATGAAGTCTCCTAAGTTTTTCTGTTCTTTATTTGTTTTTATGACCCATATTTGTTCATTTGTTATGAGCAATGTTAGAGGAAAGGATGTGTTTTCCTCTAAGAAGAAATAGCTTTTGCAGTTTCATTTACTAATGGATTACATGGCCATTTCTAATATGTGTTATATTTAATCTGGGAATGTGTTTACTGGTAAGATTTGCCATGTGTTAATTGTGATGCAAGAATAAAACCTTCCAATATGTCATTTTTATAAATCTGAATTTCATTGGAAAGAAACCAGCATGGGCATTTCTTTCAGTCTTTGTAAAGTAGACTGCCTACCTGATGCCTCTTCATTATTTAATATGAAGAATGTGGCTTGATGCAAACCTCCATCTCTACGTGTGATCCAATATTTCTATTATAATGCCAGTTTAGAGTGTTTATTTAGGAGAAACATCAATTTAGAAATATGGACCTGAGTGATGACTATAACAGCATACAGGATCCATTCTTCTTCTTGGCAGGCATACCTTATGCAATTTAATATGACATAAAATAATAAAAATTAAAATGTACCAGTAAAAAGATGGCATTAAATTGATTTTTAAAGCCAAAATAAAACCTTCATCATGGGATGGCGGAGACAAGCAGACGCAGGTAGGCCTGTGGCAGCGGCCCACAGAGGTAGACGGGCCCGGCGGCAGCGGCTGACAGGGACATTTAGGCCCGGCGGCAGTTGGCGGAGACATTTAGGCCCAGTGGCGGCCCACAGAGGTGGACAGGCCCTGTGGCGGAGATAAGCAGACGGAGGTGGACAGGACCGGCGGCGGCAGCCGACAGAGACATTCAGGCCCAGCGGCGGCCCACAGAAGTAGACAGGCCACCGGGCGGACACAGGCAGACGCAGGTCGGCGACTCGCGGAGGTGGACGGGCCTGGTGGCAGCAGCTGACAGGGACATACAGGCCCAGCGGCAACCAGCAGAGACATACAGGCCCTGTGGCAGTTCGCAGAGGTGGATGGGCCCGGCAGCAGTGACGGGCAGGGGTAGGTAGGCCCCCGGCGGCAGCTGGAAGAGACATACAGGCCCATTGGCGGCCCGCAGAGGCAGACAGACCCAGCAGCAGTTGACAGGGACATACAGGCCAGGGGGAAGAAACAAGTGGACGCAGGTGGGCCTGTGGCGGCGGGCCACAGGGATGGACAGGCCCGGGGACGGAGAGGGGCGGACGCAGCTTGGAACTGGGACGCCCTTAGCCCCAACACCTGGGGAAGAGGCTATCTCCATGGGTCGGAACCAGGGCGAGTCTGGGCACTCCGTCTGGGGACAACCCAGGGCCCAACTGCTGATCCTGTGAAACCCAAAAACTTGGAGGTGTTGGTGAGACTACCCTGCTCAGCTGAAACCCATCTGGGAGAGGATTCAGATGCCTACAGTTGGAAGTCTGAAGAAACAAAATCAGCTGAGGAGTTGACAAATGAACAAAACGTGACCTGGGAACACAGAAGAAGGCGCTACCCAGCCACTAAACCAGATCACCAGAATCATAAGTATATAATTCACCGACTGAAATCAGCTGTCCCTGAAGAAACAGCCCAATAGCACCAATTTAACCAAGAACCCCTACTAAACCAAGACTAAAAATTAGAACAAGAGAGGCACTCTCAGACACAGACACCACCTGCACTGCAGAGGAAGAGATGAGTAGACGCCAGAGCAAAAATACAGGCAACAACATAAAGACCTATATGGCAACATCAGAACCTAGTGATTCTACACCTGCAAGACCTAAACATACCATGACAGAAGAAATCAACCCTAAAAATGACTTTAAGAAGATGATAGAGGCCCTTAAAGAAGAAATAAAACATTCCCTCAATGAGGAAATAAAAACTTCCTTAAAGAGGAAATGAAAAACTCCATTAAAGAGGAAATAAAAAACTCCCTTAAAGAAATGGAAGAAAAAACGAACAAAAAATGGGAAGAAATCAAATCAAGCCAAGAAAAAGCAATTAAACAGATGAAAGAAACATTCCAAGATCTGAAAAATGAATTTGAGACAATAAAGAAAACACATGCTGAGGGAATGCTGGAAATAGAAATCCTGACTAAACGAACAGGAACTACAGAAACAAGCATAACCAACCGATTGCAAGAGATGGAACAGAGAATCTCTGACACTGAAGACACGATAGAGAAAATAGATTCGTCAGTCAAAGAAAACACTAAAGACAAAAAAGTCGTAATACAAAACGTCCAGGAAATTTGGGACACCATGAAAAGACCAAACCTAAGAATAATAGGGATAGAAGAAGGAGAGGAATACCAACTCAAAGGCACAGAAAATATATTCAACAAAATCATAGAAGAAAACTTTCCTAACCTAAAGAAAGAAATACCTATGAAGATACAAGAAGCTTACAGAACACCGAATAGGCTGGATCCAAAACAAAAGTCCCCTCGCCACATAATAATCAAAACACTAAACACACAGAACAAAGAAAAAATATTAAGAGCCGCAAAGGAAAAAGACCAAGTAACATATAAAGGTAAACCCATCAGAATAACACCAGACTACTCAATAGAGACTATGAAAGCTAGAAGATCATGGACAAATCTCATGCAGACACTAAGAGACCACGGATGCCAACCCAGACTATTATACCCAGCAAAACTCTTAATCACCATAGGCGGAGTAAACAAAATATTCCAGGATAAAACCAGATTTAATCAATACCTGTCTACAAACCCAGCCCTACAGAAAGCACTAGAAGGGAAAATTCAACCCAAAGAAGCTAAACACATCCATGAAAAATCAAGCAATAGGTAATCCCACACCAACATACACCACAGAAAGACAACACAACACAACCACAAAAAATAACAGGAATTAACAATCACTGGTCATTAATATCTATCAATATCAATAGTCTCAACTCACCTATACCTGGCGATCTCTGAGCAGGCTTCAGATTTTGACAGTTGATGAAAGATATGACAAGCATTAATGTGTGGGTAAAAAGCTTGGTGAAAATCTGAGTGAAGTTTTAGTTAAAGTTGGTTGAACTTGGGATTGACTGGGAGGCCAAAGATTTAAAAAGCAGAAGATTCTCTCAAGACACAAGTTGTGTGATAATAGTGTGTTTGGTGTGTGTGAATGACAATTTGTAAATGTTGAATTCTAGGCTTCAACAATCATTGTCAGTGCAGATCAAGCTGTAAGTATTTATGTTTTAAAACTTAAATTATAAAGCTAGTTACGTCTTTCTAACAACTAGTTTTAATGTTTATGAGCATATTTTACCTACATTACCTTTTCAGGATGTTGAGAAAGATGCATCACAAGCACAGGCTGGAGGCTGGGGGCTAGATGGTTTTGAGGAAGAGGTCTTGGTGGACTCCTTCATAGAGCAAAGGGAAGCAATGCCTTCTGGGAAATGAGCTAAGTTTTAATCTAGTCTTTAAGATTAGAAGTCAAAAACAAAAATATTAAGGAAAGGAAAACCTAATTGATCTTTGAAGTATTGTTATGTGGAATTGAGTGGGACTTTTGAGGCCTTTCTTCCAGAAAACAAGGACTTGGTTGTCAGGCCTATATTAGGCCTAAACCTTGGTGCTATGTAGTTGTACTTAAATCATTTCAATGGAAAGTGTCTTAGTGATTGGAACTTCTAGTGCAGTTTGGAGTTCTTCCATTTGAAAAATGTGATATTTGCATGGGATTGTTTGAATCTTGTTTTCTAGTCCCTCCCCATCACCACCCTCATAGTCTGAAGGTAGATTTTTCTCTTGATAAAGGAACAAAAAAAGTGAACATCTTGTTTGTAAATAGGTATCTAGTAACTAGTGGTAAACTTGAAATGGTAGAATTCTTTAAAGCCTAATTCTAGGTAGCCTTAAGAAAATGTATCTTAATTATTTTTGAACCTGTATTCACCTTGTTTTTTTCAAATATCTTAAGTTATATTTTCTTTTTCAGAGCTGCTTCTTATTTGGGGCTACTTTTTTTTTTTTTTTTTTTAATTGAGGCGTAATTCATAAAAGGGTATATTGTTTTGATGAGACTTTTTACAACTGTGGCTGGATGTCTTTCTTTAGTCTTCCAAGAAGGGCCATTTTACTTTTTTAGAGTTACTTTTTAAAGTCATGAGATCAACAACTTGGACTACTATGCATGTAAGTGCTAATGCAAATTAAAGCCCAAGTTGACCTCCAGCAGCAGTTCATTCTATGTTGACAGTGAGAGAACACTTTGCCTGTTAGGATACTGTTACTCGTGGACTGAAATGCTGAAGAAACCCCTCCCCCTATTTTGTTTTTTGCAAAAATCAAGGTATATTCTAGGGTTTCCTGGTTGACCTCAACAGATAAACTGAGATGATAGTCTTAGTTCAGAATTGATCTGAATGTAGATTTACAGTCTACGTGTACAGCTGGCTAAGTGAGATCGCTTTCACAGTTCTGCATGTATCCCATCGGCTCCCCATTAGTCACTGAACTCTTAAAACTGGTATTGTAACATTACCACAATGTTTTGCGCCAATTTTATAAACTTTACAGTGTAATATGTGTTCCTTTTCTGAGGCAAACCAAAGGTATATTTCTCAAGGTTCTGCTGCTATCAGCAGCGTTGGTGGAGGATTTTTTATACATTTGTAATAGATAGAAATAAACCAGAAAAAAAGAAGAAGAAAAAAAAAGTGGTGGAGGAAAAGGTAAACACTGCAAGAATACTCAAAAGGGCTGAGAGTTGCAAACGCCAAGAATGGCTTTGCATAGTAAATGGAATAGAACAGCTCTGAACTATAGCTTACTTTTCCTGGTTTGGTCTGACAGAATGATTGAATGCTTTTGTACAAAAATCAGAGCCTTAAAAACAAGGATTTGGTGAGATTGTAAAATGGTGTGTCACTTTGGCAAAACAGTTTGGTGGTTGGTCAAAATGCAAAACATTGTTACTCTGTTACTCAACAATTCTACCGTTAGGAATACATCCTCAAACTACTGAAAATGTGCACCTATGAAACATGTACATGAAGGTTTACAGCAGTGTGCTGCTAATAGTAAAAAAGTTAAAACAACTCAAATAGCTATCAAATACTGGAGAGAAATAAAATGTGGCTTATTCATACAATAGAATATTATTAAGACATAAAAATGAATGAGAAACTGACAGATTAAATGACTTTGGTGAACCTTCATAATTTCATTTGTAGATCTTTCCATTTCTAATTTATAAATACATTTGGGGTTATAAATTATAAATGTACTGCCTTCTGTCAACATTGTATACTTCTATTTGATGATTTCTGTGTCAAACATTATATGGAAATGTTTCCAAGTATTTTCTGTATTAACTGTGAATGAATAGAACAAAATAAATTGCCTGTGATGGAAAAAAAAAAAAACCCTTCATAATGACAGAAATTACATTTTTTTAGTTGACAAATGTTTCTATCTCAATATACAGTACTCAGAACTAAGGTTGAAATTAAACATATTCAAACTTTGGAAATACACATAGGTTATCGTATTATTCATCTAAAATATATTCTGTTAGGTAGACATGGAAAGTCTACTAAACTTTAAACACATTGGGTGTGCTCATCACCAACACACATCCCCAGCTCAAAAAAGTTTATTTGCAAATGTTTTAGTGAAAATACGTTGATTGTAACAAAAGAGAGGAGCTGTAATTGTTTATCATTTTCATTTTGTAACATTTGTTATACTTTTAGATATTATGACAAATAAGCCTGACATCTAGGAATCCAGTCACCTCAGCCTGCTTGTCTTAAGACAGAACAGACATCATCCATGAGTTTAGATTTTATCTTTATGTCTCAAACTCACATAATTTTCACAGGTATATATACTATGAAAATAAACAAATAAAATATTTATTACCAACTCCCACTTTAGTCATTAAAGGTATTGACATTACTTTTAAACATTATATATTTTAAGTAATGTAAAGTTGAACACAAGTAAAACCAAATAATATATACATTCATCTTCTATTAATATCTATGTTACATAGGTTTTCTTTGTCATGGTTTCAACCCTACCTACTTTCACAAATAGTTTGATGTAATTTAAAACAAAATAAACATAAGATACAATCATTAAAATTACAAAAGAAAGTTTGAAACCATAAGATATAAAACAAATAAAATATTTCAAGTATTTATTTTAACAGTTTATAATTTAGCCTGAAATTTAGCTCACAGTTTTCAGAAATGAAGACATTTGAAGAAATTAAAAGGAAATTTAAAAGTATCAAAATGTTTCTATAAATATTATATAGCTACACATACAAAGGTCATTAAGAAATTGATTTCAGAGTCAAGTTTTGAAAATAACAGTCATTTCTGTGGTCATAGACAAGTGAATGTGTTACTATCATAAATGGATAACACTTCTGTTGGTTTGAGTTAGATGACCCCATAAATCTGGAGCGTTTCAATACTTGATCCTCAGTTGGTAACTGTTTGGAAAGGATTAGGAGGTGTGTTTTTGCTGGAGTAAACATGTCATTGAGTGCAGTAAAGTTTCAAAGGACTCAGACTATTTGGAGTTATCTCTGTTTCTTATTGTGGATCAAAATATCTACTCTCACCTGCTGCTCTAGCCACCTGCCACTTGCTGACTTTGCTCTGTGTCTCAGGGACAGTTATCCTTCTGGAACTATAAGCCAAATAAACCCTCTCTTCCACCAGTTCTCTTGGTCAGGGTGTTTGATCATATCAATAGAAAACTATTAGAAACTAATAGAAAACACTATTAGTGTCAAATCACTCATCTTTCATGCCAGGGCTGTTCCCATGTGAAATATTTTCTTTGACGTTTTCAGAAGAATGGATGTACTTTATTAACCTTATGGATTTGCATGTTTCATTCTAGGAAGTGAACTAACAATGCCCAGAAATATGAATTTCTGGAATTTAGAAAGAGAAAAAAATTTTAATACACAAACTGACATCAGGGCCATCCCAAGGTTGATCATGCAGAGTGTTTTTATTTTAGATATGAGGGAGAGAAACGAAATGCCAAAGGCATCTGGAAGAGTCTAGAGAAGAGGGAGAAAGTAGACTGAACATGGCCGCAGTGTGGCTTGATCAGGAGATGAAAGGGGGTGTGGTGGGGGAGCAAGAGATGAAGATAAAGAGGGGGGCATAGAGAGACAGAGGCAGAGAGAACATAGCAGAAATTGCATGGTTATGATAACCGAGTAGCGGCTGCAGGAGGGAAGCTTCTGAGATGAAGTTTAAGGCAGAGGAGGAGGTGAGAAGAGTTAGATTCTTGTAATACTGAAGGGACCCTGAAGCCTTCATTTGCTCTGCTATTCTAATAGGCAGCACAGACAGCCATCTGTCCCTGTGCCAGTGATAAGGGGAAAGGACTTTTTTGGTAGAAGGGAACTGGCAGGAAATGGTGCCTTTTGTCAGACCTCCAGAAGTTTCAAATGATAGAAATACTTCCCTGGCACAGGCCCATCATGTTTCTCTGTTTTAATTTTACTCTACGCCTGTCTGTAGTAAGTGTGGGACATACAGTACCAGAATTTATAACCCAAATCAGGCAGTTAAATTCACAAAGGTACAGAAAAGTCTTTTTTAAAGAACAATCTTTTATTCTTATAACGTCAGTTTTTCCCCTCAATAGTTTAGAGTCTTCAGAATTTAAATTTTCATGCTAATTTTTAATCCATCATAATTTTTGTCTCAGGGGAAAATTGGGTACAAAAATTATTATTTCATGTTACCTTCGACAATTCATTCCTTGATTAATGACCACTATTTCAAAAATAATCTAGTTTGTTCCTCTCTTAACTCCTTATCCTTTCAGTATTTACTTTTCAATTAAAAATAGATTACATCCCCCAAGGTCTTGCATAGAAGATTAAGCAACTTTACTAGTAAGCTCTTCTCTACATAATCATTTAAAGAAAAATTAAACCTGCTCATGACTTTAAACCACTTGTTTTCAATCAAAGGTTTTTTTTTTTTCTTTTAGTTGTCACATGTGGAGATAATGGAATTTTTTCCACCATGCATTCACAAGACATCAGTCTTTATTTCCTCCCCCACTTCTTCCACTGCCTGGATATTGGCAACTTCCACTATTTTATCTTTCATCAATTAGTTTCTAGCTATAAGTAATCAACCTTCCTATCTCAGAACTGAACAGTTCATGTATTTTCTCTCAGGTATGATGAGTCATGCAAACTCTATTTCAAATTCATGCATTCATTTCAATAACTTCCGAGAGTGTTGTATCCTTGGAAGTATTTCCCCTCGCTCCATCTCTCTATGGAAAATGCCTTCTCTGATACAGAAAGCGTGGAAGGAAGAACTATTAAAAGACTACAAACAGTTTTTTTTTTTTTTTTTGTCCCAATTGGAAGTCTGTTTTCAGTTTCAGAACTCCTCATGAGATTAATTTTTTCTAATGCTGCTGTTGTGGCTTTTTATAGTTCAGAGTGTGCCTTTGTTCAATTCTGCCATCTTCTTTGTACATGTTTTTCCTTACAGTGTTTTTAATATAATTCTTGGTTATTTTCCCTCAGAATATGTTTCCATGAAAACTGACTGAGATTGAGATATCCTAACATGAAATTTGAGTGCCAGACTATTTATTTAGGGTACTGAGACCTTCACCCCTTGGGGTAGATAATGAACATACTATTGCTAATACGTCCTAGCTTGCAGTGTGAAATTTTCCTGATAATTAATAAAGACTAAGTACAGCCTAAAACAAGGCAATGACTAGTTTCATAACTCAGATGTTTGAGGAAAGCAACTAAATATTTTATGGATTTTGAAAGTAGAAGGTATTTTAATGAAGAACATTCAATAAAGATAATAGGCTATAGATAATTATTGATGTAAAACAAACTTTGTCTATGAGTACTTCTCCAGAAAAAAAAAAGTTACTGGAGATAAGAAAACTCACTCTATGAGAGACTTCAGAGCACAGGACTAAATGGAATATCTCTATCAAACTTCAAGGTTCAGCCATCTATGTGGAAGAGGAGGCAGAAAGAGCCCAAAGTGATGAATAATTCCAAAACAGTGTATTCTAGACACAACAAGGTTAATGAACATATGAACTCACATATGACTGAGTTCTCACATATCATATCAGTGAGACTGTGACAGCACACACAAGTTCACACCAGACAAAATTCTAGCTGAAACGGAAAGTGGGCAAAAAACTCCCTTCATAACCAAGAAGCTATTTGCAAGTGATAACTTCTAGGAGAGAGAAAATCAATTTCCTCCAAAGGAATGACCTAAGTATGTCAAACACAGTACAGAACAGACTCAATCCCAGGAAGAGTTGGCCAACACAAAATGGACTTATGTCTATTTTTGAGTGCATGTCTCTGTGTGGGGGGGATTGTTTGTTTTCCTATTTTGGTTGTTGTTGTTTTGTTCTGTTTTATGTTTTGTGGCAGGATTTCACTGTGTAACAGGGAAGACTTCACTGTTCTGGAACTCACTTTGTAGACAAGGCTCTCCTCAAACTTAGAGAGATCCTTGTGCCTCTATCTCCCGAGTACTGGGATTAAAGGCATGAGCCACCACTGCCCAGCTGTTTTTCCATTTTTTGTATCATTTTTTTCTTTTGATTTTTTAAATTTGTTTTTATTGAGAAAGAAAAAGAACATGAACTTAGGTGGATAGGGAGATGTAAAAGATCTGGAAAGTGCTTTGTGAAGGAAAAGAATATGATCAAAACATTATAAAAAAATTAAAGTTAATAGCAATAAAAATAACAACAAAGAAGACTTCTTGTGAATAAGAGGGATACCATTTAGGGGTACCTAAAAGGAAGGCCTGAGATTGGATGACAGGGAAAAATGAGATAGCCAATAAGCATAGGCATGTCCTTGCTCTGCTTCTAGAAACATGATGTAGGCTGCTCTGTCCAACCACACTCTCCTGCCATGATGAACTGAGATCTCAGAAACTGTGATTAAAAAAAAAAAAAAAAAAGATCCTCCCATAAGGCTACTCTATACACACATACAGGCCATAAAATTAAAGAAAATCTTTACCAAATGCACTCCATCCAAGGGTCTAATATCCAGAATTTACAAAGAACTATAGAAATTAAATACCAAAGAAATAAAACAATCAAGACATTGGACAATAACTAACTGTAAAAAATTCAGAATTCCTAGAAATGAAGGGAATGCAAATTAAAACTACTTTGAGATAGCACCTCACCCAAGTCAGAGGATTGTCATCAAGATAAAATGACAGCAAATATTGCAAATGTAGAATAGAGAGGAATTTTTATTCACTGCTTCTATGATTCTAAATCAATCCAGCCACTTTAAAAACCATCCTGGAGGGTCCCCAAAAAATTAAAAATAGGATAACTATATGACCAAGCTATTTTATTCCTGGGCAAATAACTAGAGACCTTCCACATATTACCATAGAGATATTTTCAACACCATGTTCATTGCTATTTAAATATAGCAAGGAAGTGGAAAAAACCTAGCTGCTCTTCAACAGAATAATGGATAATGAAAATCTGGTATATACATAAAATACAATATTATTCAACTCTAAGGAAAACTAAAATTACAAAACTTGCAGGAAAAATAGATTTAAATGTATAATATTAAACAAGGTCACAAATATTAAACAAAATCCCAGGAAATAAAAAAAATTGTTTTCTTTCATATATGGATACTAGTCTATAATGTATATGTGTATTTTTGTAAATAAATGTGCACATGATAGAATGATATGTTGAAAGGAAAACAAGACAGAGTAATCTTTGCTGATAAGGATGGAATGCAGTTTAAAGAATGTAATATTTCTTAAAAAATCTAATTGTTTTACTAGTTTAATATCTGTTGTGAATCCCTTGTTCTCTCTGTCTCTCTCTCTCCCTGTGTGTGTGTGTATGTGTGTGTGTGTGTGTGTGTGTGTGTGTGTGTGTGTGTGTGTGTGTGTGTTAGGGTGTGTGGTACATAGTGGAAAGAAAAGCAATTGACAGAGAAGGCATACAATCCAAACTGAAGCTCCATGGGTTCAGAATGACTATTATAAAATTAGAAGTTCATTGAGATGTGCAAGATTTGTGTTTGAGCAAGGGCTTGCTTGAGTGGTTATATCCATCTAGCTGTATAATATTTTTGATTTTCAGGTTTCTAAAATAAGTGATTTTCAATATAAGATTATAATAAATAAATAACTTAAAAATAAAGCTACTTTTTTCAGCTATTTAACATAAAGGAAAACTAATTCAAATTCTATAGGGTAACAGACTGGATAGTCAAGAAGTAACACATATCTTAGAGGATTTGGTATAACACATGCATTCTAAAGTGTAGTCATATAAGTCTCAAAGGTAAATCTTTACAATTTTGTTTGTGTGGAATATGCCAGGATACATCTTCAAAATAAAAGCAAGATGGCCACCATTTACGGGAAAAAAGAGTTTTTTGCTGTAGTTGTTGGGTTTTGTTTTGTTTTGTTTTATTTTTTTAATGAAGGATAAGAGCTCTATGGTATAATGACAAGTCATTAGGAGTCAGTTTTGTATTGTGTCCATGTAACATAAAACTAGAAGTAGATTTTTTTTCTAATACAATGTGACCTGTCTAGTCATAGGTTTTTGCCCTGACAATGTTGCCACGTATGGATTTCCTTTTGTGGAATGGACCTTAAGTTCAATCAGAACACAGTTGGTTATTCTCATGATGTTCATTGCATTATTGCAATATGGGGCATGTCTTGGTAGGCTAGTTGTTATTGTAGCTCCCACAGTTACAGCTAAATAAGATTGATGACATTAGTCTCTTCTGGTAGCATGCATAGTTCCTTCAGGGACAAATAGCAAGTAGAGACAAAGATTCTAAACAATTTCTCTCTGTCTTCAGCAATAGAATTTACATCAAATACTGGAAGGAAATGATGAGCTCTGCCAATAGCTTATAAGGTTGGAAGGCTACAGGATCTCATCAGCCAATAACTCCAAAATATGCAACTCATTCCTGTGACTGAGCTTTTTAATTGTTAATCGACCAGGTTTAGAAGGGGCATTGTTTTCAAGTTATAGGTTACCTACGTTGAAACTGTTTGCATATGCATATTTATATATATTAAGACATTTCCACAGTAGTAGATTTCCATATGACATTTTTTAAAAGGTCCTTAGTGATAGTTACTACTAACCACATTCCCTTCCTGACCCAGCTGTTCCACCCTATACACCAAATTAACCTTTCCTGTTTCACTATTAACTTTAACCTTTCATATCTCTGTATCATGCTTCCCCTTAATTGAATATCCTTGTCATGGTCTCCAAATAATATCTTAACCACTATGGTGATTCCAAATGAAATACCCACATCTGAAGATTCAAAGCTAACATCCACAAACTGGGAAAACATCCGACATTTGTCTTTCTATGACTGGATTGTCTTTTCAGAATGATTGTTGTCAGCTATATCTATTTACCTGTGAATTTAATAATTTCATTTATCTTAAGATCTGAATAACATTTTAGTTTATAAATAAACGTATTGTAGAAAATTATCAAAAAGATCCATGACTGGTCAAAATTGAAGAATGCTCAACCCTAAATGAGACATATGTATTCTATGACATATGTATTCCATCATTTCAAGACTCAAGAATTGTCACCAAAGAGAAGACAGGAAGATTGCAAGAGTTAGAAACCGTAGATAACATCAAAAAAACAGTGTTCTCTGTATGCAACATTGCAGTTGCACACAAGAAGTCACATTCGTTGCTACAATACAGACAAGAATTGTGCAAGCTCCAGCTAACCATAATTCCAGCATGGAGGGAGGGAAGCCCACACAGAATTCTACCTCTAGCAGGGAATAATTGACAATTCAAGGCTGCTAGAAGAAGGGAGGTCAGTTTTCTTTAGGATTGTGGTCCCTGCTAGATGGATCATGCTACATTGGAAGGCTACATTACCAAGAGTACAAGAACAACATAAACTGGGCTTCATGGGTTTTAAAAAATAAAGAGAACAAAAAAAAAAAGTTGAGTGGGTAGAGAATTGTAGATGGATCTGAGAGGACATAGTGGAGGGGGGTGAATATCATCAAAATGTACTATGTGATGTTCTCAAGAAACTAATTAAAATGACAGATGACTGTCTTCTACCTTCTACCACTAAGAAATAAATACATGGCTTATTAAGCTTTTTAGGAGTCTAGCAGAAGCACCAGTCACAATAGAAAATAAATGTCTTAGCCTTTCCGTGGTGATATGGAGAGAAGCAAAGTCTATATGAGGTCTGGGACAGACATTGTTATTGAAAAGGTCCATGCTAATGTGCAAGTATTTCTTCAGGTAATCTGACAGTCCATACATTCTTGAAAGAACTGTAATTAGCATGTAACTATGTAGTATTTATAGGAAGTTTCAGTAGGGAACTCCTAACTTTGGTCCCATGATTTTTAAGATGAATGCCACCTGTAGGAAATAACTCACCACCTTTTTTCAAAATAAGATACAGCCTTTCACAAGTCTTTTCAGCCACTGAGTGTCTGAAAAAGAGATAACACTTGTCCGTGTGATCAGATCTATACATCATGAGCTATGTTCTGTCAAATAGAAAAGTGACACAGCTCGGTGGACTCAACATCAATCCATCATAAAATGCAAGTGTCATGGCTGGAGCCAGAGGAAACAGAGAAGCCACAGGAACAAAAGCAACAGACCCACATCACACTCCACTGTCATATCCATGCTTTCCACTCTCTTTCCACCTACGATAAACAGGACTATACTATTGTACCTGACTTAGAAAGAATGAAAAAAGAAAGTTTCAGAATTTATTGTGTTGACTTTCCATTTTTAACATATCCTAAAACAATTCACTGTCCCATTATTTCCATACAGGATGGGCCCTGAAACTACATTTCGCAGGAAAACTTCACTGCTGCGGACTGAATGAGAACTATGCTGCATAGACTTGGGTATCTGAAAGCTTGTTCTCCAGTTGGTGGCACAATGTGGGGCTTTTGTGGAGACCTTAGGAGATGCAGTCCTGCTGCACTAGCATGTCATTGTGGGCAGGCTTTGAATTTGTAGCTTTATCCTATTTCAATTCACTGTCTGTGCTGTGTTCGTACTTAAATGTGCTCTCTCAGTCAACATGCATGTTGTTTGCTGCTGTGCAGCCTCCATGATGAACGCATCCCTCCAGAAATGTAAGACAAAAACTCTTCCTCCTAGAAGTCCTTGGTATTTTATCACAGCAACATAAAAGTAATTGATATACATCTAAATCATGTCAGTTTTGGATTGATTGCTTACCTAATCCTCTGCATTCTGTAGAAAAAGTGACTAGATATAAAAATACATGACAAAATATTTGATTATAAGTGTTGTGGTTAATTTTCTATGGGCTTATAAGGAAAAACAAAGATCTGAGACAGGATCTGAGGAGAAATCTTTTGGGTGAACTTTCTGGAGTAGTTATGAATACAAACATTTCTCTTTTTTTATTTTTAACATACTAATCAGAAGCCACTCAAGAGAATTTTGGAACTTATCCACCTAAGCTGAATAATTTAGGTAGCTTCTACTATCTAGGTTTACTGGATCATGAAAAGATTGGGCATGGTGATAGGCATGTAGGCTATTTGTGGAGTTCATCTTTGGACTCTAACTCATCAAATCTTACTGCTATGAACTGTCTAAACTCTAGCACCAGAGAAGAATCTGAACTTCACTAAATTATAATTTCCATAATAGCCTGACCTACTATTTTATTATAAATGGAATATTTTTAATTATTTCTGCTTCACGGAAGCCAATAAATAATCTCGACTGTTAGGTTTACATATACTCTAAGTATAAAATTTCCTGCCCGGCCTTCAAGAATACTACCAACAAAGGAGTTGGGCAGTGATGACCTCACTGACACACAAAAGAATAAATAGCACCAATTTCCATAAACATGTCTACAGTGAGGACTGTAATGGTCCTGTGATAAGGGCCTACAGCATTTCACGTTGCTCAGACACTGCTTTCTGGAAACACTGTGCTACTTTTCATACCCTTAATTGTTACAAGGAGATAAAGCTATGCACTTTGAAAATAGTACATGAATGTAAACAATTGTTTTAGCTTACCATAATAATCTGAACCTTGCTTAAGATGTTTTTACTTCTTTTCCCTAATTATCTGAGTGTCTACAGTGGGGATATCCAATATAAATTCAATGACACATATGCAATTCTTCTTGTTTCATACACACATGGATTTTGAGCATATTGAATAGGGCTTTGTGATTATGAAGCTAATTTTTTATTCAATTTTATTTATATAACTTATATTGATTTATATAAATTTTCTTCTAGCTATCATATTAAATGGTGCATGTATTTCATACCACATTCCCAGAGAGAAATTCTTCAATCAACAACAATTGGAAAACCTTTCCCACTAGACATTCAAAGTTGAAATACTGCTGGTACTCAATATTTTCAAGAGGTGGATGGGAATGGAAAGGAATGGGGCATTTCAGTTTCAGTTGGCTCTAATTTACTTCATACAAAAGTTACTGTGATCAGTGATGGGGATAAGAAAGAACAGACTTGTACTCAGGTGTTCCACTAGAGTGTCTCTAAGTAATTATCTGTCCATTTCTGAGAAAGGTGTATGTAAATGGAGGCTTTTCTCTGTTCTGCCTTGTCCTTCGGCCACTTGTAAGCTTGTAAGTGATTATTTACATATAATCATTCAGAGGCATATATTAATTATAAATGTTTGGCCAATGGCTCAGTCTTATTACTAACTAGCTCTTACAACTTAAATTAACCCATTCTATTAATCTCTATTTTGCCACGTGGCCCAGACATTACTGGTCTGCTGGCATCTTGCTCCTTAGGTGGCTGGATGGAGTCTCTCTGACTCCACCCTTCTTCTTCCTGTATCTCTGCTTGAATTTCCCATCTGGCTTTCATCCTGCACTGGCATTGGCCAAGCAGCTTTATTCATCAACCAATAAAAGCAACACATATTCGCAGCATACAGAAGGACATTCCACATCAGGAATATTGGAATGAATTCTCAACTTTTAGAGATGAAGGGCCAGTACATCTCAAGAGAAAGTCTACTCAGCTCAGCATAGATATTAGTGAAGGGTTAAAAACTACCTAGAATGAGAGTAGTTACAACCTGAGGGTAGTCAAAGTCCTGGCAAAGATTGAGAATGCTAAAATTCTCTTATTAATCTTCCCCTTGTAGAGTTCACCAGAATAAAGGCAAAAAAGGAAACAAAAAAATTCTGAAGAGGTGAAATTTATATGTGAAGTAAATAAATACATAGTAATCAGACACTGGAGTCTTTTACTTAAACTCCCCTTTCAGGACTAAAATACTCATTTCTTCTGATGATTGGAATATTTGCTTTAAAAACCAACACTTTCAATCTCTATAAACAATGTAAATCTTTATCAAAATTTATGCCACCACATGGTTCCAGTTCTTTCCAATGATTATTAAGTGAAATTTACAAAGGGAGTGGACATTTACCTTAATTAGTGACAAGCAGGAAGGATCCTCTCAATGGTAAAACTCCTGTAGAGTGAGAAAAAGCATCTTTTAAGTCAACATTGCATGTCCTCCACAGTTCTACTTCCCAAGGGTGCTGTAAGTCTGGTTCTCCCTGCTTTCCATAGTAAATGTGCCCGTCATTTTCTCAAAGTTTCTTCCTGGAAGCTCCGAACTAAGACAGTGTCTCTGTTTTCTATTTCTAGAGAGAAGCCCTTGCTTCACATAAAAAGTGACACTTCTCAGCTTATTTAAGTTGCATGGGAAGCCAACATTTGTAAAATTTGTGAAGTGTTTGGAATGTCCATTCTCACCTTGTCTCAGCACCCCTGGACCAGTTTCTGGTTAGGGACATCCAGCCTTCACTTTCTGTGGGCCAAGCCCTTCATAGAAAAGCAAATGGGATAGTCAGGTGGTAGTGTCACACATCTTTAATTCCAGCACTCAGGGGCATTGGTAGGGTTCAAAGCCAGCCTGGTCTACAGAGTGAGTTCCAGGACAGCCAGAGCTACACAGAAAGACCCTGTCTCAAAAAATGAAAAACAAAAAAACAAAATAAAACAAATGGGAAAAACTTACACAAGAGACTGATGCCACTGTCAACTGCCAGTTTCCATCCACTGCTGACAGGGTGTGTTTTATAGGATCTAAACTTATCACCTCCAAATTAGACTACTGTTTTTTATGGCTTACTTTTTTGCTTCTGATGGTCATCACAACACAAATTAAGTGTTTAATAATTCTTGAATGTGTCAAGGTGATGGTAGGCAGAGAGAGAGAGAGAGAGAGAGAGAGAGAGAGAGAGAGAGAGAGAAAGAGAGAGAAGAGAGAAGAGAGAGAGGAGAAGGAGGAGAAGGAGGAGGAGGAGGAGGAGGAGGAGGAGGAGGAGGAGAAGAAGAAGAAGAAGAAGAAAGGAAGGAAAAAATGGAACAATAATCCAAAGATCAACAGGACCTGCCTGTAATCCTGGATAACAAAAGAGCACTAAGGGGGTCAGTGAGATTGCTCAGTGGTTAAGGGTGCTTGCCACGTAGGCTGATGACCTGAGAGTCATCCTTGGAACATACATGGTGGAAGAAGAGAACCAACTTGTGTGGGTTGTCCTGTGACCTCCATATATGTCACACACACACACACACACACACACACACACACACACACACACACAGTGAAATAAATACGTTTTGAAGGACATTAATGGGAAATTTAATAAATCTCAATCTCAAATACAAGTTGGTTCATAGTCCCAGCCAAGGTTGATTTCCAGGTTTTGAACTGTGGTTATGTGAGGTTATATTAGTGGCAGCTGGGTGAGGGACATAAATAAACTCATTCTTTGTAGCTCATTTTAATTCTTTAAAATTCTTTCAAATACATAATTAAGTATGAATACATTCCTTGATTTCCCTTTTTCCATTCTTACCAGTTCATCAATAAATTATAAGAACATCAGAACATCCCCCACCCCAGTTTTCTTTTTGGCATGGTTTCATAGACTTGAAGGGGCTTTATATCTTCCCTCCATCTCTATTTACTATATTAAAATATACAGTCTTGTTGCAGAGATCCAGCTACATCAGGATAAGTTTTTTGCTGGTAAAGGGCCATGAATTTGAGAGAACAGGGCTTGCATGGGAGAAGTTGAAGAGAAGAGAGATAAAGGAGTAAATGATATAATTAGCTTACATTTTTAAAAATTAAAAAAAAAATGTTAAAATGTTTCTTCAGTCAGTTCACAAGAATCTCATTGAATACCAATACTTAGTTAAAGGTAAAATTTTGTTAAATGTCCTATGATCGATTTTTTGATAGTAAGTTCTAAGAAAGCAAGTGCATTGGCTTTTACTTTTTGGCCTGAATTGGTTGAGGATATCCTAATGCTTCTATCTAGGTATAGCAGTTATCACAAAGGCTGAATCAATCAGTCACTGCTTTGTTGTTTTGATCTCTTTTCAAAAAGAATTTTTATTGTAAAATTTATAATTTGTAATTCATTTGAATTTATATGAACTTTACAAATTATTAACTCTGACAAATATTTCTCTCTTAATAGCATCTTTATGAAGTAGACATTCAGATATTTTTAACTTTTCTGTTATTCATTTTTCTCTTTATTAATTTTTTCCTCACCTTCTTTCCTACTTATACATATAGATAATGATCAGTCATTTCAGATATAAAGTAAGAAAGTATGTAAAATAATAATTACACATGAAAGAAAAATAAGGAGATGGAAGAAAACGAGGAGATGTGGTGGGAAGGAAGGAGAATGAGAAAAAATTTGAACATTCTTGGCTTCAAAATTTTGTCTATTTTTACAATAATATTATTTGTTATTTAGAGGCAAATATCATAAAACAGATTGTTTATAAGGTATAGAATTGTATGCAGCAGATGCAGAGATAATTGTGATAACATGCAGAGTAATGAATAATGGAAAGTAGTAGAATGACTATAATCATAAACACAGTAATACACAGTTGAATGCATATACAAGCAGATAAACAAACACCATACTTCACTTCCTATAATGCAATTAATAATGGTCCTATTATGGGATGTATGGACCAATATGATGATTTTTCAAAACACATAACAATATTTCTTTGGGAGAGTGAGTATTAAATTACAAGGAAATAACTGAACACATGATTCTGAAATTAAGTACATTTAAAATTATAATGGTGCTTGAGATAATTTGCACCCATAATCTTCACTCTTGATTGTAGTGGGTAGCCATTCCAGCTTTGATCTGGAAGTTCCAACCCCCATTGAGGCTTCTGTAAAGGTCATGCCTACAAGGCGGGGCTGAGAGAGGACGCTGAAGACTGGATACACCAGCTCTCTTGGTTTCTGGACCCTGGACACTGAAGGTAGACCAAGCAGAGTTCACCAGAGAACACTGCGGGACTGCACCTTTCCCAGACCCTGTAGCCTATCCCTTCACTTGTAAGTTACCTCCCTTTTAACTACATGGAGTTGCCTTGATAATTTCACCAATACTTGACTCAGTCATACATAGCATTATAGCTTGAATCAAAATTGTCTGTTACAGGTTCAGGCTTTGAATATATTTGAATGAATCTCTAGATGAACATGTAATTTTGGTAGGTATTTGAAACCAGGGGAGTTGATATTTTGCTGGCAGAAGCAGGTTATGAGGAGTAGGCATTAGAAAATGATACCAGAATCCTATCTCTCCCTAGTCACCCTCACTGCTTGCTGGTCCACAGTGACTTTAACATCTTCTCCCACAGGCTCAAATGCAATGAACTGAAATGCTCTGCCATACCTTCTTCAACATGATGTTATTCAAACCATCTGAAACTGTGAGTCAAAATCAATGTTCCTTTCTTTGTTGTTTGTGTCAGGTCTTGTAGTCATAGCAACCTAAAAGAAACAGTACATACAGATTAAAGATGTCAGGACACAGCCAGCAGTGCATGTAAGATCTGAGCAGAAATGTTTGTTCCTAGGAAAGTTGATGATAATCATAGCACATTGAACACATTTTTAACTAAGTCTCTTGGCAACAACACTTTTTGTCAAAAACTTAGTAAACAAGACTCACCCACCCAGATAAAGACTTACAATGGCTTTTGGAATCTATATGCTCCAAATTTTGGATCTAATATTTTTTCTAGCCATTCAATGTAGCTTAGATGAGTCAGTCCATCATGCTGGTCCATGGCTTGGAAGATGTAGAGTGTCTATGTTTCTCATAATGTTCTGTCTGTTGGAATCTGGTGACTGAGGTACTTTCTAAACATATAAAACTCATCCATCCCCATTTCTAGTTAATGAAAATAGGGTTAGTTACTTATGTATGATTGTAGTGCAAAGAAGGATTTCCTAAAAAAAAACTATGTATGTTTAAACTCACAAAATTAATTTTTACATAAATGTGAGCATAAAACAAAATTAATTGTTTCAAGTTTTATATGCACAATAAGTTATTATCTCACATGGCACTATTTAAAATTATTATAAAACAAATTGATATAAAGTATGACCACATTTTCTGTGTATAAGCAACAACAAGGCTACAAGTGTGTGTAGATATGTAAGCCTGTGTTGTTCTGCATTAGTTATGGTCTTTGTGACAAGTGTTAGCAATCACAATTTATATATAGTTAATTCTTTATAGAAACAACAGTGTTTAATTAAGTCAAAATATATCAGCAATAAACAATGAGGGGCACATATCACATGGTAAATTTAATGTTTTGCTATATGAAGAATGGGCATCCCTTGTAATTTCCAATCTTTAAGCTTAGGACTGTGGCCTAAACCATAAAGAGAACATCACATCATGGGTTTGCTTCTAAGAGTAATGTCTGAGCAAGTATCTCAGAGAGGGCTGGGTCCTGAGTTGGCAGCCTAACATAAAAACTTAGAAAGAGCAAATGTGTGCCTTAATTCTATTAGAGTATGCATTTTGTAGCTTGTTAATATTTTGCATTAAGCCAATTTTGAGTTATTAAAGTTTTTTTTGTTATTCTTCTACCAGTTTGCTGACCATCAGGAAGCACTCAGTTTTATATGGGATTTGTTTGCATGGATCATGTTGCTTCTGGTCTCTTGTGCTTCGTTCTAAGCTTTTAGAATCCCTGTTGGAAGTGATTGCAATACAGTAGCATGGTATGATGATATTTTCATATAGCTGGAGAAATACACCCACTCATTTCATGAAAATGGTTTCTCTGTCTGTGCTAGGTCTGTCTATTAGAAGGCAGACTCCATATTAGAATTCACTGATAGTCATTCATTCATTCATTCATCCATCCATTCATTCTTTTTTTCTTTTCTTTCATTTCTTAAGTGTGGATAAACTTTAATGCTTCTGCCTGAATTTTAGGTCTTTTTTTTATGTTTTCTTACATATCACTCTTTCTTTTCATTATATTTTAGAACTCCCTGCTTTCCAATCAGGTTTCTAGTAAAAAACAGGTTATATTTTTAAAAGTTTGATGGAATATATTTTAGTAGAAAGTCCAGTATTAAGGCAAGCAGATTGTAGTGGCTGAGGTTCCCTGTGCATTTGGACAATAGTGAGCCATCACTACACTATTCTAGAAAAAGAAAAAACCTGGTACTAGTCAAGTTCATTGGAATTAGAATCAGGGATGAGCACTACCCCCAAAGTAACCCGAGTACCATTTAATTCCCTGAAACACAGTGTGAAATTCTGCTATTCATATTCAATTTGTTCCATGCAACTGGAAGCCCAGCTCAGCATACTCATAACTAAAAGAGCAATAGTGATCTGGTAATATAACACACATTTTAAAAAGAGTGGACCTGGGGAAGAAGGGAGGTGGGAGAGCTGGAGGCATGGAGGAAGAGGAAATGGTGGCTGGCATGTATGAAAGAGGAAACTGTTTTCTAAATAAATAAATAAATAAATAAACAAACAAACAAACAAACAAACAAAGTCAGTCCCCAGTCACAGAACAGAGCTGGTGAAAGTAGATGAGGAAGGTGGTAGAACAAGAAGAGAATGTCCAGGCCACTGTCCTGCTGCCCTTATATTCACTCTAGCTAGTAAACATCCTCTATATGACTGCCTTATGCATTGAATCTCTCTCTCTCTCTCTCTCTCTCTCTCTCTCTCTCTCTCTCTCTCTCTCTCTCTCTCTCTCTCTCTCTCTGTAGCTGTTGGCCAAAGGAGTCCAGGAAACCCATCTCAAACAATATAGGCTATTACTGTTGCCCTTGGTTGACTCTCCAAAGTTGAAATTAAGTTTCTGTTGTTGACGACACCACCTACTTTGAACACAGTACTGAGAGAATTTTATCTGGAACTGATCAGAAAGCCTCCTCCTTCTGCATTCCAGAAAGTGCTATGTAAACTGTCAAAGAAGGAAACAATCAATGATCCTACCCAGCTGTGACACATATGAACCACAATGACCAGGGCAAAATACCCCTAAAGGTCTAATACCAGCACTTAAATTGTAGCTGCAACCAACAGCTGTCTAAAT
Source organism: Peromyscus leucopus (assembly GCF_004664715.2). Taxonomy (NCBI): domain Eukaryota; kingdom Metazoa; phylum Chordata; class Mammalia; order Rodentia; family Cricetidae; genus Peromyscus; species Peromyscus leucopus. The sequence goes on along the minus strand of NC_051066.1, from coordinate 24,505,606 downwards.
GGATTGAAGCCTACTGAACAGGAGGGCAGTCATGTCAAAGGAAATTCTGACTAAACCGTGTCTGAAAGCAACAGGATTGCTAAACACAATTCTGAAAGCCTCTGAAGGAGAGGCCTAGTTAGGATTCCTTATTCTACTGGTCTTGGTGGTCACCCCACAGTCCTGGTATCTCTGGTACCCTAATTTCTCCAGTGCAACTGAGGATGTACTTTCACAAATGGCATCATAGCCTCTCTTCAGGAACTCCAGCCCTACCACATTGACAAACCTCAGATTCTCTCCAGGACACCTTCAATCCTGCATCTCTCATGTCATTAAAATGAGTACTGTCTGAGAAACTCGTATACATTACTTAGTTCAGGTGCCAGCACAAAAAGGAAGCCTGGCCCTCTCTGCCTACTGACCCTGAGGAAATATTACCTGGAGATTTTGCCTTAGTGATGCTGGTCTTTTCTTAACTACTTCCTATTTTTCAGCTCCAGTGAACCATCATCAATTGTCCTTCTAAAGCAACGGTTTTATTTCACTGGCTATAATGTCTTTCCATAATCTTCCCTAATATAATATGATCAAGTCTATCACAGCAATAGTTCACTTTTTCACATAAATTTTTGTCTTAGTTTTATTTCTATTGTTTTGATAAACTCTATGACCTAAAATAGTTTGGAGAGAAAAGGGTTTATTTCATCTTACAGAATAAAGTCCATCACTGGGGAAAACTGAGGCAGGAAATGAAACAGACTACAGAGAAATTCTATTTACCGTCTTGATTCTCATAGCGTGCTTAGACTGCTTTTCTATACAATTTAGGACCACCTGCAAGGGCTAACACCACCCACAGTGGCCCATGCCCTTCCAGCAACAATATTTATTCAAGAATATGCCTCCATAGGCTTGCATGTAGGACAGTCTTACTGAGACATTTTTCTCAAGTGAGGCTCACTTTTCTCAGGTAACCCTAACTTATATAAAGTTGAAAAAATTCAACCAGGCCAGTAACACTAATTGGAGTGTGTGTGTGTGTGTGTGTGTGTGTGTGTGTGTGTGTGTGTGTGAGTGAATTCACATAAATAAATGAATAAACTGAAGATAGGTTTCAAAGAAGTGCTAGTATACTGTAGTGAATAAAGTCTTGTTCTTTTGTATATCACTCAATAGTTGTGAGTGCATGAGGGAGCCCTGATAGGAAATTCTGCATATCACAACTCTCTTCCTTATCTGTTTTTGGTACCATTCATATTCACCAGTCTGTTCTTAAATATAGGTGCATTATAAGATGCAGGGATTTCTCTAATTTCTACTACCAGAAATATGTGCTTGAAGAAAGAATACGAAGTTTGACAATCCTTATCCTTCTGCAGAGTAGGAAGGATTACTGTTGAACTCCAAAATATTTTGCCATAGATACATTGTTTACACAACACAGCTGCTGGAATGGCTTTGATGACAGGAACTTATTAAGGCCTTTGGGGGATGATGAGATTTGTTGAAATCGTGATGTCTCTTTGCTGCCCCTGATTGATGTAGCATCATCAGCCCAAGGCTCCAGGCATATTGTGATGTACAGAAGTTTTGTGGACAGAACTGCAAGTGTGGCCTCACTATGAAAACAAATCAATCCTTTGTTTAAAAGTTTTCAGTATCTTCTACAGCCTGAGAGATAAAGTTCAAGTTCTCTGACAATGCATACAAGACCTGCTATAAATCTGCCATCTATCTTCACAACCCACTACTGTGGGAAACAAATGGTAATTGTTAAATCACCATATGCTATCTTTCTTTCCTCCCACTTCTCAGATTATCTTTTTTAATGCCAAACACAATTTGGAAAGCCCCTTGTTTTCAAGCCCCATCCCATTTCCCTTTTCTCTCTTAACCTTTCTTTGACGTCTATCTTCTTCAACATGCAGGGTTCTGTAGGAAGATCAAGAACAGCTTGTAATCCCTTCTCTTTATCGCCTGACACATTGTGTCCTGACAGACTGTGACCCTCTCTCAGAGTCTCCTCTATTCCAGAGGGGTTTCCAAACAACCCTGCCGTTCTACTCTGCATTGTGCATGTCTTTACAATTTAGCCCAATGGATCTCTGTCTTCCAGTAAAGACTCAAGCATCGCCAGTTTTGTAGTTAGTGACCTTTGTGGTGAAAATGTAAAGGATCACAAAAAGTTTCATATCACATGGCTTTCCTCTCTACATCTTCATTTTCACACTAAAATCCTCTACTTCTGGTCATTACACTTTTCCCTTCTACCATATGCCCCATCCAGATGTAAACAGATGTCAAAGACAAGAATGGCTTATTTCACCACTCTGATCTTTCTTTTGGGACGAACTTCTTCCAGGCTTGCCTTGGGCCTCAATTAGCTTAGAGTTTCTGGAAGCACCAATTTTGCCATTTGTCGATGTTTTCATCTTCTTAAGAAAATCATGGGTCCTTTGGGAGCAGTAACTATATATAATGTATACTTGTACCCCAATGTGGGGTACATGGGAGATAGTAGGTCTCAACAGTTGATTATTAATCTTATGAAAGAAGAAATTATGGTGATATTTTATTTGTGCTAAAATATGATTTTATTTGTATGTTAATAAAGTTGCCTGAGGATCACAGCTAAGAGCAAGACATTAAGCAGAAGCCTGGTTGTGGTAGCACACACCCTTAATCCAATCCCATGGCAGGCAAAAATCTGTGTGTTCAAGGACATAGCCAGCATGGTGACACATGCCTTTAATCCCTGCAGATAGATTATTTCTATTCATGTTGTGGGGCTCAATCTTAGGGGTGTAAGGCATATACTTCACAGATTGTAAATCTCTTCAAAATTATTTTTACATTTTAAGCCATTATTCTATAAAGTATTTTTGAATCTTGACATCTTTGGCAATTAAAACAAGCTATATTTTACAAAGAGACTAGAACATTATACTTGAATATAATATTTAACTTGTAGTTTTCCCTGATACCTCCTAATTGTTAATGTAATGTTAATCTTGTAATTAACTGTATTTATAAAGAGTTTGAATACAGGAAAATGGAAGAGATAAATGCTGTATTTTTTAAATTATTGCTTTGCTTAAAATTTCTGTCTTAAGTCTGAGTTGCTTTTTTTTTTAATTTCTGTCTTCATGATGCACACTAAGACCTTGTAGATCCAATTTCATATTTTAACAGTAAAGTTTAAATATTTCATATTTTAACACTTTATATCACTAGTTATTTAAATAAAAATAGCAAGTATTGCAAGAATTCCTCAAGTTACAATGTCTTAAAATTATGGAAACAAAGACTGTTTATAAATGTAATATTTTATGTACTTTATTGTACATTTATGAGTGATCAATTTTTTCTCCTAGAAAGGATATACTTTATAGAACAGTATCTTTTTCATGATGTAATTATTGATATTCCATAATAAAAAAAAACTACTAAAGGTTTCCACTCTCCAATTTTTTGAACACCTGGTATGTGTCAAATGCCCATATGGCTTGGCTCTATAGTATGATGCAAACTAGTTTTCTTTGGTGAAGATGAGAAGTAATTACAGGTACGGAAGTAGATTTTCTGATATAAATAACACAAGACAAAGAGGGGAAGTCAGTCCCAAAATGTAATCCAGATCCCACACATGCAGGAAAGATCTAAATTACCCACTTTTTTCATAAAAAAAAAATCATTATTTTCAATCTTCATGTGGCTCAGCTATAAGCAGCAATAAAGTCAGCTTCTCAGAGTACTGTTCTATTCTGAATTGAGCATTAATACAACTAACATTTAAAAATAACCTAAAATATCTCTCTATATTTTGTATTAGCTTTTATATTCATTCACTTATCTTCCCTTGCCAAACAAGACTATAATAAACCCTTTACAAATAAATCAAGGATGGTCAGGCCAGGAACGGAGGGCTTCTTGGATTCACTTAGATGTTTCACTCTCTATATAACAATGTAGAATACACTGAACAAAGACTTCAACTTGCTAGTCACATCATCCAACCTGGACAGATGTGCACACCTCGGAACAATGGTTACAATTTCCTTTCAAAGGACTTGGGCTTGAAACAACTTGGGCCACAATCATCATGCTTTCCAGGCACTGTTATTTTTGTCATGAAGAAGTTCTGCCAAAATAAATTCAGAACAAATTCTTTCTTCCTGAAGTGCCAAGTGTTTCTCCATTCTGAAACTGCAATGCAATCTCATGAAGTCTCTCCCACAAAACGAGACTTCATCCTTTTGCACAGCTGTAATACCTGGCAGGATCCCTACTCCTGGGAAGCGATTAAAAATGGCACTACACTGCCTGTCAGAGCTGTGAGCAAGTTCTGAAAACAAAGCAGTTTTAACACTCTCACGGCAGAAAATGAGAGGAACACACCAATATTGTTACCTGTGTTGTTCCAGGAAGAAAGCTGCTTGAAGGAAGATGAGAACAGTAGGTATCCTATTGTTCCACCATGGGCCTGGGTACATGCAATCAGTTTTTGTTATTCTTTACTATTGCCCTTGACCTGCTTGGAAAGAAAATCTAACAAAGCTAATTGTAGAAATCATTTCTGTATGCCTAACCACATTAGGGTGCAATCAGCAATGATACACAAAGTGTTCTCTAAAAGCCTGCCTTCCTTCTACTTCCTGGGAGAGCAATAAGCCATCTTGTGAACTACAAGTGCCCCTGACTGACACTGAAAATTAAGAATGAATGTTCTGCATATCAACTGCAGTACAAATCACTCTGTTATCCTCTTGAGCTTATGGAGTAGATAAGTCTTGTTTTGTTTGCTATAGGGAGGTGTATCTCTCTGGCATCTTCCACACTGCTGTGCTGCTCTGGACTCTGTCCAGAGTCAACAGCTGAACAGCATGATGGAGACTATGATTCAAAGGCCCAGGGCAGAAGGGAAATAATTCCCTGGTGCCACTCTATATTATCTTGCTTTTTACATAAATAAATCAACATCCTCTGAAAGATATTGGTTGTGTAGGTAGTAAATTTAAGAAATTTGTTTCCAGCAAAGATCTAAAAAATGATATTTGGTCCTTAAAAATTGGTCAGTGTTAGGAGAAGCACATATGTCACAGATTATTTTGAAGATTTGTATTGAAGGAAGAAAGTCACTGTTACCAGAATGTCATGTTCTCTCACAATGGATTTTTCTCCACAAATATTTATGATTACTACTCTAAAAATACAACTGCCCTAGAGAGCAAAACTGAAAAAAAAAAAAACACCAAACTTTGTTTTGCTAAGTTTTGTATATTTTGTTCACACACCCACCTTGCCAAGCAGGCTATAAGATATATTTAAGTGACTTTTCTGTGTATTTAAGATGAACATTAACCTGTAACATTCAAATTTACAACAAGCTCATTCTCTAGCTATGCATAGGAAATTCCACATTAGATTAGTCAGGATAAATATAACCAAGTTCATGCTTCTTCAATAAACTTGACATTCGGTTTCAGAAGCATGTAGGATATGCTGGTACTAGTCAGACAGAAAAAAAAAAAAAGAAAGAAAAGATGAGCCTTGGGTCCAATTTTGAGGGTTCCAATTTTGAGTTCCTAGGGCACTATAAAATTTGTTGCAACCCCAAACCCTCCCCTTACTAACTCTGGAAAAGGATAGAGGTGTCAACAAGGATGTCCATGTCACTTTGTGGACACTGCTCCTCAGGATTTAGTATAGACTTTCCACGAGTTGCTACTGTTAGAATCCAGGAGGAGACACTTTTCAGCTTGGACTTCATCTTTGAGGGTGCCTACTGAATTGTGTTTTTTGCCTCTGACAGCAATACCACAGTGTGCCAGTTAACTGGCTAAGGACTTGTGCTGGGAGAGCATTTCAGACTCACTATGGAAAGAAATCTCTGCTGCATTGTCTGCTGGGTTGACTCCCTCCCTCTTGAACAATGAACAGGTGTTTTTATCCTGTTTTCCCTGTGGTTACTGAGCTCTTGGAGCCTGTTTCTTCACTAATTTCTGTTTTTACTACTACTAATTTTTGTGTGGTTATTTCCTCCTATGTGAGATATTTCTTCCTGTACAGAAGTGGGAAGTAACAACATACAGGAAACTCCTTAAACTAGGAAGTGCATGAGATTTATAAAACTCGGGAGCTGAGGAGTTCTTCAGATTGTGTAGTAGTACAAAATTACTAGTGGAGATGACCCTGCAGTGAGTGAGAGGGTCTTTTCAGTGAAACTGTCTACAAGATGGACAGGCAACTCAACATTCTTTCACTGGTGGCCACTTAACCTTGCATAGGCTCTTGTGTGGTGCAGTTGCTTTTAACTTACCCATTGTTCTGTAAAGAGTCCTAATAAACTCATCCATTCACCAGTCTACACTTTTATGAAATTGTCTGGTCCGTTGTTGGCATCATAGATGCTATGAACAGATGTGTACTTATAAGTCCCTAGAGAATATTGAACAATACCTTTGCCATCCAGTATCAATCCTGCCCCCAGCTATTTTGATATTGGAAAAAAATAAACCTTTTAATCTCATAATTCATGTCTATCCTCTGGTTACATTGAAAATTGGAGAAAATGGTTGCATACCTTGGGTTTAACTATACTTTTCTTATTGAATCACTGTCACTTCCTTTGTTTATTCCACCAGCATTGTCCTGAACAGGATGGATCCAGCGCCAACAATACAGCTAAGTGAGTAAAAGCATATTCTGACAAAACTGGCAACCAGAATGTATAAGGTACGAGGAGAGAATAGATTATCTCAAGTAGTCCTCTGACCTCACACACATGAACTAGAATGTGTCATCCCATATACATAGAAATAATTAAATATGCACATTCATATATACATACATGTAAAGAAAAAGGATGGATCTTTTAGGAGCATAATAATGATTGTCATTTTCATGCCCAAAACTTTAGTTTCATTCATTCTCCATACGGAGAAGAAAACCATATAATGTTGTTAAAATTTTATAATTTTGTTCTCATTTATCCTACTATGACCTCCCTTAAAGATCTCTTCTTCTTTATGAGGTCAGTGAATGTTGTCTGAACAAACCTTTGTTTCTACTTAATTTGAAGTATAATGATACTGAAAAATCACATTATAGTTTTCAACAGCCCAAGCAACATCTCCAGTCTTGTACAGTTAGAGTATCATCACTCATCAAAAACTGCACTATACTTGTTCTCCCCTGAAAATGCAGAAGTGTTTTTGTAAACATATATTGTTGTGTGATTTCTAGTGTTGAGTCTTAAATGGCAAAGGGCTTCTGCCTTATTTCCAATTGGAGTTACTCCAATTTTTTAAATAAATGACCTCCACAACTATTAGCTAGTGTGAAGCACACATCAGCCACCATAATGAGTAAACCTTCAAGTTATTCCTCAAGCACTTAGTTTTCAAGATTTCTCTTCTAGGACCTCAGACAGTGTGAAGGACAGAAAGAGAAACCATCCCCTTTCTTCCCTCTAAAACTTATTGACTAAGAATACAAATGGTTGTCTTCGAACACTATGTTTTGTGAAACATACATGCGCACAGGCAAAATCTTCATAAACATATAGTAAGTTTAAAATGTTTTAAAGAGTTCAATTAAGCGTTAATTTACTGGAGTGGGAAATGGCTTAGCAGTTACAAGCCATGGCTGTTCTTCAATGAGACCCAGGTTTTTCTCCCCTGACCCCATCAAAGTTCACAATTGTCTATAACTCTAGTTCAGTGGAATTCAATGTTTTCTTCTTGTTCTTGTGAGAACCAGACACACGAGTGGTACACACACAAACATGTAGGCAAAATGTAAATACACAAGTAAACATTAAAAGAAGAAAAAAATTGAAGAGTTAACTTAGACATCAATTTTATTTAGCTTGGGATTGCTTGGTACTACACCTTTCCTTCCTTCTCAGGTGAAAGGATAAAATTATCAGGACAATGTCTATATGTTTCATTTGCATATATTTGTATGTAAAATGGAAGTGTGTGCTAAACATGTACATGTAGGCATGATGATTTTGTTTTATCTCATTTTCAGATGAAACTATACATTATTTAACCAGAATATTTTCTTGTTTTAAAGTGGATATAACCCATATCCTATCTCATGATATTTTCCATGTGATGGCCATTCTTCTACAGAAATGCCATGTGGATAGAATATTGACACTAAAGGACTCACGCTGTAAAGGATCCACAACCACCAATACATTAGCTACAACTGCTGGGCTGGCCATTTTTCTTCATGTTTCTACCAGGAGAATTCTGAAAGAACAAAGAAAATGTCAGTCCAAAGTGTGGGCAAGGTTTGAATCTAGTCTTCACTCCCATTCTAGGTGTGCCTGGGGTGAAAAATACTTTCTTTTATTTATCAATGAGCAAAATACTATGCTGGGTAGTACAAAATTTGAGCACATCATGATAAAAACAGAAGTACACTGTAAACAAACAAGCTTAGAAAGAAAGAAAAGACATATGTGAAAACTAAGACCTCATTTCTTAAGTTTAAATACTGGGAACCTGAAGGGTCATTTTAAATGAATCACTGTTCTCCTTTTCTACTGGTCTTTCCTCACAAGACAGAGGGTAATAAACATGATTTGAGGCAAGCAGTGAGTGTTAATTCAAACAGGAGTTTTAATAATTGCAGTGTTTTATTCACATTGTAGTCTTTTTTTAAAGCGTGTATGAATGCACATGTACATATAGCGATATTATTTTGCTTATTTGTACTTCTAAATATTTTCTTCTGCATTTCAGTTATGTTGAAAGTTATATTCAAAGTCATGAGGGGGCTCAGGCAAATCCTTAGCAAAGAAGACTGGGAGTTGTGAAAGTCTTTGAAAATTAAACCCTTCATCTTCAAAATGTGGTGGCATAGCTTCTGAATGGAAAAGTGAAAGGCTGGAGCCTGCTGCTAAACGACCTTGCTCAATATGCTTGTAGGTACAGCATTAAGTGCTTCCTCCTTCTTTTTTGCAAGCAGGTAATGCCTCAATGTGCTGAAGGCTGATAGACTGTACAGACAGAAGCTGGTACTGTGAAGTTATTAGCACACCTGGAAAATATATAATCACAAAATGGAGCCAAAACGACTTTAAAAAAAAAAAACAGAAAAATTTAAAAATAATAAAAATGAAACAAAAACTATAACATTCTTGTAAATGGATCAAAACTAAATGTAAGCCTTCCTAATAATACTCAACAAAACCACAACTTCTTGTAACTTTAATCAGAAATATTATGGCAGAAAATATCAAACATGATAAACTTAAATAACAACTCCTTAATCCCATGAAATCATTCATCCACATTTTTATCCACCCACTTATTGGTGTGACTGCTAAATACAGCACAGTGTCATGCCCTTGATCATCTGAGACCAGGAGTTAGTCCCTCTTTTAAATCACAAAGGTACTATTAAAAGCAATATTCAAAATTTTAATGAGATGACATAATACAAATAGTCAGTCTTAGTAAATGATTAAGTGGCTGTTGTGTTTTTATTGGGCTTAATGACCTGTTCTATATTTTACTAGAGTATGGTGTAAAATTGATATTAGAAGAACTGCTTTTTTTCTAAGTAGTTTTACCACTCTACTCCTAAATTATAAGGAAAAGCTGTTCTTTTTGTATTTCTACCAATCCCTCATCTATTGTTCCTTTGGTCTTTTTTTAAAAAAATTATTTTGTTTATTATGGATACGGTGTTATATTTCCATGTTTGTCTGCATGCCAGAAGAGGGTAACAGATCTTATCATAGATGATTCTGGACCACCATGTGATTGATGGGAATTGAACTCAGGACCTCTTGAAAAATCAGTCAGTGCTCTTAACCTCTGAGCCCTGTTTCCAGCCCCTGTTCCTTTGGTCTTGACTTTTCTTTCTTATCTCTCAAAGCTCAAGCATTAAGGAAGTTAATGAATGAACATTCATGTCTGAGACTATAATAAAATGTACAAGTCCTGAAGGGCAGTCTTACTTTTCTATGGCTGTGACAAAACTCCATGAATAAGGCAACTTTTTAAAATAAGTCATTTAATAGGATGTACAGTTTTATAGGTTTAGAGTTCATGATGGCAGAACAAAGGCATGCTGGCTGGGACACCTGAGAGTTCACATCTGGATCCTCAAGTAAAAGGCAGAGAGAAAGAGAAAAACTTTTGAAACCTCAAAGCCCCACCTAGTGACACACCTCTCCAATGAGGCCACACCTCCTAGTTCTTCTCAAACAGTTCCACCAATTGGGATCTAACAAATATGCAAACATATAAGCATACAGTGCCATTTTTATTCAGACTACTACATTCCATTCCCTGGATCCTAGAGACTTCCTGCAAACTGAATTTAGTGCAGCTTAAAAAGATTCCACAGTCTTTGATAGTCCCAACACTTTTAAAGTTCAAAGTCCAAATCTTTTCTGAGACTCAATGCAATGAGGTGGGCACTAACTGACTTGACTCATGCACTTTGGCTTCACAGTGTTAAATATCATTGTCATCACAGAAAAGAACTTTGACTTTTCAAGGCATGTGTGAACACTGCTGTATTTCCTTTTATTCATTATGATTTTTCTTCTCTTTATATTTTTGTATCATTTGTAATGTTTTACTTTAACCTGCTACACTGTGCTGAAGAATTATTTCCTAGTGGTCCTCAAACCTCAACAAGTCAGAAAAGATATTATTTTGAAAATTATTCAGAATATTGAATAATTATTGTGTCTTTCTGCTATTCCATGTTATAGGTATTTCACAAAATATATTCAATTATCTTTAAAATAATGTTTCGATTTATTCTTCCAGAATTTCATATACTATATTTTGGTCATATTAATCTCCCTGCTCCAACTCCTCCCAAATTCCCCCCTCATTTCCCTACATGCCCAGCTACCCAACTTTATGTTCTCCCAGTGCCCATTTCTCTCTCTCTCTCTCTCTCTCTCTCTCTCTCTCTCTCTCTCTCTCTCTCTCTCTCTCTGTCTCTCTCTCCTTAAAATAAAACACATCTAATCTGGTTTGTATTGATGGATTATTCACAGCATGGAGGCACCCCTGAACAGTAGTCAATATAGCATGTATCACTCCATTGGAACAAACAAACAATCCAACTAACTAACCAATAAAATGTCAGTAAGTTCTCTGCTAGTGGTGGGACTTTCTATTCACTTTTGCTTTACTACACTGGGATTTTTGTCTGGTTTGATCTTATGTTAAGTCTCATGCATACTGTCAGAATCTCTGTATATTCATTTGTAAAATAGCCTTGTCCATATAAAAAACACTTTCTCTGAAGTCATCTACCACCGATGGGTCTTATATTCTTTCTACCCCTTCTTCCACATAGATCACTGAGCCTTGAGGGCAGAGGTATGATATAGAAGTCCATCTGGGTACGGCATGCCTTAAAGTCCCTTATTCTCTGCACTGCTGAATAATTGTAGTTATCTGTGTTAACTGCCATCCAATATAAGAAGAAGCAATGCATTGATCAGTGGATATAACAATGTGTCATTGGGAATTGTTTTATTTCTATATCCATTCATCAAAATATTAGTAGTAGGTGTTACCTAGAATTCATGACCTAGCTGGACATAGGCTCTTGGGGCATCAATGATAGTATCAAGAGTCAGATATGGGTTCCATCCAGGGGAACAAGCTTTAAAATGAATCAAATAACGGTTTGTTACTCCTATAACATGTACGCAACTGTTGCACCAATAGGCATATCTTGTTAGGCAGGTTGTTATTGGAGCTCTTATGGTTCATAGCTAGGTGAGATTAATAATTAATTTTCTCCTCCAGTAGCATGAATAGCATCTTCCAGCACTATGAATGCTAGCTAGTAGGGATGAAGCTTCCAGTTGAATACCAGCTGGATTCCTCCATATTCTGTGATTCAATTATGTGATGGCTTCAGCAATAGACACTTATTGACAAGTTCGTGAGGGTAATCCACACATTGACATTAGCCTATAATGTTTGGGGGAGGTCTATGGGAATGCACTGACCAAAAACTGAAAAAAAAAGAACAACCATTCCTGATTTTTGGAGTTTTATTTGGTGGCATATGGTTATTATTTGGGGTATTGTTCCTTAATTTTAGGATAAATATTTTCAAATTCCATATTTTTATATCTACACATGTTCTAGGGAGCTTATGAAGGGACAGGGTTTCCACATGGCTCTTTCAAAAAGTGTTTAGTGTTCGTTACCCCTTCCCATAGTCCCTCCTCTATGCTGTCTTCCCATCTCCCATTCCACTTAACTCTTCCTGTTCCATTTTCCCACGTTCTCCCTTTTTAACTCTATATTCCATTCCATTTCCTTAGGTGGTCCTCTCTTCCCCCATGGCCTCTAAAATTCAAAATCTAATATCTACATGTAATAGTGCATATAGTGTTTGTCTCTCTAGGTATGTTGTTTGGCTATTATTAGAAAGCAAATTTCATCCAAATCAACAATCTTTATGTGATCATCACCTTTTTTGCTGTTTAACAGCTTTTAAGAGTGAAGGCAAAGCAAGTATCGCATCACAATAGAAAACCCTCTCTACTTGAAAGGACTTGAAGGCATACCTTGGTTACTCCTGAGAGCATACATGAAGGAATCACTCGGGAAACCCTGACAGCTGACTGACTTCACCTTTTCACTCAGCCTCATTCTGGGCCCAGCTAAAATGATTAACACATTATCCTGTCCACTTCCTGTGTGGGGTCAATTTCACAGCTCTGGGGAGTGCCCTTCTTCCTGGACAATTATCTTTTAATGCTTCAGAAAAATACTTATTTAAACATGTGATATTCATAGGGCTAATAAAAGTGACTGGGAATCAGAGGAGATGTGTTCTATGTTTTAAATGAAGAATGAATGAGCTCACTAGCTTGAGTTTATGAGTTATTTCAACTACGTGAAAAGTGAGTCTCTCCTTCAGAGTCGAGTGACCATTGGCCACTCCCTGCTATTCACTGCTGTGTGAAATATAAGAGCAAAGGGACCCTAACTGGATTTAAAAGGCAATAAATAGAGACCAAACAAGAAGAAACATTTGCTCAGACAGCATATAGTTAACACAGTTAACCTGCAGCATCCCTGACTCAAGGGATCATTTAATGAAATAATCTACACACATAGAACTAAGTAATTTTATGGCCACTAATAACATCACCCATGCCACAATGTGAATATGGTAAAGTTAAATCAACCTTCATCCTTCTGGCATAAGTTAATTGCCCATAGACTGTAATTTGAAATTCTCTTATACTTGCAAAAACACACTCCCATCCATCTGATAAACCCCACTAACTGGTTTAGGAGGAACAGGAGATATGATTGGAATAACTTTTCCTTCAAAAATGCAAAGTGGACCCCCACTTAATGCATTACATTGGTAATAAAAATATTAATGTTTAGATACTTACTGGCAAAATTTAATGATGAGTTATTGTCTCTGCTATGTTCTATGTCTAGGTAAGTGTGTGTGTGTGTGTATGTGTGTGTGTGTGTGTGTGTGTGTGTGTGTGTGTGTGTTTGTGAATGTATGTGGTTTATGTATATGTCTGGTATATGCACATGTGTCCCCTGGAGTACAAACACATATGTGCATGTGTGTGGAGGCAAGAGATAAATACCCAAAGTCCTGTTCTAGCTATCCTCACCTTCTTTTTGAGACAGGGTCTAGTTTCTCACTGAAAATAGAGAGCTCATCAACTGAGATACTCTGATTGGCCAATCATCTTGATTCCTCACACCCCTCTCAGCCCCTACAATTCAGAGCTGGTTTTATGGGAGACTTTACATATGTTTTTGTGGTTTACATTCAAGTTCTCATACTTGTGCTGCAAATTCTACACCAATTGAGTCATCTTTCTAGCACCCCCCCCCATATTACATTACATTGCAGGAAAATGTATAGATGGGTGAAAAAAAAATTAGAAAAAGTAAAGATGGTTGTGAATATTTAAACCTGCTATATTTCCTGACTGCTCAATTCAATTATTGAAATATTAGATAATGTATTAGAAAAATAATGTGAAGCTATTAAGTGTATTAGTCTGCTCAGGATGCCAGGAAATGTTATTATAGACTGAGTGACTTGAAAAACAGATACTTCTTTCTCATAGTTCTGGTGGGAGACTCTGAGCCTAGGCTATCAACATAATGACACTAAGAAAAGGATCCTTTTCTTGTACCTCAGGTGGCAAACTTCTCCCCGAGTTCTAGAGAGAAAAAGAGAAGTACCTTGCCGGGAAGTAGTGGTGCACACCTTTAATCCCAGAACTCCAAAGGCAGATGCAGGCAGATCTCTATGAGTTCAAGGCCAGCCTGTTCTATAGAGTGACTTCCAGAATAGTCAGGACTGTTACATAGAGAAACCTTGTTTTGGAAAACTGAGAGAGAGAGAGAGAGAGAGAGAGAGAGAGAGAGAGAGAGAGAGAGAGAGAGAGAGAGAGAGAGATCTTCTGAACTTGTCTATAAGAACATTAATCATCTTATAAGGGCTTTATCTCATAATCTCATCCAAATGTAATGAAGCCTTATCCCCAAATGTCATCATATTGAAGGTTAGAAGTTTAACTTATAAGTTCTGGGGACAGGGAAAAATTCACTCTAAATCACTAATTAGTGAGAGAATTTCCAATGTAGTCAACAATTAAATTTCTGTGACAACTCTCATGCCTTCAAGTCTTCATATATTTAGGTGATATTCTCTGCATAGTTGTCATGGTGTTTTGGGTCAAAGATTCCTATGCTGTAGCATAAAGCATGAGAGCTTCTCAAAGAAGACCTGAGGTCTTTACTTTTTCCGAAGACATAGTAGAGTCCTGTGTTACATTAGATCTATAGAACAGTTCGGGTATATCACATCATGAAGAGCAGATAACATAGAAACCAGAAAGAAGATCAAATATGAGAAAAAAATGTTTGCTATGGTACTTGATAAAAATATAATTTTAAAGTAGAGACGCACTAGTAGAAAAGTTCTCAGTTAAAATAAAATAGATCTATGCAATATGCATGTGTCTTAGGTTTTTCTATTGCTATGATGAAACACCTTGACCAAAGCAACACGGGAAGAAAAGGGTTTATTTGACTTGCATTTCCAAGTCACTGTTCACTATTGAATAAGGTGAGACAGGAACTCAAACAAGGCAAGAACCTGGAGGTGTTGTACCCATGTCTTGAAACCCCTAAAAACCACCAAGAAGCCAGTTTCCAATGCAAGCACACAAGGGTCTATTTATTGTCAGGTTCGAATCTGGACTGCTGCATTATACTCTGACTCAGCAGATGGAGAGAAATTCGAGGCAACAGCAGTGGTGGCAGGCTCAAGGGTAAGAGAGTATTTAAAGGTTAAAAAAACCCTGCAGGCCAGGAGTTACATGCCTTGGCATTTGGGGATTGGGTAAAGAGATATGGGGCAAGGTGATTTTTTGAAACTATTAGTTAAACTTTTGGTGTGAAACCACAACCTGCTGACAGGATGTCTGGATATCTGCAAGGGCCATAAACCGCTGACAGGATGCCTCTGCAGGAATGTCTGAATCTTGTTAAACTTTACTGCCGTTTCTTAATTGGTTGCTTCTAGAGTATCTGTTCAGATTTCATTGTCAAGGCACATTCCTGAGGTTCTTCCTGGAAGTGAGTACAGTTCCCGGTCACCAGATGGCCTAAGATGATGGCCCTTCCCTAAGATGGAGTCTGTAAAGTCAAGTCTAGGTCTTCATATTGCCTTCACAGAGGCAGGCACTGATGCAGAGGCCATGGAGGACTACTGCTTACTGACTTGTTTCTCATGACTTGCTCAGTCTGCTTTCTTATAGAATGCAGGACCACCAGCTCAGGGATGATACCATCCAAAATGGCCTGGGCCTTCTTCTAACAATATCTAAATAAGAAAATGCTCTACAGGCTTGTCTACAGCCCACTCTTGTGGAGGCATTTCTTTTCTTTTCTTTTTCCATTTTATATACCAACCACAGTTCTCCCTCCTTCCCTTCCTCCCCCTCACTCCCGACCTTCATCCATCCCACCCCTCATCCACTCCTCAGAGAGGGCAAGGCCTCCCATGGGGAGTCAACAAAGTCTGTTATATCAAGTTGAGGCAGGACCAAGCTCCTCTCCCCTGTATCCAGGCTAAGCAAGGTATTCCTCCACAGGGAATGGTCTCGAAAAGGGATAAATCCTGGTCCCAATGCCAGTGGCCCCACATACTGCACAAGTCACACAAATGTCACTAACATTCACAGGGCCTACTTCGATCCCATGCAGGTTTTCCAGCTGTCAGTCCAGAGTCAGTGAACTCCAGCTAGCTCTGGTCAGCTGTTTCCGTGGGTTTTCCCATCATGATCTTGACCCCTCCTCCCTTTCTTCCACTGGATTCCTTGAGCCCCACCCAGTGCTTATCTGTGAATCTCTGCATCTGCTTGTCAGTTAGCTGAGGTTCCCTGCTCTCAGAATTTTTTAGCTCATGTCCAGTTAGTGTAAAACTAGCCAGAACAGCACACGATAATGTGCAGGAGAATGTGAAATATTAGCTGATCCTGTACGTGCATATTAAAGGATACAGATATTTATCATCATTTCTGCTAATGAGAGGAGATATGTTTTTGTTTGCTACTCTTAGGTTTGTTTTAATTGTTGTAAATACTGTAATTTCAAACTAAATATTTTACTCCATGTTATTTCTCTACACATTTAAAAATTAAGTTGTGCTGAGCTTTTATTATTTTTAACAGGAATCACATTTGTATCTTTAGAGGTTATCAATTTGGAGCATTTCTGTCCTAAAGGAATGAAGGTTTCTCAGTACAAAACACTCAAAATGAAACCAAATAGTTACTTTAAACGAACAAAGTTAAGGCATTTCAGCAAACAATTCCATGTTTTTCACACTGCCATCATTTTTTATTAAGTAGTTTATTTCTTTTTTATACTTAATAAATAAAAACAACCTAGATCTGTGTACCTAAATAAAGTTTGTAACTCTCTCTGTAGACCAGGCTGGCCTTGAACTCACAGAGATCCAACCATCCTCTGCCTCCCAAGCACTGATACTAAAGGCATGTGCCACCACTGCCTGGCTTGCATAATTCTCTTGTGTTAAAGTGGCATCTCTTGATTTTCCTGCAGGTGATGTGTTATGTGATTATGGATGAAGTACACAACTTTTTGACAATTTAGCTTCTCATATTATCCCATGCCATATGTATAACATAATTGTTTCATAGTTGCTTTGATATTTTAAGAGCATGGTCATAGACTATCAAAGACCGTGTTTAAAATATAATACATAAAATATTGACCTGCCACCAAGAGCATGTTCTCATAGAATACATTTTATAGATATCTCATTCAAAATGTTTTCAAGTGACTTCTTACCTTATTTCTTTTGGGGACCATGCTTAGAATACGTTGACCATAAACATGATTTAAATATGCTTATGGAAGTCTCCCTATTTATTCCTTTGGAACCTCAGAGTATGCTTTGACCTTCACACAATCAATTTCTTTTGATTTCCCACTCCTTCCCCTCTCAATGAAATTGCGGATTCTATTAGAGAATACAATAAGGTTATGTAATGGAGTTTAAACACACTTTATTGCAACAATATAAGTTCAATGTACAGTTATATGCAATATGGATATACTTAATAATTTTACATTACAAATATAATTGTGGTATCAAATTAGTAATTTCCACAAAGCACTCGCATTAGAAATTTGTATGACATAATACATTTCAACCCACAGTTGCACAGGAAGACAGCAATTTGTTTAATAGGAGAACTGGGGATACAGCCCATATTCTAAGATCTGATTGTCCAGCTTTATACAGAGCTTAAAATCCCAGTCATAGAATTTTACAGCTTGAAGAGGCCTTGGAGATCAAATAGTTCAACAACTTTATTTTACAAAGAAGAAAGTAGAAGTTAAAGGAAGTTCTTTGATCTCACTAATATAGCCTAGAGAGTCAATGAAAAACCTAGAATGATTTTTTTTTATTTTTCTGATTATCACAAAAGGTCTTGGAATAAAAATAATATATACTAGATTTGAAGTTCCATGTACACACATGGCACTTTACACTCTTTGCTTGGATTCGGCCATGAAGTTTGGATGGTTGATCTCAAACTGCAGGTGTTGAGAAAAGAGCAGCAACCAGCAAATGGAGCTGCAGGGATGTAGCTAGTCAAACATCACTAGAGTATGGGATAACTGAGCCCATGAGAGAACCAGGCTTAGTTCTGTACCAAATGCTCTTACACATCACACAGAAATGGCATTTTTCATGACAACTTGGCCTTACAAAATGGAATCCATTGTTTTTTTCTGACATTTGTACACTGATAGAGTTGGTAGGATCAAAACCAGGAGGGAGTGGCTAGAGGTGAGAAAGTGTGCAAAGTGACTTGAGGCAGTAGCCTCAGCATGCTATTCTGCAATACAGTGCTAGTAAATGAAAGCTTAAATTACATCTTCATTAAAATGCTTCAAGTTTGTGTACCCACTAGCTGAAAACAAATTATAATTAACATCACAAAATGGTTTGCAATTCTTATATGGGACATATGCATGGTACTTTGCCTTTTTTTCCCCACCAGGACTTCATAATTTGTAAGCTATCTTTACAAAAATGTTGATAAAATTTATCAGAGTCTTCCAGGGGTGAGATCAAAATCTTTACATTCTCTGTAATGGAGCTCCCAGACAAAACCTCAGAGAAGACCCCATATCTTCCAGTGCAAGCTGACTTAAGCACTCCTTGTCAGAAACAGTCCACCTTACTGACGAGCTTCTTCCAGCAGAGCTCATCAATATCTGCACAGCCTTGCCGGCAGCGAGGAGGCTTGTCCATTAATGAAATGTTAATGACTGAATTAGACCTGTAATAACTGATGTAGGATGCACTGCTGTGAGTCCATTAGCATCAGCAGATCCCGCTGAGGAACAAGCAAACACAGCACAGGGTGAGAAAACTTTCTACAGAAGAGCTGGAAGTACAGCACAGGTGTTTTCATATGGAAAATGGCATTTCCCTAGAGTCGAATTAGTTTATTTAGGCGTGCTAATCCCACCCACTGTATTTCTTAAGAATAAAACAGAATGCAAGATGGTTGGTGTCTTATTCAAGAGTGTTTAGCTTTTGAAAATTCCAGGCTTGCACAATTGGTTTGCAAAACTTATTGGAATAATCAGGATAATTTTTAGGTATCATTGAGTGCCACTTATTCCAAGCAGATACTGCTTTTCTTGTCCTATTTTATGGTTTCTATTTCATATTTCCAAATTTTAGTTTTCTTTTGCTTTTATAAAGGCAAGGTATTTATGAAAATGAAGAAAAGATTATGAAGTCTACAGATGTTTAAATATAACTTATGTTTTCCAATAAAGAAATCCAGAGTTTTAGAACACTCTTTAAGCCTTGACTAATATAAAATGATTGCTGAATTTGTTTTTGAGACTAAAGAATATATTATATGACACATTATGATGTATTAGGATCCCACTAATTTCAACAATATGTTGGAATATGATATTAAAGATTTCCCATTTTTTGAAACACATATTTCAATTCAATAATATTTTAATTTTAACTACTAATATGAGGCAAAAAATATTTGCTATTCTTTTTCAAAAGAGAATCATTAAGGCAAATTTTCCTAGATTTATTATTAAGTTGACTCTCTTATTGCCTGATTTTCATACTTAAACATTTTACCATAGTTAAATATATTAAATGAGTGATCTGAGAAGTAGATTTTAGGATTTGCTAAGAATGTTTTAGAAAAACATATGATTTAAAGATAAAATTTTAGAACCATATTGTAAATCATATGTAACTATCATATCTAAAAATTGCATTTCAAATCCAGCAATCTACTAAAATGTGTTCATATGCCTGGACATAACATTCTTAAGATATTTTATTTTATATTTATCAAGAACTACATATATGACTTTAAAACAGGTCTTTTAGCCTTTAGAATTAAAAAGAGAACTGTTCAAGATTTGTAAAGAATACAAGGTACAGATACTTAAATTGTACATTTTTAGGCTTAAATTTATATAATATGGCAATGGACAGCTGTTTCAATAGTTAAGAGCAGTGACTGCTCTTCTGGAGGACTTGAATGTGTTTCTCAGCACCCACATCAGGTTGAAAACATAATTAAAATACAAGTAAATCACCAACTCTGTGTCACTCTAAAGAAATGTTACATCAGAGGAACACTGATCCACAGGAAAAACATTTATCCTACATGAATACAAAATAAAGATCTTAACAAAATTCACAAATCCATACACAAACTTGCTTTCTTGGACATGTAGTGCAGCTGCTGACACATGTGATTTGGATATAAACAGATATACTAACATGTTTGTTTTCTCAAAGCTAAATGGTGGTTCATGGTGCACACCATTTGTTGATTTATGTCTAGAATGTTCTGCTTCATATCTTAAAATATGTATGTACAGTTATGCAACTCAAAATTCAAGGAGAGAAATTCTGTGCAGCACTTTGCAATAACAAGCATGGCACTTGAGTTGAAATTCAGAGCACACAATGAAGTGGTGTATAAAGATGAGGTCAGTGACAAAAAGCAACACCCGAGAAAGAGCATCATTTTGGTTAGAGCTAATGAAAGGCCCCTCCTCATTCAGAACTCCCTGAGTTTCAAACATGATCACCAAGTTTTAAATGAATAAAGAAATAGAAATCCATCAAGGTCAAGTGTAATATGATGACTATGAGTGTGAAAGATCCAAATTATCTGGTGAAGATGCTTTCTGGGCAAGGCAGTGTAATGGTTATCCTTGGTTGTCAACTTGACTACATCTGGAATTAACTAAAACCCCAAAGTAGGTGGCACACCTGTAAGTGATTTCTGCTTAATTTGAAGTGGAAAAATCCACTTTAATCTGGATCTTTGAGGTAGGAAAACATACCTGTAATCTTGATCTTTACTAGGAAAACCAACCTGGGTCTGCCTTCTGCTGGAAACCTATATGAGGACATGGAGGATAGAAGTTTTTGCTCTTTGCCTACTTATTCTTGCTTCACTAACAAGACCATTCCTTCACTGTCATTAAAGCCTACTTGTT
Organism: Peromyscus leucopus; assembly: GCF_004664715.2. NCBI lineage: Eukaryota > Metazoa > Chordata > Mammalia > Rodentia > Cricetidae > Peromyscus > Peromyscus leucopus. The sequence continues at coordinate 24,484,520 of NC_051066.1, read as the reverse complement.
TGGGATTCCAGTGTATACTGACTACCAGCTAAGACATCTAGCCTCATGGACTGAGCAACTACTGGATTCTTAGACATTCCACTCAAGGCCAGCCATTGTTGCATTAGCAGGGCCACAGCCTATAAGTCACTCTAATAAGTCCACTTTCTCTCTCTCTCTCTCTCTCTCTCTCTCTCTCTCTCTCTCTCTCTCTCTCTCTCTCTCTCTGGTTCTATAAGTTATGTTACTGTAGAGAACCCCAAGTAATACAGCCATTGGTAAAGGCTACATGCTAGTTGTAGAAGTACTGTAGAAATTACTACAAATAAATTAACTCCCAAGAAGAGCAGTAAGTTCCAAGTCAATTTACAGTAGCTACTGATGAACTTTGACCATTTAATAACACCTGTCTTTATTTTTAGAGGACAATTAATAGTTCCAGAATCCACCATCTGTTGCAGTTATATGATCTGAAGTTTCTTAACAAGAATTTGTATTTTTATCATTACTATTTATTAGAGAGTGATGAATAAGACATCTTTTTTCAGTGTGAACTTCCAAGGGAGAAATCTAGTTGCATTTATAAATTTTTGGTAAAGGATCAAGTCCCCATTAACAATGTATAATTACACTTCCTTGTAGCAGGAATCTTAAAAGTTTTTATTAATAAAATCAAACCTGAGGCCAGTTATTGGGGTCAATACTGGTAGATCAGAGAGACAGAACAAGCCACAGCTATCTCACCTTGCCAGTTCCTCAGCTGGTCCTGTTTCCTCAGACTGGAAGCTTCTGTGTCCTCATCCAGAATGAATCTCAGCTGAACTGCTGCTCGAAAGCCTGAATGCTTAACCAGCCAAATGCTTAACCAGCCAAAAGCTTCTAGTTTCTGGTCCTCACGCCTTATATATCTTTCTGCTTTCTACCACCACTCCCTGGGATTAAAGGTGTGTGTCACCATGCTTGGCTATTTCCAATGTGGCCTTGAACTCACAGAGATCCAGAGGGATTTCTGTCTCTGGAATGCTAGGATTAAAGGTGTGAGTGCCACCATTATCTAGCCTTTGTATTTAGTGACTGTCTGTTCTCTGACCCCAGATAAATTTATTAGAGTACACAATATTTTGGGGAACACAATACCACCACACTTCCTGTCAAGGATTGGGAATGAGGTAAAGAAATGTAGCCAGTGCCTTCCACTCTACAAACTTTTTATAGCTATTAAATGCTTGCAATATAGAATAATTTAAATACATATTATGAATTAATGATGATGATGATGATGGTGATGATGATGATGATGATGATGATAATAATAATAATAATAATAATAATAACTGGCTCATCCATTTCTATAAAATGATACAATATTTCCAAAGATTGAATATATGTAGTGTGGGGTGCAGGTCTATCATGCTGTCACTTGGGAGGCTGACATAGCATGTTTTTAAACTTAAGGGTTACACAGGTAGATCCTGTCTCAATGACACACACAGACACAGGCACACACACACACACACACACACACACGCACACGCACACGCACACGCACGCGCACGCACACGCACACGCACACAATCTATTTTGCCCTAATGACTGATGAAGATTTTAGCTAACTTAGTAGAGAGGCCAGAATCTATACAACGCATGCAATATTTTCCTCATCACTTAGAGCAGTTTTGGTCATTCTTCAGGTGTCTATATGACTATCCACCAGCCTTTTCTCTAGAGAAATTAAATGTAAGAAGCAAAAACATTAATCTTAATTATTATTATTAAAAAATCACAGTGATTGTATTTCATTGTTCTTAAACTTTATTAAAACTTCTACAACAATCCCTAAAATACAAAATACCAGATAGAGAAGAAGGTGATATTTAAATAAAAACTAGCTAGGACATTCACTTATTCCTTTATTAATTATTCATTGATCCATAAAATTATATTAACTCCTGGACACAGCCTGCTCTATCTAAATGTATCAGTACTTCTTTCTCTAAAAAAATTTCATGTTCAATGGGGGTGCTCATTCATTCATTCATCAGTGCAGCCAGAACCCCTCTAATAATCTAAGCACTATTGTAAATATAGAAATACAGACATAGGAAAGTGAGAATATAAAATTTGAATAAAAATGATGTCAGCAACTAGAACAAATTTAATTTTAGTTTGATAGAAATTAAGAAGAATACCCAAAATGCAATGAATCAATGGAAATTGAGAGAGGTGCTATTTTAGATAAGGTAATCCAAGAACACAATTGAGAGATGAAAACAAGGATAAACCCAAACAATATACCCCCCAAAAAAAAGAAAAGAAAAGAAACAAGAATGTAAATGCTTAGGGCAAAGTAATTCCACCAAAGCAAAATGAGAGTAACCATAGCACTTTTCTGAAGATTTAGATGAACGTCTGTGGTTGAACCAGGAGGAAGACAAGTATGGAGTCTGCAAAGAATGAGACCCTGAAGGGGAAAAATGCATAAATGATTAAGATTATTATTGAGAGTATGAAAGCCATGTGCTGTGTCTCCATTGCATAGATATTTTAAATGCCACGAGGAATAAAAGAAAATAGCAAGGATATTTATTAAATGAGGCTGTATGACATCATTAAGAAGGTGCAGAGTTTTAAGAAACAGAAGAGAGGAGAGATGGGGAGAAAGAGAGAGAGAGAAGAGAGGGAGAGAATGGAGGATAGAGGGAGGAGTATAGAGGGGGGGAGGAAGGGAGGGAAGGAGGAAGGAAGTGGGCAGGGAAGGAAAACTGGAACCAGGCATGTCCATTTGCATTGGAGGAATAGCAAAAGCTTTGCGATCCTTAAATAAAGTCAATTATTCCTCAAGCCCTTTTCAATACCACATACTGTATATAGGCAGTGCTACTGTGGATTACAGCATGAATCTTAAAGGTACTTATTAATAAAATCAAACCTGAGGCCAGTTATTGGGGTGAATAACTGAAGCAGAATAACTGAAGCAGAACAAGCCACAGCCAACCCACCTTGTCAGTTCCTCAGCTGATTCTGTTTCCTCAGACTGGAAGCCTCTGAGTCCTCATCCAAATGAATCTCAGTTGAACTGCTTCTCGAAAGCCCAAAACCTTAACCAGCCAAATGTTTCTAGTTTCTGGTCTTCATGCCTTATATATCTTTCTGCTATCTGCCATCACTCCCTGGGATTAAAGGCTCACTTCTTGGGATTAAAGGCATGTGTCACCATGCCAGGCTGTATCCTTGTGGCTTTGAACTTACAGAGATCCAGAGGGATTTCTGCCTCTGGAATGCTAGGATTAAATGTGTGAGTGCCACCATTTTCTAGCCTTTGTATCTAGTGGCTGTTTTGTCTCTGACCCCAGATAAGTTTATTAGGGTGCACAATAGTTGGGGGAACACAATACCACCACAGTGGATTATTCTGGTCAAAGCACAACTTGAGACACATAAACTTTCCATATGTGTATAAATGAGATGGTTGAAGAAGATCAAAGAAAATCTAACACACTGAAGACAGAAGACATTTACAAGGTATAAAATAGAGAATAGAGAATCAAGAATGCTTAGCTTAAAACAGGAAACTATTGTCCTAGATACCATCTGTATCATGCTATCATGAAATGTTGCTTAGATTTCATTCTGTGTACTTACTATTTTCCAGGGATGGGAAGAATGTTTTACACATTTTTTCTTGAATATTTGAATACAGAGGAACAGAAATGAATCTGGGTCTTTAGACTTTTTTATGGAGATTCATACATCCTTATCTCTCTTTCTACCATAGTCAGCCCACTTAAACACTTTCCAATTTCTGTGTTGTTTCTCACAATCATGCTGGGATAAACTTAGATTTTATTCTGTAAAAGCCTCCAATTTATTACTGATTTCTGGTTCATTATGAAGGACAGGGGAAGAACTATATCTTCCATTCTAGTAACTCTACTCAGTTTAATTTATCAGCGGTGATTTTAACTGTTTGTAAACTCAAATTTCTGGCATGGTACCTAAATGAGGACAGTGGTACAGGTCATAAGGCTAGTTCCTAAAGAAAACAGAGGTACAGAAGTGGTGTCAACATTTCCCTTCAAGTTACCAGCAATGTGTATCTTCTGAGTACAGAAGGGTCTGATGACTGATGCTTTCTTCTTCTTCCCTGACACACTTCACACCTTGGGATGTGCAATCTAAGTATAAATCAACTTGACCATAATAAAACCAAAACTCAAGAAACTACTGCAACCATATAAAGCTAGAGCAAAGTTTCCCTGATCAAAGCAAAGGCAAACTTCTTTTCTGACTATAATTTTTAGGAGGATGGTGTTGTAGAATATTATTTTAAGATGTGTTTATGCTGAAGAACATTGGTTTAATGATGCAAAGATGTATTTCATTCTTTTTTTGTTGCATTGGTTTAACTCTATGATGCTATGTTGCTTTGCCTGTCTAAAACACCTGATGGTCTAATAAGAGATGAATGGCTAATAGCTAGGCAGGAGAAAGGATAGATGGGGCTGGCAGGCAGAGAGAATAAATAGAAGGAGAAATCTTGGAAAATAAAGAGCAAGAGACAAGGAGAGGAGAATGCTAGGGGCCAGTCACCCAGCCACATAGCCAGCCATGGGGTAAGAGTGAAAGTAAGATATACAGAAGTAAGAAAAGGAAAAAAACCCTAGAGGCAAAAGGTAGATGGAATGATTTAAGCTTAAGAAAAGATGGCTAGATGCAAACCAAGCTAAGGCCAGGCATTTATAATTAAGAATAAGCCTCTGTGTTTGATTTATTGGGGATCTGGATGGCAGGCACCTCAAAAGAGGAAAAACAACCAACAACAGGATGTTTGGGCACCCTTCCCTCATCAAGAAGAGGAAGAGGAAGGCAAAGCAGAAAGAAAAATAAATCTTTTATTTGATGGACTAGAATGGCTTCAAATTTTATGTGAAGTACAGTCCTATGAAAGGAAACTAAGGAGGCTTTATCTTCCAGCTTTTAGAAAAAAAAAAAAAAAAAATGACAGGCCGGAAAATCAGGTAAGCTACCCCTAGAACTTTTCCCTCTCTGTGTTTTCCCTGAACCAAACCTTCAGTCTAATGTTGCAACAGAACACCAGCTGAAGCCTCCTTTCCCTATGTCTACATCTCCTATACATCCTATAGACTATCCCCTCCTAACCTTCCTCCCCCTACTCATGGCTGTATCACAGCCGCTGACACCAGCAGGCCTTCCATGAGAACACATCCTCTGAGCAGGTCAGCAAAACAGGCAACACACAGACATCATACTCTCTGAAAACCAGAGAGGAAACAGAAACCAAAAAACACAACACCTTCCTAACAAAGATGAACCCAGAAATCAGCATCTAGAACTATAATGATTCCAACTCCAGATGCCTAGACAGCAGTGCAAGACAACGATCAACAACAGCTAGGGCAATGTGTCTCTACTAGAGTCTAACTATCCTACAACAGCAAGCCCTGAATATTACAGCATTGCTGAAGTGCAAGAAAACAAACAAACAAACAAAAAACAAACAAACAAACTTAAAATTGACAACACAAAAATGATAAAGTTCCTTAAAGAGGAAAGGAATAAATCCCTTAAACAAATCCAGGAAAACACAAACATACAATTAGAAAAAATGAATGAATTCCTTAATGAAATCCAAGAAAACACAAACAGTTGAAGAAAATGAATAAAACAGCTCAAGACCTGAAAATGGAAATAGAAGTAATTAAGGAAATGCAAACTGAAGGAAACAAAAACTTAGAAATTTGTAGAGGAACTACAGAGGCAAGCTTCACCAATAGAATGCAAGAGATGGAAGAGAGAATCTCAGGTATCGAAGGCACTATAAAAGAAATGGATATATTGGTCAAATAAAATATTAATTCTAAAAAAATTGACATAATATATCTAGAAAAATCTGAGATGCTATGGAAAGACCAAATAAGAATAATAGGAATGGAGGAAAGAGAAAAATCCAAGCTGAAGGTCCAGATAAATATTCTCAACAAAATCATAGAAGAAAATTTTCCTAACCTTAAGAAAGAGATGCCTATAAATATACAAGAAGCTTCTAGATAGGGCTATATTTCTGCTATTGCTTGTAATCTTAACTGGGGTCATCCTTGTAGATTCTTGGGAGTTTCCCTTGCACCAGATTTCTACCCTACTCCCTTTCCAGTCATATCTTTTCATATTCTACTCCTCCATCCATCTCCCAACCTGATCCCTCATGCTCACAACCTCATCTGCCCCAGTCCAACCAAGAGATCTCTTCTTTTTTACCTTCAAAAATGATTCAGCTGTTGTCCTTTTGAGCCCTCCCTATTACCTAGCCTCTCTTTTTCTGTGTATTGTAGCATAGTTATCCTTTATTTTATAGCTAATATCCACATATAACTGAGTACACACCATGTTTGTCTTTCTGGGTCTGGGTTACCTCACTCAGGATGATTTTTTTCTTGTTTCATTGGTTTGCCTGCAAATTTCACGATGCCATTGTTTTTCTCTGCTGAGTAATACTCCATTGTGTAAATATACCACATTTTCTTTATCTGTTCTTCAGTTGAGGGACATCTAGGTTGTTTCCAGGTTCTGGCTATTACAAATAAAGCTGCTAAGAACAAAGTTGAGCAAGTGTCCTTGTGGTATGATTGAGTATCCTTTAAATAAATGCCCAAATGTGACATAGCTATGTCGTGAGGTAGATCAAGCCCTAATTTTCTAAGAAATCACCATATTAATTTCCAAAGTGGCTGTACAGTTTCACACTCCTACCAGCCATGGTGCCCCAGGACCAGTTGTTGGATGGCCCAGAAACTTAGGATACAATCAGACACAATTGGAGAAAAAATTCACATAATGATATCTAAAGATATTCTACTACACTCATAGATTGTTACCAACCCCAATTGCCATCAGAGAAGCTTCATCTAGTAATTGATGGAAACAGATGCAGATACCCACAGCCAAACATTAGACTATGCTCTGGAAATCCTGCTGAAGAGAGGGAAGAAGGATTGTAGGAGGCAAATAGCTCTAGGACACCACAAGAAAATTTGTCAGAGCCTGCCGGCCAGTCAACTGACTAACTGGGTAGAGGTATTTGGATTGTAGAGACAAGGAAGAAGACGGAAAAGAGTCGAGAGGCTTGCCAGTCAATGCTGGACAGTCCTGAGTTTATTTCATAGCCAGCTTATATACAGTTTTGAAGGACAGAGGTAGAACAATGCATAGCACAGGCATTCAATCACTACCTATCCTGCTTTGCATCAAGGAGCAGGCAGTGTCATTTTCTATCTCAATGGACCTTTATCTGGCATCAGCAGCCTACATCTAGCCAGATAGAATGTTCCATTTTGTAGGCTAATCAGGACTTTCTCACAGACCTGAATCAAGCAAACTTGAACTCTATTGACTCAGGATAGACTTAAGATTCAAACTGGGAAACTGAGTCAGTTGTGGGTTCCCACAAAAATCCATAGAACTAACTAACAATAATTGTTCATTGATATCTCTCAATATCAATAATTTAATTCTCTAATAAAAAGGTATGGATTAACAGAACAGATGTGAAAACAGGATCCGTCCAATAAATATAGCTCAACATCAAGGATAGACATTACTTCAGTATAAAGGGTAAGAAATAGGTATACCAAGCAAATGGACCTAAGAAGCAAACTGGTATAGCCATTTGAATATCTAACAAAGTAGATTTCAAACCAAATCTAATCAAAAAAGCTGGGAAAGGACACTACATACACATCAAAGGAAAATTTCACCAAGATGACATTCCAAATCTTAACAACTATGCCCCCCAAAAAAGAATGCCCAAATTTATAAAAGAAACAATACTACTGCTTAAATCACATATTGATCCTCACACACTGATAGTGGAAGACTTCAATACCCCATTCTCATAAATAGATAGTTCATCCAGACAAAACCTAAAGAGAAACACTGGAGCTTACAGATGTTATAAACCAAATGGACATTAGATACATTTATAAAACATTTCATCCAAACACAAAGAATATACCTTCTTTTCAGTAGTTCATGGAACTTTATCCAAAAATAACCATATACTCAGACACAAAGTCTCAACAGATACCAAATAATTGAAATAATTCCCTGCATCCAACCAGGCAACCACAGATTAAAACTGGATATCATCAACATCAGAAACAGCAGAGAGTTTACAAACTCATGGAAACTGAATAGCTCTCTACTGAGTGAAAAATGGGTAAAGACAGAAATAAAAGACTTTCCAGAACTCAGTGAAAATGAATACACAACATTCCCAAACTTATGGAACACAATGAAAGTAGCGCTAAGAGGACTAAGTGGCTACATAAAAAAAATTAAATCAAAAATGATTAGATTTGTGGTGTGGGACAATTTTATTCAAGATGGAGGGAAGAATAAGGGACCACAACAATGTATGTAATTTTTAAAAACATTTAATGAAAAAGAAAGAAAACTTGAGTTTGTAGGGATATGACTAGATTATAAGTTGCACCTGGGTAGCTTTAGTGTTCACATGCAACATACCTTTTGTTAGACAATTGTTATGGAATTTTGCTACATTTTTTTATTGTTGTTATTTCTGAAAGTATCCCAAAAGGATACAGACCCCATTCATGTTTTTATTTTTATTTATTTATTATTATTATTATTATTATTATTATTATTATTATTATTTTGGTTTTTCGAGACAGGGTTTCTCTGTGTAGCTTTACGCCTTTTCCTGGAATTCACTTGGTAGTCCAGGCTGACCTCGAACTCACAGAGATCCGCCTGCCTCTGCCTCCCGAGTGCTGGGATTAAAGGCATGTGCCACCACCTCCCGGCTCCATTCATGTTTTTAAATGACTGTCTATGTCAGTGTCTCCTAAGGTAGAGGTGACAATACCTCAAAACATTGACGTGGGAGCTTCTCTAACTCCAAGTCAAATGGATAGGAGCAGCAGAGACAGAAAAGGACAACAGAGCCAAGGCATCGCAAACATCTTCTGGGGCAATTTTCTAGCCCCACCTGTAACTACAGTTACCTCCTGGAAGTCTTTAAAGCCCAGTGCCCAAATGGCATTTCAGACTAACTCGGCAGTCCTCTGTAAGGTCACCAAGCTAAGTCGCATAAACAGATGTCACTGAAATCACTAGTTAAAGGCAGATTCTTTCAACAGTCAAATATTCTCCTATGGAATGCAAAACTAGAATTGAATTTTAAAAATTCCCCATACATATACACTAAGAAGTTAAGTATTTATTTATTTTGAGAACCACAACTTTTGAAACATACCATTTTATTTCTAACTAATCTGTATTTCATCTGTCCTTGTGTACAGAAGTTAAACCTCTTCTGCACTATCAAAGAAGTAACGTGTTGGCATTTAATAACTTAAGTAAAAATGCACTGTGCTTTTTAACACTTGGGCAAGTTATGGCCCTAACTGAACCTATAAGATGAAGCATTACACAGGTAGTTTCCAGGTAACTAATTCCTTAGCTGAAAACCTTTCATGTTTACACACAGAACATTAGAAAACTTGGAGTAAAAATACATGTACTTTTCAATAAATATTTCAATATAAATAATCCTTAATTGAGTATGAAATCTCAGATCAAATATTGTACTTCTAAATAATGGCTAATATGTTCAGAAATTCTAATGTGGTCTTTTAAAGTACATACACCAAAACAAAAATAACTTCCCTTCTCTCTCTATCTCTGTCTCTCTCTGTCTCTGTCTCTCTCTCTCTGTTTCTCTCTCTCTGTCTCTGTCTCTCTGTCTCTCTCTCATTAGTTTATTTGAATTAGCTTTGGTGTCTTGCACTACTAGTGTGATGTGATCTTTAAAATACAATGTGGGATTAATGGAAATTTCTATGTCCCACGGAAAAGCATCTAGTTAGATGTAACAGTCCTCTTTATGGTCAAATAACTCATTCTTTGGGTAAGAAACATAGCCAGTTGAAGATGTTGAAGTTTTATGGCATTTCATTTGTTTTAGAGAAAATGTATTCGAATGAGGGACCAAGAGATGGATAGGAAAGCATGGCTTCTGAATTAATGAGTTATCCTATTTTAAACAAACCACTGAGCCAGCCTGCTTGACATTACTTGTTGTCGTTCTTTGTTCAGTAAAGGACTTGGATAACACTAGAGTGTTTAGATGCTTCTAGCCTGAACTTCTTACAGCACATTTTAGATCTGTGACCTATGGGAATAATTACATTTTGGGGATTTGATGGCAATTCATTCCATTTGCTATAAATCAAATGTGGGGTCAATAAGTAAGTTATGTAGAGTTCCCAGAAGAGACTGGAAAAAAATTTCTTTCCTGTAACTATGCTTTTTATAATTGTAGGTTACAAAATTTCCATGTTATTTCAGTTAGAGAAGCTCAGGCTAACATTGACTTAGAGCATCAGACTACATTAAAAATGTAAGCCCTACAAAATGACATTATATGTGCATATAATTAAGGTTCTGAGGTGCTTTTTTGAATAATTTTTTTCTGTAATTAAAAAAAAAGTTGGAAAGAAAAGATGGGATGTGAAGCCAAACAAAATTTCAAATACCAAAAGCTGCACAAATCAAAACTGAAAATCTTAAGGGCAATGGCACCATAATCTTTTTGTATAAGCTGATGGAAGCTTTGGTTTCCAAAGCCACTCACTACCCTGCATACATGAAGTTTGAATTTGTTCCCTTTTTTTAAGCACTGCCCCTTTGTTTCCATAGCTCAAACTTTGCCTCTTTCAACTTTCAAATATATTTTGTTTTTCGTTTTGAGAAAACAACATGCATATATGTTTTTAGCTAAGTTATCTGCATTCCTATTTGTGTTTCTCCTTTTAACATAAAGTGAGATTTAATCCACATGAGTGCCAAAGCAGTTTGGCATGTTCTGGTGGTAAAGGATGAGATTTCTTCCTACAGAGCTCTTGGGGGTCAGCAATCCTCATATATTGGAAAGAAGATGTAGGCTTAGAGGGTCACAGGAAGACCACTCTTGACTTCATTCATGCATTTTTTTTTTTAGAAAAGAATACATTGCTCAGTGTTGTCACCCACGTGTTTGACAGAATCTGTTCAAGTTTGATATATAAAAATGATATCAGTAGGATGTCATCATTTAATTTTATATGACCCCTAAATTGTGGATAGAGAAATTAGTTATTGCTCTTCTGCCCCTCTGACTTATGTCATGTCTTAATCACTGTTCCCTTGCTCTGAAGAGATATCATGACCAAGGCAACTCCTATAAAAGAAGTCATTTAGTTGGGGGCATGCTTATGGTTTTTAGAGGCTTCATCTGTTATCATCATGGCAGGGAACATTACTATGTTGGAGCAATAACTGAGAACTTTACATCCTGATCTGTAGGCAGTGGTAAGAGAGAGAGAGAGAGAGAGAGAGAGAGAGAGAGAGAGAGAGAGAGAGAGAGAGAGAGAGACAGAGAGAGACAGAGAGAGGCAGAGACAGAGAGAGACAGAGAGACAGAGACAGAGAGACAGAGAGACAGAAACAGAGACATAGAGGGACTGGCATGGACTTTTGAAACCTCAAAGCCCACTCCCAATGACACAATCATCCAAAGAGGTCACAGCTACTCCAAATCTACTCTTAATACTTTCAAACAGTTCATTGTCTCAAACTAAACATCCAGATATATGTGCCTATGGAGGCCATTCTCATTCAAACCACCATTTCACACATACAGGAATTAGGCTGACAAGCTGTGAATGTTTTCATCCATTGTACAATTTGTAAATGTTAAATTAATCGATAGTGCACACAGTGTGACTGGATAGAGGTTTCATCCTGGTAGACTGTGTTTAGGCTCCAGGCCACATCCTCTGAAAAGGCTCTCTTACAGCTCGCAAAAAAATTGGCAATCAGTCTTATGTAGCACTTTCAGTCTAAATGAGGCAATCAACCACACACACACACACACACACACACACACACACACACACACACACACACTTATTTTGGACTATTGTAGTAAAGATTCTTTCCTGTTGTTTCTAGTAGAACTCAGAAATAAAGTAGGACTAATTTGTATATGAGTTTATCCAGGCTCTAGGGACAAAATTCAAATGTGAGTTTTCTAATTCCTCATACTACAAGAGTTTGTAAAGCCTTTAAATAGAATAGTACACATCAATCAGTTTATCTCTTTTTGAAACACATGAAATTGAATTCACTGGTTCTGTACTTGTTCTTGGCAAGAGTTTAAATGATATACAAATAAACCTATGTTTTTTTTATATATGTTTATTTTATACATGAGTCCTTCCAGAACAGGGCAAAAACAGCTTCACATGTTATGATGTTATGCCAAATCTAAGGGTGAAGTGGTTTGTTTTTTGTTTTTTGTTTTTTTTTGTTTGTTTGTTTGTTTGTTTTTTAACTATTCATGGTCCTTTGTCTGAGATCAAAAGAAGAGTTTGTCCTTGAGCAGGTCTAATACTCTTTCAGAACTTTTCATCTCCATTAGGTATTGTTTCTTTTTCCATGTCTAATTGTCTCTCATACTTCAAGGTTAAAGCAAAGTCTCACCTCTTCAATCAAATAGTTTAGTTGGTGTAATTAGACAAAAAGAAGACCTCTATCCTGAGAATTCTCATCACACATTATCTTTGTGTTTAAATATTGCCTCCTGCCTTTTCTTTATTTTTTGATCTTCTTTATGTATATAAGCTTTCTTGACAGAATGAACATAACAATTACAGTAGTGTCCCTTAATTATCACATTCTAATATCCTTCCTTGGTTTAGGCTCTTATGACAAAAATTCTATGTTGGTCTTTTGAGAATCCAAATTTAAATAAAGCCAATACAAATTACACAGCATGTAGTATACTTCCTTGACTAATGTAGGTACTTGATGTATAGAAACCATATTACTTTTATCCTTCGCTACAGTTGAATGTGAATTCTGTATTTTGAGTCTCTCTCACTCCCTCCCTTCATCGTGTGTGTGTGTGTGTGTGTGTGTGTGTGTGTGTGTGTGTGTGTGTCAGGCGGAGAGGAGGGGAGGTGCCTATGCATGTGCTTGAGAATGCATTTGGAGCCAAGGATCTTCCTTGCCTCCTTGTTTTCCTGAATAATTCCTTATGTTAAAGTCTTTCATTGAACCAGGAGTTTGCTGATTCAGTTAGCTTGGCTGGCCAACAAGCTCCAGGATTCTCCTGTCTCTGAAACTCCAGCATTAGGATGAAGGCCAGTTCCAGCACACACAATTTTATGTTGATGTTGAAAATCCAAACTTAGTTCCTCCTGCTTGCCAGTAGTATCATAACAACCCCCTTCTCTTTTATTTTTTATAACACTTTGCATGTAGCCCAAAAGAGGAGGGAAAATTCTTCTAGGGTTTTATATGCTGCCTGAGCATCTAAATAGTTCTTAAAACCTTTCTAGTGTTGCATTAGGACATACTTAGCCTTATTTTCAATGCATGAGCCTTTTTGCTTCTACCAGATGAGTGATGGCTGCAGAATTTTGTAAGGAACCATTTAAAAAACTTCTTGTGGGACTTAACACTACAGTTTCTTGAGTTAGATTAAAAAGCAAAGAATTTCCCAGAGGTCAAGTGCTGAAATCAAAAGTAAGATTTCCATTTAGTTAACAAAGAAACTAAGGCTCAATATCCATACAGTTAGGGCTACAAGTGACTTCCTCCATTCCTCACAGGTTCCTTTGCTCTTATCAAATCTGCCAGAGCACTGAGTGCATTGCCAAACTCACAGGGGAAAAAAAGTTCAATTTACATTGGCAATACCTTATTTTAGAGAGTTACAGCTTTAGCATGTACTATGGTTGCTTTTATTTACAAGGGAGAGAGAGAAATAGAAGTGAAGAGGGGAGGGGTAGAAACTCATTTTGTAGCTTTACCTGGTCTGGAACTTAGTATGTAGAGCTGATGACCTTGAACTCACAGAGTCTCTGTGGGAACTAAAGATGTGGGCCATTACACCTGGCTATGCCTGGTTTGGGTGTGAATTCACAAGTTCGAAACAGCTGAGTAGGAAACCTCACTTAAAGTGTTCTGAGGACCTTAACTGATGTGGAAAGACACAACTCTTTGGGTAGAATGGCAAAAGGAAGACCATCTTGCTCAGCTTTCCCTCTTGCTGCCTAGTTAATTTGCTCTGCTGCTGCTGCTGCTAATGATGTTGTTGTTGTTGATGATGATGATGATTCCTTCACTGATAAGAGAACTAATTGATATTTCTAAGCCTTCATTATGTAATAGGGACCAGTGAAACTCTGGGAAACCAGGCCTTCAGTCACTGTGGGACTACTTTTCTGCTATTGCTACTATTTGTTTACTGTTAAAAGCTGACTCAATAAATTCTATTTATACATAAATATATTTTGATTTAAATATCATATATTAATGTGTCAGTATGTTATATGGTAATATGTTATAAATTAATATAGCATGGTATATTTCTATATTAATAAATTATATGTTACAGATAATTACAAATAGTCATCTCATTGTTTCTATCCCTCTGGAGAACTTTGTGTAATACAGCAAATGAATTTTCCATTAAAATATAAGAAAAGGTTAGGCTTTGCATTGTGATGGCTAATCTTGGTTGTCAGTGGACTGCTCTGGAGACAACTAAATCTGCCTATGATAGATTTTCTTCAATGGATCATTTGAGGTGGGAAGACTGCCTCCTTAACTGGGTGACTCTTGTTTGTGGGAGCTCATATATTTAAAATTATTGCATTTTGTTGCTTGCCCTTAACCTTACTGGCAAGTTCAAGTGTCCTGTTGCTGAGCCATTCCTTCTCTGGTATTGGAACACACTTCTCTAGGATTCCAACATACACTGAGGATAGACAGCTCTTTCAGAATCCCACAGAACTCCATCACCTGATAGGGACTACTAAAACATCCAGTCTTATGGACTGAACAGCAACCAGACTCTTAGCCTTCCTTTTGAGAGATATCCATTATTGGACTACCTGGATCACAACCTATAAGCCACTCTAGCTAATTCCCTTATATACATTTATACATGCCAACACTTTATATATATATCTCACTGATATTTGAAAATACCCAGGGCCTATGAATTTGTAGTTACTTTAATAAATTTTAGGTAGATTTTAATAATTTTAATGGGAAATTTGGCAATTCATTCAAAAATTGAGTTTTTAAGCATACTGAAACTTAGACCCTTATTACTTACAACTCTAAATGGGCCAGTGAACTCAGCATAAAACCAGATACACCGAAAATGCTAGATGTTCAAGAAAAGAGAATGTTTATAGACACAGATTTAGTCTTTCTGATTAGACAGTCTTCCTTAGCACAGGAAGTAAGACCACCAATTGACAAATGGTATCTCATGAAATTGAAGTTTATGTATAGCAAAAGAAACTGTCAATTGAGTGAAGGGCAGTCCATAGAAAGGGAGGAAATCTTGGCCAGCTTTAACTCTGATAGAGGACTAGTGTCTAGAATATACAAAGTACTAAATAACTAAACATAAAGAAAATACAATGAAAAATGAGAAATGGAACTGAATACAAAAGTTCTCTAAACAAGAAATATAAATGGAAGCCTGATAAGGTGGCACATGCCTTTAATGCTAGCTTTGGCGAGGAAGGTACGTAGATCTCTGCAAGTTCAAGACTAGCCTGGTCTACATAGGGAAATTCAGGCCAGCAAAAATCAAACCAAATCAAATAAAAACAAAAGAAACATCAACACAGAAATTCAACTAACACAGAAATGAAAATGCTTAGTAAACATTTTTTAAAAGTATCCATTCCTTATCAGAAAAATGCAAATCAAAATGCTTTACAATTCCATTTCCCTCCGATCAGAATGGCCAAAATCAGGACTACAAATAATGATGAATCCCAGCATGGATGTGGAAAAAGGGCAACCCTTATACACTCACTGTCAGTGTGAGCGTAAATCAGTGCAGCTGCTACAGAAATCATTCTGGAGCTTTCTCAACAACAACAACAAGATCTAGAAATAGGTCAACCACATGATGTAGCCATGCCATTTCTGGTAATATACCGGAAGTACTTAATATTCTACTACAGATATACTTGCACAACCATGTTCACCGAGTCTAAATTTGAACTAGCTTGGAAATAATATCTATGATGTTTACCAACTGATAAATGGATAACAAAAAATCTTTGACATGTGTATATAATGAAATATTACTGAAAGGTAAAGAAAATGAATTTATGAAATTTGCAGGTAAATGGATGGAAATGGAAACATATGTGTATACACACACATACACACACACACACACACACATATATATATATACATACATACATATATACATTCATACATACATATATACATATGTTGATTAAGGTCTTCCAGGCTGTCTTAGGGTTTCTGTTGCTTTGAGGAAGCATCATGACCAAAATCAAGTTGGGAAGGAAAGGGTTTATTTGCGGTACACTTCCATGTTCACCACAGAAGGAAGTCAGGAGGCCAGGACAGAAACTCAAACAGGGCAGGATCCTGAAGTGTAGGAGCTGATGCAGAGGCCATGGGGGAGTGCTGCTTGCTTGCTTGCTCCTCATAATTCTTACCGAATGCAGGATTAGCCGCCCAGGGATGGCACCACCTACCATGGGCTGGGCCCTCCCCAATTGATCACTAAATGTGAAAATACCTTACAGCTGGATGAGGCATTTCCTCACCTGAGGCTTCTTTCTCTGATGACTCTAGCTTGTACCAAGTTGACACACAAAGCCAGCCAGGACACAGGCTCTGAAAAACAAATGACTCCTATGTTGTTCCTAGCTTTAAATCTTTGGAGGTTTTTTTGTTTGTTTGTTTGTTTGTTGTTTTTTGTTTGTTTGTTTTGTGTGTGTGTTTAACTTGCATTACCTGTGGTATCTAGGAAAATAGAAATGGGCCACTGATGGTGGATGCTTTAAGGGAGAGGGGACATTATTGCTAAGAACACCACTCATCTTTGGCTTGGGAAACAGAATAATAAATCTCAAACTGATCAAGAAGCTCTCTCCCTGATGTCTTGACAATGCAGAAGGTCCTATACAACTTGTTGAGGGAGACCAGGCATCAATGATGGTATCTTGCCTTGGAGCCCACAAGCCACATTACAGACATGCAGGCATGATGAGCCCTATGTGCAGCAGTAGCGCGATTGTTATGGGGTAAGGAACAGATTTTGATTGGATATGAGGCCTGCTCCTCAAAAGGTATTTCCTTCCTAGTACTGTAGACCTGGTCAAACGCTGCTGACTGACTAGTGAGTTCAGACAGCATGGTGGGGGATTGGAGGTGTGGGAGAGTTGTTCAAATTTATGTTGTCAATTTGCATCCTCAATGTTTTTATTTGGAGCCATGGTTTTGCGCTATTTTACACTTTGGTCAGAGAAGCTTCTTTTCCATTGGATAGTGGATATTGCAGAGACTCCTAACTGTTTAAAGGGTCAAATATAAATAACTGAGTGCTCAGCTGTAGAGACTGTCTGTATACACCCTCCAGTTTCTGGGGCTTGGATGACTT
Organism: Peromyscus leucopus; assembly: GCF_004664715.2. Taxonomy (NCBI): domain Eukaryota; kingdom Metazoa; phylum Chordata; class Mammalia; order Rodentia; family Cricetidae; genus Peromyscus; species Peromyscus leucopus. The sequence continues at coordinate 24,467,005 of NC_051066.1, read as the reverse complement.
TGTGGAAGAGGCGATGGAAAGAATGTAAGATCTGGGAGATGTGGAGAACTGTGAGACACTGATTTCTGGTTATAACACGGCTGATTCACTCATCAACTTGCAACAGCTCTATGGACTTGCCTGCACACAACCAGGTAAGTTCAAATTATATCATGGATGGAGAAGGGGCTCCTGAATACCTATGCCTATCAAAAAAGCTATTTACAGTTGGTGCCGAGGGAGGGGCAGTCACTCTCCTTTAGGGATGTGGCATAAATTGTACGTGCATCCCTAGATGTTCTCACACCCTTATCCAATTGGGCAGCACTAACTGTACTCAGAGAGTGATTAATAACAAAGCAAATAAAAACAAGAGTGTCAATGCTAGAAGTAGCTGGAGAGAAGTAGTGTATGGATGTAGAAGACAAGAAAATTTGCTAAACTAACTTTAAAATTAAAAAAGTCAAGGCAGAAGATTAAAGTAATCGAATATATGTGCCTATACTACTTAAATTTGACATATAGATACAGGTATACATTCATATTTTACCTTAAATGATAAGCCAGATAAATAGAAATTTTCATAGTAAAAGTGTGATAACACTAATACTGTGAAGCAGATTTTATTTAAAAATCAGATAATTATGAATATATATGTAAATAAGTATATATATAACATGTGTATATGTATAATACATATATGTATACAATGTATATACACATATGTATGTATACCGTCATACATTAAAGGGAAATGGATAAATTAATTGACAAATGTAATTTGACAAGGTAGAATTATGAAAAACAATCAACTTCTAAAGTTGATTCTCAATTACTTAAATTGACACAAGACCAGTTCAAGGTCATGCTTAGCTACATAGCAGGTTGAAGGCTAGCATGAGCTACAAGATCCTGTCTCAAAGCAACCACGGTCACGGAACAAATGGAAGGATCAGGCAAGTACATGGGTACAAAATGGAATATACTCTCTACTGAGGACATTAACCTCTACTCAATTAATAAACAATGAGTAACAAGGGACAGTTTTGTTACAGATTCAGAACATGCCTTCTGAAAGAGATAAACAGTGTCCCTGCTGGAAGTCCCATCAACAATGAAGCATCCCAGTGGCTGGCCAGGCCTGGAAACCTCAGAAAGAAAAATATGCACATGTCAGTTGTCACGCATACGTGGTGTCATGCTTTGTCACCCAGCAACCTGAAGGTGCTCTGTACATTGCCAGAATCCAAAATTTAAGACTCTTGTCCTGCTTAATTCTTACCCAGGGGGTATTTTTGTTGGAGATATAATTACATTTCATGAGTTCTGACAGATTTTGCCAAGAGGTTTTTAACCGCATACTCATCATAAGTTCTCTTTAGATCAGAATTTGTGATACTTATTTAAATCTTTGTGAATGATTAGCAATTTTTAAAAAAAATCACAAGGAACTCGTGGTTTTAGTAGGTCTGGGTGTAGTGAATGAGCCACAGGTAGAGTCAGCCCATTCTTCCTGCATCACTTAGCTGTTAGGTCAACCAGCCTTGAGACTTCTGAAAATCATACAAGCCCTTTTGGTTCCTGTTTCTTCTTTTGTATTGTAAGGAATTTTGTTTGAGGGAAGCGCAAACTGATTGGTCTGAAAGAGTTCTTTAATTACCTTCCAAAGGTTCAAGTAATTATAAAATAAGTTAAATTGTATGTTTTCTTTCCGTGTCAATATTTGATCCATAATTCAACGAAAAGTCTGTTGTAGACCTAACATGTGGGGAAGATAAATTCCACTAAAATTCGCAGGCCTGTGATACACTTTCAGAAAGTGCTTTTGTATTCATCATTATGGGTGACCATAAAGATATTGAATCTTTTTTTCCTCTATGAAAGAATTTTGTATTTCTTTCTCCTAATTCTACTTCTAATATATCCCAGGGGTAAACCAGGTTACTTTACTCAATTTAATTTGGTTGTTTCTGGGGAAGAACCTATAATTGACAAAACTTCTTTAAATTCTTTCTTGATAGTAGCCTTAAAAACTTACATAAGGACAAATAGTTTCACTGTCTTTAAAGGCCAATTTGCTGTTGCTTCATCACTGACTGTGACATTCAGAGGCTATGGGGTGTATGAGTAAATATTTGTCACTGGAGACCATCAGCCTATGGCAAAATAGACACTAGAGTGCAACATAATTTCTGTTTGTTCAGAGGAAAAAAACTATTCAGATTTTTATTATCCTAATGATAAAAAAATTGCTCTTGCTACATGTTCCAGTAAAAGAGAAAAATATTCTTAAACGGTAAAACAATAGTCGCCTCTTTGGTGAGTGATGTGCCACTTAGTAGTAATGCAGTACATTTTGAGCAGATCTGTAGTTTTTCAAAGACAAACATCAAGTAGAAAGAAAAAGGTTATGTCACCTTCACCCTCACAGTACTGCCATTTATATGCTATCAGCTCATTAAATTCACATTAGGACACTCCATGGGACTCGAGTTGCTATTAGTGCACCTAAAATGGCATAACAAAATCTCAGCTCACTTTAGGAGAGATGGCATTGCGACATTTTGTATTTCATCACTGAATTATTACAGTCTCAGATGCATTCTGCTGTGATGGTAATGGAAGGAGGAGTACAAGAGACGAAAACTGTCCATTTGCTGTTCCCCAGGGAGAGAAAAGGCAAAGTTTGATTAAAAAAGATTTAAGGAAGTGAAAGTAAAGCATTAACAATTTAACCCCTGTGTGGAAATGTTACATTCTGAGATTGGCTTTACGGAGTTTGAAGTAAAATGAGCAAAATGAATTCCTCGGGAGAATGTTTGGAGGTGAATGTGCAGAGGCAGGTGGCCTTTGGATTCTATATTATCTTTAAAGCTACTTACTGGGAAGAGAGCACTTTCTTATCTATTACATTGTCATCCATTATGGCGTCATGTAAATATAGTTAATCTCTCAAAGGTAAATACCTGTGACAAATGTATTGATTAGTTTCTCCCTAGGAATAAATCCTTCCGAGATGGTAAACAAAAATGTGTCTCCTTTCCTGAACTACAGGCTTCTATATAAGACTTCATGAAATCATTTTTTTCACTAATCATAATTTCCAATTGTGTGTTGGTACCAAATGCTCATGGACAATAGCTCGAAGAACAGTGTTTGAGGTGCTGCTAGAAACAGATCTTGCTACTTAAAATCAGTGCAATTGAGATTTTTTTTTAACAACAGCACTGTCTAGAGCAGTGATTCTCAACCTGTGGTCATGACCCTTTGGAAAGTCAAAATGACCCTTTCACAGGGGTCACCCTAAGGCCATCAGAAAACACAGATATTTATATTATGATTCATAACAGTAGCAAAATTACAGTTATGAGGTACATCACAAATAATTTTGTTTGTAGTTGGAGGTCACCACAACATAAGGAACTTTATTAAAAGGTCACAGCATTGGGAAGGTTAGAACCACTGGTCTAGAGTATATGCCTCATGTCATATATAAATATATAATAGTAAAAAATGTTTGTTTATAGGTTTAATTATAATAAACGAAAGCATGTTCTTTTCTAAAGATCACTTGTATGAGATAGATCCAGAATTGGAAAAAAAGAAAGATTACTCTAATATCTTTATGATATTCAGTGCCAACCAGTCAACACTAAAGCATATACCTGTTTGCAACACTAAATGGACTCATCAGGTTATATTTACATACTAATTTTTTATGTATATCTAACAGTAATAAGTGAAGTAAAAGAATCTGTAAGTTCGAATGGGAAAGAAGGGAGAATGAGAGGATTTGGAGGCAAGTGAGGGAAGAGTCAAATGACAAACACAGTACACATAAAGGAAGTTTAATAAGTTTCTTTAAGTTGTGTTGACCATTTAACACATCTTCTTTAAGAGTATTTAATGACTGAGCGTTTATAACACTATGCACACAGTATGCAGATAATGTAGATTTCATGTCTATTGTGGACCTCCACTATTTTTTTTCATACATTAAGAAGCAACTGAGTCAATATGAATATCCACTGATCATTGGATCCTAAGTTGTAGCTATTGTTCAGTTACTATAGGGCTAATATATGAGACAATCATTGTAATTCCTTACATATTCTCAACATCTCTGTGTTATACAGTAGAACAGAATATTGAGAACAAGGACCAAAAATGAATCAGGCTAATAGTTTTTGCTGTTATCAAATAACTTAAAACTTTTAGAATAGATAGTTAGTGGTGCTAAGTTTTAGATTACCTTTCCACAAAGTAAGGGAAAAATGCTTTCTGATTCATAAAACATTGAAGATCTATCTTTCTACATGTTTCTTTTCTTCAATTCTTTCCTAACACAATTTAATGTGTGATATTGAGCTAAATACTAAAATACATAGTCTTTGATATGTCCTGGTATCCTTCAGAAAAATAGAAAAGAGAAAAAGATAATAATTGATCTATATATGATATATAAATGATGATAGATTAGATAGATAGATAGATAGATAGATAGATAGATAGATAGATAGATAGACAGACTGATAGAAAGATGATTCATAGCCAGATAGATAATGCAGTTTAGTGAGAGAAATTAGCTCTTACCACTATGATAGCTGGGGAGTCTTAGAGTCTATTGTCTACCTAGGGAGATAGGATATATGATGACATGGTTCATTTTTGAGTTGGGTGACCTACAAACAGGGAAATTAATGATGTAAGTTCTAGTCTGAAAGCAAGAGAAAAAATAAGATATATCTGCTCAAACAGGGAGTCAAGATAAGGAAGGAAATTCTCCCCTCTGCATTTGTCAATGAAGTGAATAATGTCCACTTATGCTGAAATGAACATTCTGGATTTCCTGAGTCCTGCAACTCAAATGCTAATTTCATCCTGAAACAGCCTCAGAACATTCATGAAGAATGTTTAGTCTGGGCATAATAGAAATTAAGCATCATGATATTATTGCATAATTTTTACCAATCCCTAAAGCATTTACAAACACCGGACTTAACATGATTTCATATAACAAAGCTACGTGTCTATTGAGGAAAAATTAGAAGACATCTTGCCTTGCCTTATGTTGTTGGTAACATGGAGTCTTGTGAGTTTTTTGTTCACTTATCTTCAAGCCCTATCAGTCATCAGAAATTCTTCCCTGTTTTAACCAATAGGCACCTTATTCATAGAATTGTAATAGAAGCAGTAAAATGAAATTCACACTGGATAAATGGCTCATGTAAGATTAAGATGGGGTAAAAGTATAATCAGTAGTGATTCTAAGTCCTAGGCCTTTTATACTGCTCATTCGCTCAGGGTTCTGTTTAGCTAGACTCTTTCCTTTGGCTTCACATCATTTCCAACAAGGTAAGTTAAATAAATTGTGATTGTACAGTCATAAGATTTTAATGGTAGGATGTGAAGAATCAATTGGCCATGAGGAAAGAGTTTTTAAGGAAAGCAATCCATTTCTGGAACCCTCTGAAATGAAGTGGGTAATAGATGATCATTTACTTAACCTGAGAACAAGTTCTGATCTATATTTAATATATTCAATATACTTTCAGAATAGCATTCTAAATCTTCTTCATCTTCATGTCACTAAGCCAAGTGCAATGTCTGGGCATAAAGGGAACTACATTATAAGATTGTACGCTAATGCTAATGAATTGTTGAGTGTGGCCATCCTTGATCAAAATGTGTACTTATGTGACGTTTAGGTGTGCCTTTCTGCTTATAAACAACAACAAAAATTCAATGTAAAATCTCAACACAAAGAAGTAACAAAGTATGTTAGTTATGTGTTCTATGATTTGATATCATGCTTCCTAACTAAAAGCTATATAAAATACACAAATGCCGCTACGAAATGTTATCTAGGGAACTGAAGCTGACATTATTCAACATAAAAGAAACTAGATTATCCATTTGTAGAAGTACCCATCCCCTGGCAAGTGGCTGCTTTTTATATCATCATGATAAGATGCATAGGACTTGTAAACTTGGAGAAGAGCTTCTTCTCAAAACCTCTCACGGGTGACAGTGATCAGAATGTAAATAATGAAAGATAAGGCAGGAAATGATAAATCGAATGAAATGGCCATCATAAAGAGTAATTGTGAATGGTTATAGCAGAACTTTGAAGTGGTAAGAAATGTGTTGGTTTTTGTTTTTTTGTTTTTTGTTTTTTTGGTTTTTCAAGATAGGGTTTCTCTGTGTAGCTTTGCGCCTTTCCTGGAACTCACTTGGTAGCCCAGGCTGGCCTCGAACTCACAGAGATCTGCCTGCCTCTGCCTCCTGAGTGCTGGGATTAAAGGCGTGTGCCACCACCGCCCAGCAAGAAATGTGTTTTGATGAAAATTATAAACTTTATTGGGTCTCCTTAACAGGAAAGAGGTCTTGAGCTGGACTGACTGTCTTGGCCCTCACTTCTCTGCACATATCCACTCAATATTCCCCTTAGCATCTAATTCCTGTTGTTTTGCTTCTTTGTTCAGTGTGAAAATCATCTAACCACATTTGATTGTATTTTCATTCCCCCAAGAAGACACTGACTGAAAAGGAGTAGCTACTTGCCAGCTGATGCTAGTATTATGTTACACAGTATAGTGTGCTCTCCTTTAAAGGAGTAAATCAACATTTTTGTTTATAATTCTGCTTCTTAAAAATATGTTTAGCACTAATGATCTTTTCAGAGCCTGATTCTCTCTAGGAAAACAGGTGAGATCCTTTCTCTAACTGGGGAAAGTGAACACCCACATCCTGGTTCTAAATCTCCTTTAGAACAGAAGTTAAGGAAATGCCATGCTCCTGGGAGGAAGTCGAGAGTCAGTTATCCCCAGTTTATATTCCTGATATTCAGAAGTGGGGGAATTCCCTTAGAAGGAAGAGTCACCAAATGGAAAACACCAGCATCTACAATATCCTTCCTCCACAGACTATATGTTATACAGTGGTGCAAAGATATCCTCCCCCCAACATTGTTTATTGTAATAATTCTCAGTAACTCAGATTTTTATGTAACTGTATTGCAAATAAAAAATCTTTTATAAAAGCTCTGTTTGCAGGGTATTATTTATCTGGTGATTCTTACAAGTTACTAACCATAAAGCTTCTCCCCATATAGTTCAATCATCTTTGTTTTGATAAAATATATAATTCCTCTATATGTGTATATCAGCAAGAACTGTATCTGACAATGTATGAATAAAGGTTTTGGATGGTACCTGGATAACTTTGCTTCACACTGGTACAGGAAAATAACTTCACATTGATATCTTTCTGTTCAGCTTCCTCAACATTACACCTAGATAATTTAGAATAGCCACAGATCAGTCAGTAAGGAATTAACAAGAGCTATAATTTCACGATATCTCTCACATCTTACTGCACTGAGATCCAATGAGGTAGATATCTAAATTAATATCATCCCTCCTCTCCATAAAAGTTCTGAAAAGTAGTAAGGAAATACAGCAATGACACGTGAAGCCAAATGATCACCTTACTTACCAACTAAAATGCAGATGTGATGTATCTGATGAGAGAAAGCCATCTTGAGTGTCATTTGGACCAATGACCTTAGCTTGAGGGGGTCAGGTAGGGAGAGGATATGTTGTTTCTCGAGGGATCAAGTCTGAATTCTCTGGGTAGAAAGAGACCATTCAGGAGGAAAGCAGGTGGAGCTCCTTCCAGAAACACCTGGGGACACCTGCTTTATTCTTCAAGTGACTCTGCCTTGGGTAAAGTGAACAAAGAATTGGACAGAGTCCCCTGCTTTTCCTATTTCCTTTTCCTTTTAAGAAAATTCTACACATTGGTCACAACCATGCTATTTCTAGCATATAAACCATTCAATAATTAGAAAAAAAACCTCGCACTAAATATCAGAGCATAATATACTCTGTCTACAAAAAGGAAGTGACAAAAATAACCAAGTAAATCATATGAATGTGCCACCACACAGCGATGACAGAAAGGCAACAAGAATGAGATAAGAAGTTTAGAGACAGAAAAGCTAAAACAGAGTCCTACTAAGCAATTCCCACACTAATGACATTTCTGTGGCATGCTTCCCTAGGGCCAGAACACTACTATTTTATTCACATTTCTTAGCATTTTCAAAAAATCTCAAAAAGTCCACTGCTGGGCAAATTAGTAGGGAAAAAACCACTTCAATGCTCTATTTAAACGTCATTGTAGTATCTTCTAGAATCTACCAAATATCATGGAAAATCGTAGCCAAGAATTTGGTTTTAAAACGTTTGAGACTCCAGATTTATAAGTCATTGTAGAAACGAAGGTTAATTTTTTTTTTCTGTGTGAAAGTTACAATTCTCAAAACATAAAGATGTATGTGCTTACTCAGTGTTTATTAGGCACCTAACTATAACATAAGTTCTACTTTCAAATAATCTTGATTCCTCTAGAGAAAGACAGAAATCACTAAATATTAAAGATTGAAAGATTGTATCAGATAGAGGTAATAAAGGACTGTGTCTACATCACAACCAAAGGTCAAGAGAGTCAGCCAACTGTGCTTTAGGAAAGGCTTTTGCTTTTCAGTGTCTAATGGTGGCTTACGTTTTATTTCTCATGTAATTTCAATAAATGTTTTTCAGAAGTATGTAGCAATAGTTTGGAGATGGCTTAACCTAGTCACACTAACCTTTGCATATATTTCATTTAAATAAAGATATAATCTTATTAAAATAACATCATTAAAGTCCCTCAAAGCTACTCTATGCAGTCAAATACCCACTCTTATGCCACTATACAAACAAGACATTTGGCTCTACTGCTGTCAGTTGTCTCAATTGGTTGCTGAATCTGCACTGATTTTGGTTTTCCTCAGTTCAAAATCTATTCTAGGATTACTTATCAAAACTATTGTTTTTTTTAACTTCTTGGCCCCTTCCCCTTATTTTCTATCCTGATCTCGATATAAATTCTTTACAAAACTTCTTGACAGTTTTTGGTTATCCTGGTCACCTAATAAAAATTCTATTTCATATTGTGAATATCACAAGTGTTGCCTTCAACCATGTCACAAATATTAGATAGGTATTTTTAAGCATCCTATGGAGGTTCTTCATAGAGGGAAAGTAAAAATTAATAACTGAATTAGAAATTGTAACAGATCATGTTGATTCCTCAGGTCCCCATGGTTGGTCAGAGCAGGTAAGCAGAAGTAAGGGAAGTTGTCTCAGCTCAAGGTTGATAGTATTGCCAAGGAGGCCTTCCTGGCCTACATGGTAAAACCTTGTACAGAAAGGGGTTGGTTGGGGGGGGCGAAGAGAAGAGAAAAAGGGAAGGAGAAGGAGAGGGAGGGAACTTTAAAGCACTTTGATGATGGCACTATTAGTCTCAGACTAAGTTTATCAAATTGTGCTCAGATAACTATGTTTTACAAAATACTTTGAAGTTTTCTGTAGGAAAAAAAAGAAATTGTAATAGAGATGGAAAGTTTCCCAAGTTCAGCTGTTCATTTTATCTATCTATCTATCTATCTATCTATCTATCTATCTATCTATCTATCTATCTATCTTCTATCTATTTTACATGCTGCCCACAGCTTCCCCTCCCTCTTCTCCTCCAGTCCCCACCCCATAACACAACTCTTATCTTACCCTCCAATCTACCACCCCCATTTCTGTTCAGGAAAGAACAAGTCTCTCATGGATATGAAAAAAAAAATGGCACATCAACCTGCAATAAGATTGAGCACCTTCCCATGTATTAAGGCTGGACAAGGCAACACAGTATGAAGAATACAGCCCCAAAAGTCAGTAAACAGAGACAGCCCCTGTTCCCACTGTTAGGAGTCCCACAAAGAAGACTGAGATACACAACTGTAACATATATGCAAAATGCCTAGGTCAGTCCATGCAGACTCCCTGGTTGTCAGTTCAGTCTCTGTGAGCTTTTATGAGCCCAGGTAAGTTGATTCTGTGGTGTCCTTGACCCCTCTGGCTCCTACAATCCTTTCTTCCCTTCTTCTGTGGGATTACCCAAGCTCCACCTAATGTTTTGCTGTGGGTCTGAATCTGCTAGCCTAAAACACAAGCCAGGAGAGTAAGCCCACCCCAGATACTGCCTGGAACACCATGACCCACAGACTGGATGGATGACCCAGAGACCTAGGATAGAACCAAACATGACTAGAGGAAAAAGTGTCAATGCAATGATGCCTAACAATATTCTGCTATACTCATAGATTGGTGCCTAGCCCAATTGTCATTAGACAGTGTCTTACAGCAACTATCCATGTTAATTTTTTTGGACTTTACAAATTCAAATTTGTAAATACAAATTTGAGATTACCTTTACAACTCCTGGGTAGGGTCTCTTGAACAAAGCAAACATAAAAATTAAGGACAGTGTAGATGCTAAAAATGAGTAAAAGAAAAGTCAGAGAGCATGACAGAACAGGTATATCTGACAGCATTAATTGACTCTAGTTCTTGTGGAGGAACCTACCTTAATTAACATCTTTGCATTATGAAATTACCAGCAATGATCTTAAAGGATGCCCAATGGCTTATCTCATGATCTCTGCTCATCTTAGCCATGGTTATAACACTTTACTAGCATTCAGTAGAGTTCTAACTCTTACAAATTAGTCATGATGGAATGTGTCCTGTAGAAAATGTATGCAAGGGAACTGAATGACTCACATGTTGCCATTCAGAAGTGAGAGCATGTGCAAGGCTGTTAGGTTCTAAGAAATATTCCTCTGACGTAGGAGATGGAAGTCTACACAGAATGGGCTTCAGGTTGCTTTGTGTCTCTTCCATATCTCCTCCTGTAGGATCTAGAAACTCTGGGAAGCACAGAGCAGGACTGATCAGTGGCATTTACATTCTTCATCAACACAGACTGGTAAATTGCAGTAGGAGCATTGACAAAGATCTTGTATTCACTTTGTAGTCACAAAATCTGCATTCTATTTCTAAAAAGGATGAAAACCTTTACAATTTTACCAAAGTGATTTTTTTTGACAAATTCACTTTGAATTTCCAGGATAAGTGAATAAAAATAGAAATTATAGATTATTGCAACAAAAGAAATCAGAGACACATTTATCCATAAGACTTAAAACACAAATCTATATAATGTGTCATGAATATTTATAGAGGATAAAATTTTGTTTAATTCATAGGTTGCTGTGTCTAGTCTGCAGTGCAGGTAGGGCTTTTCACAAGCAGACAATTAACCAGTGACTGCATTTCACTATGCAAGACAGTATTACATAAGCATTAGAACTGACAATCTAGAAGCACCATATTGAAAACAGAGGTGCAGGGCATTATCAAAAGGAAGCCTGATGGAATATCATACAGTCTCAACTATGTTTGTTTTGGAAAATATGTTTAAATATAAAATTGGAGATAATTAAAATAATTACCATTTTTCTCATTGTCATATTTTACATAACACTCACATATATATTGCATTGGAAAATACATGGTGGAAATAAATTGTTTGACTAGCGAACTACAGCAGATAACCCCTTTTAAATGGCAGACAAAAGTCAAGATAATTTCTTCTTAAAGGAAATTCTTCTGTCAGAGCACATGCAGTTGTGATCACATATGGACATTATTCACTAAAATATTTGTGACAACTAAGAGATTTCTGCCAGATATTTTGTTTTCTAATGAGTTTCGTTGACTTCACATATGTGGAACATACATGCTTGTTTTTATTTGACATAAATGTAATTCTTCTGAACTTAGCCCAGAGGTATCTTTAATGGGAAATCCAATTTGAAACTTTTAGTGAAATAAATATATATTCTTTGTAATGTATTATTTTCCTGGAAGAATAAACATGCTTCTAAATGTAACCTAGTTAATCTAAACTCACCTTTTTCTTTTATATGATCAATGAATTTAATTACTGTATTCACATATGTACAGACATAATAAAACAAATATTTTGAGTGGTTATCATGAAACAAGAATTGAAACTATAACAATGAAAGGGCCAGTGTGGTTTTAGCCACACCACCCTTATATTACAGTGAAATTGGTAAAGGATATATGTGGCAGTACATACTTACAAAGTGACAGTGCATTCATGGCATAGCTTTTAATTTTCCTCTGCTAATGTCTGTGTTCAATAATAGTTTTTAGACACCATCCATTGTTTTCTAATCACAATCAACTGACTCAACGTGAGTCTAATGCTTTAACAACATATTAGTTATTGTTCCTGTAATCTGTCCTTATGCTTATGGTTTTAATATTGACATATGGTTCTCTTTCCACCCAGAAGTGTCTCAACCAGTATTTTCAGATATGGGAAAATATATATATATATACAGTCCTGATTGTTTTCTTTGAATTTTCTTCAGGCAATTGAGAGTCTCTTCTCGCATTCCCTCTTCTCTGTTTTCATATTCTCTGCTATGTGTTTTATATGTATTTATTTTTTATTTTCATGGTTCAACTTAAGTAATTTTAATTCACCTTTGTTAATGATTACTGAATTTTCTCTCCAGTGTGTTGAGTCTGCTGACAAATTAAATCATTGCTGTTTTTAAAATCATACATTTCCAACACTTCCTTTGTGCCTACATTATGTTCACTTTCTTTCTGGCTCTCTGCTGCAGGGGTCCGTTTTTTCTCAATTAGGATGTATGATATGTTAAGAATGGTCACTTAAATTTTTCAATCAAAATGGTTCCCATATCTGAATTTGTCAGTACTGAATTAATGAGAGAGACCCCTTGATATCACTTTTGAAGTGTTGCAACTCTGGGTGGCTAACCCTTGAGTAAGAGCTCATACTTGGGTGACCAGTCATTTTATCCAGTGCTTCTTCTTTTTAATGTCTGTTCTCTGTAGCAATCTGTACTCTACTTCCATGCTGTATCAGTTATCTTAGCTGAATTTTGCATGGGCCTACACCTTGCCTCCTCTACAGGCATCAGACTTTCTCCAGCTTTTTGTTTAACTTTTGTGTTATTTTAACTCTTAAATGAAAGTTGGGAATTTAAAATTTTTCAGGCTTTTCTCTTTAAGCATGAGAAAAATCTCATGAGGTTCTATATCCAGAAGCAGAAGAATTTTAGATATCCGCTAGACAAAATGGAAAATAATTTTTTAAAGAATCTTAGATTACCTCAAGGCCTTAGTATATTTAGCAATTAATAATTCTTCACTCAGCAAACTTATGTATTAAAATAAAAACTGTAACAAGTATTTCAAGTGAAATATTTCCCAATTATTTTTCAGTTTGTAATACAGGATATTCTTTCCACATTGCCATTGCAATTTCAATGAGTGCATTTTAATTGATTTCCATTTATTTATTGGCAGAATGTTCTTCCTCTGAGAATTTTGCCGAAGTTATAAATGAAAGCAATAGAAAACAGTGTCAATTCCAACTCATAGAAGAGAGGCTAGTTGATTTTTTTTTTTGGTCTGTTTTCTTGTTTTCAAATAGTAACTTGTGTTGACTGTATAACTAGATCAAATGAAACCTATAAGGGAGGTGATGACCTCTGTTGAGATAGACTGATGGGAAGAAGAGTAAAAAAAGAAAATGGATGTTAAAAGCCAAAAAACACAGAGACAGAAACAAACCTTCCCTTATATAACCTGCTTTCTCTTACTGGTCTTCCACATCATTAGATAGTGACCAATACTGGACAGTTAATATAGCTGACTCTTTTTTTTTTTTTTAAGTGACCCTTAACTAATTAGAAAGATAAGAGGTATCAGATGTTGCTAGGAGTCTGGGGTCATCCTTGTGAATTTCCTGTGTGATTCCCTTGTGCCAGGTTTTTACTTGACCTCAAAATGCCCCCTTACTCCATTATAGTAGTCTCTTTCAGTACTCTCCCTCTCCATCCTCCCAACCTGATTGCTCATGTTCCCATTCCCACCCATCTCCTGTCCACCCACAAAATCTCTATTATCCTCTCCCAGGGAGAACTGGGTGATTCCTCTTGAAGCCTCCTTGTTATATAGTCTCTCTGGGTCTGTGGATTGTAGCATAGTTATCATTTATTTTACAGGTAATATATAGTTATGAGGAGTACATACCATATTTGTCTTTCTCTGTCTGGGTTGTCTCACTCAACATGATTTTTTTTTCTAGTTCCCTCCATTTGCCTGAAAATTTCCTGGTGTACTTATACTTAACAGCTGAGTAATATTCCATTGTGGAAACGTACCACATTTTTTAAAATCCATTTCTAAGTTAAGGGACATCTAGGTTGTTTCCAGGATTCTGGCTATTACAAATAAAGCTGCTATGAACATAGCTGAGCAAGTATCCTTATTGTATGACTGAGCATTCTTTGAGTATAGTCTCATGAGTGGTATAGCTGGGACTTGTGGTAGACTGATTCCCAGTTTTCTGAGAAACTGCTACACTGATTTCTAAAGTGGCTATAGAAGTTTGCACACTTACCACCAATGAAGGAAAGCTCCCCTTGCTCTATATCCTGTCAAGCATGAGCTGTCATTTGTACATTTGATCTTAGCCATTTTTACAGGTGTAGGATGGAATCTCAGAGTCATTTTGAATTGCATTTTCTTCATGGCTAAGGGTGTTGAACTTCTCAAGTTTCTCAGCTATTAGAGATTCTTCTGTTGAGAATTATCTGTTTAGATCTGTACCCAATTTTTTAACTGGATTATTTGGTTTGTTAATATCTAGTTTCTTGAGTTCTTTATATATTTTGGAAGTCAGTCCTCTGTCAGATATGCGGTTGGTGAAGATCTTTTTCCCATTGTATATGCTGTAATTTTGTCTTATTTATGGTGTTCTTGCCTTACAGAAACTTCAATTTCATGAGGTCTCATTTATTAATTGTCAATATTAGTGCCTGTACTATTGGTGTTCTGTTTAAGAGGTTGTCTCCTGTGCCAATGCATTTGAAATTATTTCCTATTTTCTCTTCTGTCAGTTTTAGTGTATCTGGATTTATGTTGAGGTCTTAATGACCATCTCCTGTGGCCAGATTGGTTCATAGCACAGTTGTCATCAGAGAGGCATCATCCGGCAACTGATGGAAACAGCTGTAAGCCCACAGTCAAACATTGGATGGAGTTCAGGAATCCTGCAGAAGAGGAAGAGCAAGGATTGTGGGAGTCAAGAAAAGTCAAGGACACCACGAGAAAACCCATAGAATCAACTAACCTGGCTCACAGGGGCTCACAGAGACTGTCTGCATAGGACTGACCTAGGTACTTTGCATATATGTTACAGTGTGTATCTTGGTTCTCTTTGTGGGACTCCTAACAGTGGAAACAGGTGGTGTCTCTGACTCTTTTACTGGCTTTTGTGACCCTACTCATTATACTAGGTTGCCTTGCACAGTATTAATACATGAAGAGTTGCTTAGCCTTACTGCAACTTGATATGCCATGTTTTGTTGATATCCATGAAAGACCTACCCTTTCCTAAACAGAAATGAAGGAGGAGTGGATGGAAAGATGGGAGCAGACAGAGGGTATGGGGGGAGGAACTGGGAGGAGAGACGGCAGGGGAAACTGCAGCCTGGATATTAAATAAATAAATAAATAAATAAATAAATAAATAAATAAATAAATAAATAAATTTAAAAAGAAAGATATGGAGTTCTGTTAAGATAAAAGTATTAAAGAAAACTGATAAAATTTTATTTAACGATTTGTGTCTGTAAACAATTGTGGATTATATTGGCATTCTTCAAAGTGAATTGTGCAGTCAATCTAATAGTCAGGCATCATATGCAGAAACTATTGTGTTTTTGTGCTAGAGAGTATATTTTCCTCTTTTCTTTTCTTTTTTTATTTTTTGAAAGTATTTCAATAGTGATTTGGGGTTTTGCTTCCTAAATTTAAGTTAAGAGATAGGTGAGACCTGTTAGAATGTCTATGATCAAAAACATTGATGACAGCTTATGTTGGAGAGGATGAGGAGCAAGGGTAACACTCCTCCACTGTTGGTGGGAGTGCAAACTTGTACAGTCACTTTGGAAATCAGTGTGGCAGTTTCTCAGAAAACTGGGAATCAATCTTTCTTAAGACCCAGCCATACCACTCTTGGCCATATACCCAAGGAATGCTCAATCATACTACAAGGGCACATGCTCAATTATGTTCATAGCAGCATTATTTGTAATAGCCACACCCTGGAAACAACCTAGATGCCCGTCAACTGTAGAATGGATTAAGAAAATGTGGCACATATACACAATGGAGTACTACTCAGCAGTAAAAAACAATGACATCATGAAATTTGCAGGCAAATGGATGGAACTAGAAAATATCATCCTGAGTGAGGTAACCCAGACTCAGAAGGACAAACATGGTATGTACTCACTCATAAGTGGATACTAGATGTAAAGCAAAGGATAACCAGACTACAACCCATAGCTCCAGAGAAGCTAGCTAACAAGGAGGACCCTAAGAGAGACACATGGATCACCCTGTGAAAGAGAAATAAATGAGCTCTCCATGAGCAAACTGGGGGTGACGGCGGCAATGGAGAGTAGGGGATAAGCATGAAAACATAAGGGAATAGGATATTCAAGCTGGAACAGGGACAGAGTTGTAGAACAAGGAAAAAGACACCATGATAGTTGGATACATCATGGGAACAGGGAGAAACAGGCTGTTAGGGAAGTTCCCAGGAATCCACAAGGATGACCCCACCTTAGACTACTAGCAGTAGTGGAGAGAGTACCTCAACTGACCTACTTCAGTAATCAGATTGGTGACCCTAACTGTCATCATAGAAACTTCATCCAGTAACTGATGGAAACAGATGTAGTGATTCACGGCCAGGCACTAGGCTGAGTTCCAAGGGTCCAGTAGATGAGAGAGAGAAGGGATTCAATGATCAAGGGATATTGAGATCATGATGGGGAAACATACAGAGACAACCAGGCCAAACTAGTGGGAACTCAGGAATTATGGACCAATAGTTGTGGAGTCCCCATGGGGCTGGATTAGGCCTTCTGCATAGGCAAGATAGTTGTTTAGCTTGAACTGGTTAGGGGACCCCCCTGGTAGTGGGATCAGGATCTGTCCCTGGTGCATGAGCAGTCTTTTTTGAGCCCAGTGCCTATAGTGGGACACCTTGCTCAGCCTTGGTGCAGGGGGAGGGGCTTGGACCTGCCTCAACTGAATGTACCAGATTCTGCTGACTCTCCATGGGAAGCCTTGCCTTGGAGGAGGTGGGAATAGGGGGTGGGTTGTGGGGGGAAGGTTGGAGGGTGGGTGGAGGGAGGAGAGGGGGAATCTAGAGTTGGTATGTAAAATACATAGAATTTTTTTTAAGAAAAAAAGAAAACAAAAAAAAGAGATTGGTGAGAAAATTAAAAGTAATTAAAAATATTGCCTTTGCATTATCCTTTTCTTTGTCATAAACAGAGTGATTGTTCTTGTTCTTTCAACCAAAAGAAAAGCTAACGCAAAATTTGGCACAATGAGACAAGTTGATTTTCAAAATTTGATTAAAGGTAAGCAGATAAACTAATTGTCTATGATTCCCCAATTGGTTCTGTATGTATACTTTCAGACTTTAGGAAATGAGAGATTCGGGTTTGTTTTTTTAACTATTTTTTACTAACATTATTTTTATAGATGTCTGTTTGCTTTCTATTGGGAGAGGAAGAACAGGTGTAGATGGGGGTCGGGGAGTATCAGGTCTAAAGCTCCCCTTCCCAAAAATGGCAGTGCTGGTGACACTGTACAGAAGGACTTTGGTTGGGTAAATAGAAGAACTGTTTTCAGACAAGCAAGCCTAAAGCTTACCAAAGCAGAGCTCTTAAGGTGGTGTCTGTTCTCCAGGAGCGTTCCTTCATCTCCTAGGAACTCCCCTTAACCTTTCCCCAGAGGTCAACTACCTCCGGCAAGGGCACATGGCTGTATCAGCTCTGGTCCCCACCCTGTTGACTGTCATTTAATATGTTGCTTCTACATCATTTTTCTCATCCACCCCTCCACCCTGCTCATGGCCTTGGCAGTTTGATCCCCAATAAACCTTTCTCTGCCCACAGAGTTGTCTAGTTCTGTAGTTTCTCTTCACTATTGCTTATAGGGAGGATCTGGGAGGAGTTAGAGAAGGAGAAATTGTAGTCAGAATATAATACATGAAAAAATTCTCTGTTTTTAATAAAATATAAAATAAAAATAAGGTAATGAACTCATTTCTTTGAGAATGGATATTGCAGGTCAGCCTAATTTTGATTCTGGGACATGATTATGAGTAATCAATCTTACATGGGTTTATTGTAAAAGAGGATGGATTAGAAAGAAATACAATATGTTGATTTATAGGGAAATGAACATCAACCAGCTAATGCTATAGCAAGGCTGGTGCTGGAAGAGGCTGCAACTGTTAAGGAGATTATCATCACAAGGAGTTGTCAGGGTTGATCTAGAATAAAGGGAAGGGTGACTCCTGGCAAGCCCCACCCACATGAGCTTCAGACTTGAGACAGGAAAAGGTCTAAAGTATTTTCTGCTTCTAAAAGACAACAAACAAAACCTGCATCAGATATAGTACAAGGGGTTGAAGTTGCATCCCAAGCAAGCAGTAGAGCTTGGCAGAGTTATCCATGTGGGAATGATGGATCTGTAAATGGGTTCTAGACTCTTTTTCCACAGTTTCAGAGAGTCACCAAGGCCAGACAATGTGTGAGACAGGCTCTGCATGGGATTCCTAAGAGGCCATTGTATGAATATGTGAAAATGAATCCTCAGTTGCATTGGCAACCTCAAAATATTGGAGATCCAACTAATGGATGTTTGGCAAGGAGAGCTGCCCAGGAGGAATAGAGCCAACCCCAGAATGAGAGATGTATATTCCAAGAAGCAAACCTGAAGCATCAGAGCCATCTAATCCCTTTGACATTGTAGATGGAGCTAGAAAACTCGCTGTTTGCCCTGCTGCATTTTGGCAAGTTATTTCCCCACAATTCCCCTACACTGGCTAATTTTATGTCAATTTGACACAAGCTATAGTCATCTGAGAGGAGGGAGCCTTGATTAAGAAAGTGCCTCAGAGTTTCCAACTATAAGCAGATAAGCCTCTAGGGCATTTTTCTTAATTAGTGGTCAGCAGAGGAGGGCCCATCCTATTGTGTCTGAGGACAATTCTTGGCTGGTTGTCTTGGGATCTATAAGAAAGCAGGCTGAGCAAGACATGAGGAGCAAGCTACTAAGCAGCACTCCACCATGCCCTCTGCATTACCTCCTGCCTCCAGGCACCTGCCTTTCTTGAGTTCCTGCCCTGACTTCTTCCAGTGAAGAAAATGAGGTAGTATGTAAACCAAATAAATTCTTTTTTCCCTAAGTTTCTTTGGTCATGGCATGTGATCACAACAACAGAAACCTTAATTAAGACAATCTCCATTCCTCCATATTGGAATGGTACATTCTGTTTCATTATATGTTTAAAGTATGTAATTTGCTTTCTTATTTTACAGAGATTTAATAGTTATCTGATTGCCTTGAGTCTCAGAAGAGACTGGATTTTGAACTTTTGAACAGTGATTAGACTATGGACATTTAGAATTGGACTAAGTGTATTTGCATTATGACATGGTCACAAGTCAATGGAGGCTAGGAAGTACAATGCAGTGGTTTGAATGAGATGGTTGAGGCATTTTGAATGCTTGGTCCCAAGTTGCTATCTCTCTTTGAGGAGGTATTGGAGCTGTGGCCTTAAAGAAGGGGATATGCCCCTTGAGCAGGTGTTGATAGCTTAAAGACCCATGCTATTTGGAGTGCGATGTCTGTGTTTCCTGCTTTGGGTTAAGATGAAAACTCTCTGCTTCTATTTCAGCTGTGTTGTTTTCGGCGTGGTGCCACACTTTGCTGCCATGACAGAACCTTATCCCTCAGGAGTCATGGCCTAATAAACCTTTCCTTATATAAATTGCCTTGGCCATGGTGTTTTATCATAGCAATAGAAAAGTAACTAATATATTATTTCTCGGAGGTTTTTCTCCCCTGAGACAGAGTTTCTCTGTGTAGCTTTGTGCCTTTCCTGGAACTCACTTGGTAGCACAGGCTGGCCTCGAACTCACAGAGATCCACCTGGCTCTGCTTCCTAAGTGCTGGGATTAAAAGGCATGTGCCACCACTGCCCAGCCTAATTTAAGTAACTTCATTGGGTCAAATATATTACCAATTACTTGATACATCATTCTACCATGTGTAACTAAGGAAACAAAAACTACTGATTTAGCCGTGGTGGATATGATTCATGATACTTATTCAGTTTCACAGACAAAAATGTAATTCTAAAAATATATTTCAATTGTTAAAATATGGTGACTGTAAACTCTGACAATGTGAGAGACCTGGAAGACTGTGGGAGCAGCATTAATATAAGATTTTAGCACTGAATTTAACCAGATAAGGTAGAGTCCCAAGTCAATACAACACAGGACAGCCATGTTTTGATAAAAGGACAGGAAAAGAAAGATAAATTCCAGCAGCTTCACAAGGTTGACTAACCACAGCTTTATTTAGAACAAGCTATCTCCTTTGAACAACTTGTTTCAGCAATGTTTATTTAAAGAGGTCACTATTTGAAGTTAGCATATTACATTCCATAGCTGTTAACCTTCCAGAAAAATAACTTATTCTGGGAAAAGTTAGCAAAGGTGGCAAAAAAACTATGAGAAAAACTTTTTCAGGATAAACAAACATAGGTCAGAATACAGCTGGACCAAAGATATAGAAGAGTTGAAGTAAAATGCAAATAATTGTACAGTAATGAGTACTAACACCAGTAAAAAAAGAAAAGCATTCATAAGTGTCTATGTACAGCTGCCCTGACAGTAAAGATCTCTCTAGTGCATGGTGGGAATAACTTTCCTCATTTCTAGTCAGAACACACTGGCAGTAAAGAAAACAAATAGAAAGAGTAGATGCTGACTCTGAGTTCTAGAACAGCCAATGTAACCCCAGGTGTCAGAGCTCACAGTTAAATTATAGGGAGTGGGTCTTTCTTTCTAATTGAGCTTCAGGTTAGATTTTACAATAATGTCACTACTTTTTACCTTAAAAACAAAACAAAACAAAAACCTCAAGTGCCCATCACTTGCATAAACAGAAATTTGTAGATTATAGTGTCTACTTCTCATTAATTCACTCAAAAAGTTAGGTAAAAGTTTCTACATCTATTAGTTTTATTTGAAGGGAATTTAACTCTCAAAATACATTTTACTAGAGTTTCTGTGTGATTTTGTGCTCAAAGTTCCAACACAATTAAATTGGCCTGAGGTGCCACCATGTATTTTGTGTAAATTGATATTGTATCTTAAAGATATCAAATAACTTTCATAAGAATAAAGAGTTATTAGGTAGAAAAAATACCAGTCCATTTCAGCTTACCTCAAATTTAAGCTAAAACCTGTGAGCCAAGGCAGGAATGTAGGGGAACGCTGAGCCTAAAGAACTATCCTGTACATAAGACTACGGAAAATATTTTTTCTCAAATTTTCTATAATTACTTTGAGTGGATTTAATGTATGTGAGAAATCAAGTTCCATGTGTCCCATGTCATGTTCAACATGAGCCTATAAAGCAGATACTTTAGTAATTTCTCACTCAGGCTCTTGCTGGTGTATCATGGAAGTAGGATTCCACTCACTTCTGACATTAGGTGCTTGGCTTCTTTCTATAACCATAATACTTCAAGTAGAACTTTTACCTAAGAATTTTAAAGATTTTTGAGCTCTTTATTTTAAAATATTTGTTTTAACTGATGAATAACTTAAGACTATCTCCCATTTTGTCTGTCCTCCTGTAGTTTTTCAGTGTGCATTTTATTATCAAAACTCAGTGAGTACAATTTCAGAAATATAAGTTTTGTGGAGTAGAATTGTATTTATCATCTTGACTCAAGTTAAATTTTATGACCAGCAACCCATGTGTCAATAAATCTTACTATTATTCACACATTTTTTTCTTTTGATAAATAAGGTATATCAGTTATTTACATGAATGTCAACCTCTTCAATAGACATGAGATGAGGACATATAATAGAAACATACTATAGAAAATTACTTCATATAGTCATCACTGTTACTTGACCATCCATCTGCAAAAGGCAACAATAATCCTGAGAACACATTGATATAACAACTGTTCTTTAGGAACATGCAAAAAATAAAAAAAGAAAGACAATGAAATGGACAAAGCCTATTGTATACTATAATGGTATGCTAAATATGAACAAAAAAACAGGATTTGGCAATATTTTTGTTGAAAAGATGACAATAATTTCAAGTTTGGGGTTCTTGACAGTCCTATGATGACTAAGCTTCTGTCTTCATAGAGCAAAACAATTATGAGAGTACATAAAGATAATGTCTGTGTTCCAATAGAACATCATTTGTGAAGACAAGTGGTGATTGGGAATTTGATTGTCAGCCATAATTTGCTTTTATTCCTGATGTAATAGAAGAAATGTGAATATAAAAGGTTAGGTGGGGGTAATGTATGATATGCTGTGATATTTAACTCAACCAACAAAGAAAATAATTAATCTAGATAAAAGTGTCTGAGACATTGCTTTTCAACCAGAGGGTATGGAGTTTCAAAAGTGCTGAGATGGGAGCCATTCAGAGTCTTCAAAGATGAATGACTACAATTGTTCTATGGACAGGAATGAACAAGATTGAAAAGCACCATGATTGGAGCCACAGCCTCATATAAATCAGAGTAAGGATAACCTCCTTTATTCTCAGGAAGGACAAACTTATAGGGTGACTTTGATAAAAGTTAAAGTGGTTTATCCCACATTTCATATTTGTTTTGTAGAAGAATTTGAAGGGACTGAGGGCTTGGGTGTTTAGTATGAGTGGAAAAGAAAGACCACATGTGAGAGATGTGGCTTTATCAACTGGGATGGTAAAGACTGTAGGAAGTGTGGGACTTTGTGAGGCGGTATTCAGACACAATTGCTCAGTATTAAACCAACATGTTAGACATACCATGTTTGAGATACATATGAAGAAATAAGAAACATAACAATTGGTGCCATATTTTCCCTCAGTTACCTGACGGATAGCAACTTTGTCATAAGAAATATGACAATGCTGAGAATAGAAACCAGAAGCTCAATTTACTTATATAATTTGTTTTGGTCCATATTTAACACAACTTTGAAAATGTTGAAATAAGATATAAAGACAATGGATACATGGACAGATCAATCATTTAATTGCTTTCCTGCTTAACATTCTCAGTTGCATAACAAAAATCATAACAGCAAACACAAGAGTTGTGAAAAATAAGGGACAATGTGAAAATGAATTTAGCTGGTTTAAGGAAATTATTATTTTATATTATATTATAAGCCCAAACTGATAATCAGAATCTAGTAATTAAATTGATATCCAAAAATCAATGTATTTTTCAAAGCAATGTATATAATTTATTTCTTTAAGGACAGGGTTGCTGTAGGCAGTCCAGGCTAGCCTTGGACTCATGACATAGTTCACATGGGCTCTGCCTTACAATCTTTGTCTCTCAGCTGACTGTTGGGATTGCAGGTATATGCCACCACTTCTGGTCTCATAATATCTGAAACAGTTACCGTGCTACTTTTTAAAGACAATGTGGGTAGTTTCTCAACTTGAACTCTTTTCTAAACTTTCCACCCTCAAAATATGTAGAGAAAAAATGAATTGATTATCATCCCATATATTTCATTGGCAGTTTAATTTTTGTGAAATCTTACAGGACAAATATTGTCTAGATCCTAGAAAGAGTCTAACACTGGAATAAAAACAAGAGAATAAACTAAAATTGGATAATTTGTCACTATTTATATATTTTCTGTGACACTTGCTTTATCTATTATTATGCTTGTGTATTATCTGAATAGTTTACAAACTGAAGTCGTGATTTATGTTTTTCCGTCCTAGTAGAAA
This sequence comes from Peromyscus leucopus, assembly GCF_004664715.2. Lineage (NCBI taxonomy): Eukaryota > Metazoa > Chordata > Mammalia > Rodentia > Cricetidae > Peromyscus > Peromyscus leucopus. The sequence continues at coordinate 24,443,141 of NC_051066.1, read as the reverse complement.
AAAAAATGCTAGTGGAAATTTCATTTATATTGTAATTTAAATGTGGATTTTACTTTCAATTGTACCCAGAGTTTACTTTGATGTTTTCAAAATATATTTTGAAGACCGTTTATTCAGTTAAATTTGAGAATGGAAACATGCTGGGACTTTTATCCCACTTGGTAAGCAGCCATCCCGTAGTTTTATCCAAGTTTCCCCATGAAAATGCCAATCGGGAATAGAACTGACAAATATATTCAATCAAAGATGGAATTTTTTTGCTCTTAAGTTGCAAATGGCCTCATTAAAATAAAAACACTTCCTTAGGGACTGCATAAAGCCGAGTATTGGTACCTAAATGGTATTTATGACCAAGCTAAATGTAAAATGAATTAAAATTTAAAGGATTGTAGTCAGGTAGGCCACAGACATCTGTAGAGCAATGTCCATTAAGAAGATGGAAGAAATGGCAGTCCCAAATGGCAGGCCATGTCAGGTTAGTGGGCAGCCGCACCTCTGCACTGAGTGCCACAGAAAATGAGAAACACATTGCCCAAGGGGGAAAGGACTTAGAAATATTTACTTTTAACTATGAAATAAAAGCATGAAACCAACATTTTGGAATTCAAATCCATCATTGTCATCAAATTCAAGTCAGAAGAAAGAGAAAAATAAGATGTGGATTGATAATAAATAACCTCACATGTGTGTTTACACATACTGTATATACTCCAACTCATGACTATTTATAGAACCAACATAAAGTATAATCTTTTAAAAGTATAATTATGCCCATGGTACTGTAACCAAAGAGAGGAACTCATGCCTGCCTACAAATAAAGACCTTATTTAACAAACAACAACAAAAAATTGATGAAACCTATAGGGTGCTAATTCACCAAGGGTTGCATTCTTTTCAGAGTGTGAGTGAGTCATCAAGCCAGTTGCTATTTTTAATCACATTTTTGCGTCACAAATTTTCTGTGCATGTATCATTTTTCTGTTACACATGTCTTGTAAAAATCCACCATTCTTTTCTTCTTCTTTCTTTTAATGGTCATCAAATGCTTTTAAGTGATGAATCACAGAAACAGGAAATTTTCTCCATTAATTAAAAGGCACCAAGTGGTCCTTTATAATCATTCTTATTCTGTGTCTCTCTTAAGTGTTACTTTATATTTTTTCTCTGTCTCTCATTTATTGACTAAGAAGCACCCACACAAGTGTTCATATATAGTATTTTTAACATACTGACTTGGGAAATTAACTTTGACATTTGATTTAAAAATTATAGTTGAAGCTGTAAATGGAAATATTATCCCCCTCTGAATATTTTCATAAGCCAACCATAACAGTCTCCTACTCTATGGTTTTCTATATTGTTCAAAACTGACATGTTTTTCCTAGTAAGTTTGTAAATCATTTTCCAATCTCAGAATGTAATACATTGACCCACATTGGGAAAACCTCTTCAGGCTTACCTCTTTAGTTTGTGCAAAGCTATCATCAGTTAAAAATCTAGAGCATGTCTCTGAATACTTCTGAAGTCATGTAATACACCATTAAGTTATAAGTTACATACAATATTTTCAATAGGATTTGGCTCAAACATGCAGTGGACTAAGAACAAGTGTAGTAGTCCAATAGATAGTAGACTATTCCTGAATCAGTAATCTTAGGCATCCATGAGAAGTATAATGAGAAATAAAGTAGCATAAACTGAAGTCCAAGCTAGTGTAGTGAATTTGATAGCTGAGTATGGGGATTTGGATCCCAACGCTCTATAGGCTGAGGGAAGGGCATTCAGGCTTAAGGCCAGAATGAGATACAAAGACTGAGTCTGAGGCCAACCTGGAATACATAGCAAGACTATGTTTCACAAAGTCAAAAATAAGGTGAATAAAAAAGAGGAAGGAGGAGGAAAAGGAGAAAGAAGGGGAGGAGGAGGAGGAGGGAGGACATGAAGAGAGGAAGAGAAGGGAAGGGAAGACAAAGAGGAGGAAGAGGAAGGATTGGGAAAAACTCTGGAATCTTCATATAGAGTGCATGGAATTTTTAAAATCTTGAATTCTGTGATTCTCAGAAATGTATTGTTCTACTTATTTGCCCTCACATCTAAGGACCTATGTTGTGGTACAGAGGAGCTTTTGTAATGTATGTTCTTTGTGCTGTGGTAGAAGCACATGCTGGGGTTGTTACAACTCTCATTATCAGGTACTTGACTTCTTTGTTTTCACAATTGTACTTTGCTGTTAGTTATCATTGAAGGTTAATATGAAATCAAACCATACAGATGATAGTTTAAAAAAAAAAAACAGTTAAAGATGCATTGATTCACTAAATAACAAGCCAAGATTCAAAATCCAACCAAAGACAGCCTCTCAAGGAACTGTGAATCATGCCCCACAAAACTAGCTTCCTACTCCACAGGCATAGGACTCACCTTCCCAACTAATTGAGATGTGAAGGTGTACTCAGACTCTATATTCATCATTTTATTTCCTCTTAAGCAAGCTACCTATAACAGCAAGAGATGCTTAATGTTTTCCCAAAACATTTTGGCACTAAATGTGATGTTCTTACGAACTATCAAAAATAATGCTAACATACAGACTTCTCACTAGGTTTGGTTGTATCAAATCATGAGTGTTTGACGATGAAAAGTGTTTAAACTTCTCCAGCACCCCCTGAGTCACAAAAGAATCATCTAAGATTGATTTGTTTGAGAGATTTGATAACCTCAGATAATGTAGAGTTGGATTTCTTTCAGCATGCCATATCTAGATAATGCAATCTGAAACAATTAAATTGCTTGAGATATACATATTTATCAATGTTTCTTCAGAATGTGCAATAAAATGTGGATAACTTTGTATCTAAATAAAATGAATATAAGGACTAGATGTCCAGTCTTAAAAAACAATCCACAAGCTTTGAAGCATTTCCCTGCCATTGACTCCAAATCTGTTTGACTTTGAGAAAGTAATTTTAAGCATAAAACTATGAGCAAGAATTGTTGAGACCAAGGTTGGATAAAGCACAGGGACAAATAGCCAAACGAATGGAAACACATGAACTATGAACCAAAGGCTGAGGGGCCCCCAACTGGATCAGGCCCTTTGAATAGGTGAGACAGTTGATTGGCTTGATCTCTTTGGAAGGCATCTAGGCAGTGGTACCGGGGGTCCTGTGCTCATTGCATGAGTTGGCTGTTTGAAACCTGGGGCTTATGCAGGGACGCTTGGCTCAGTCTGGGAGGAGGGGACTGGACCTGCTTGGACTGAGTCTACCACGTCAATCTCAGTCCTCCGGGGAGACTTTGCCCTGGGGAAGGTGGGAATGGAGGGTGGACTGGGGGGAAGGGGAGGGGTGCAGGAGGGGTGAGAACAAGGGAATCTGTGGCTGATATGTAGAACTGAATGGTATTGTAAAATAAAATAAAAGGAAAAAAAAATAAAGAAAAAAAAAAACCTAATCCTACGTATAAATTTCCTTACTAGTGTTCAGGATCATGCTTACACTTGGGTGCAAACAATGGAGTCAGTGATTTTTGTTAGGTGACTAACTGGACTCCAGGAATATGGAGCTAGTTGCCACCCCATGAAAAGTACAGCATTTTCCTACAGTGCCAAGTAAGAGACTATGGTGGTCTGAATGAAAATGCCCCCAGTAGGCTAAGAGGAAGTGGCATTATTTGAAAGGATTAAGACATGTGGTGTTGTTATAGTATGTGTGGCCTTGGAGGAAGTGTCACTGGAGATGGGTTTTGAGGTTTTAGAAGCTCCAGCAAGGCCCAGTTGGCTCAGTCTCCTCCTATTACCTGCTGGTCTTCATGCAGAACTCTCAGCTACCTCTCCAACACTATGTCTGTGTGCATGCCACCATACTTCCTGCCATGATGACAAGGGACTAAACCTCTGAACTGAAATCCAGCCTCAATTAAATGTTTTCCCTTTTAATGAGTGGTCATGGTGTTTCTTCACAACAATGGGAAATTTACTAAGACAGAAACTGAAAAAGCTAGCCTATCTAAAATTTCAGAGAAATAAATTGTTTCTAAATATAATAAAGAACAGTAAAGGCTTTTCCAATGGGGAAAAAGGAAGCCTGACATGTCTGCTATATTTTTCTTCAGCATTCACTATGGGCAGTCTTATACATTATGAGACAATGTGAGTGAAGAAAGGACCATGGTTCATGGTCTTCATTCATAAAGATGACCACTCAAAGTTGATCTCTTAGACTTAAATCAACATATCCATAGCACTAATGTCCCTGTTTATACCAGTTGTGTGTTGTATTATTGTTACCTTGCAACTCTGTGAAAACACCTATGAGAGACTAACTAGGGTAGCAGCACCCTCTGGCTGGGATCTTGGATAAATCAAAAGGGCAAAGATTGTTGAGTCACAGAGTTCATTGCTCGTTGCCTCTTCACTGCGACTGCAATGTGAGCTGCTGCCTAAAACTCCTTCTGGGGGACTTCCCTGTAGTGATGGACTGAAACCTGGACTCATGAGGCAAAATAAATTTTTCCTCCCTTAAGTTACTTATGTTAGGGTATTTTATCATATCAGGTGGAAAAGTAACTAATACAGCATCCTTTTGTTGGATGCCAAAATTTAGGGTCTCAAATGGGTGTCCCAAGAACCCAGACTCCAGTCCAGTTGATGCAACAACATGAGGATTTTATTAAGCTTCTATACAGAAGGGCAAACTCTGCTCCTAAGAGCAAGAGTCGCATCTTACTGCAGCCACATGGGGGTTTTTAAAGGAAAAACCCACAAAAGCCATAAGGTTACAATTCCCATACAATTTCGTTTCACAAGATCATGGTCTGGGTACAGAGTGATCACAGAGGGGGTACAGTTACGTCAACAGGTACATTTTTCCTGAAACCTCAAGGGGGGATATCAAGGCAAGAGTGGAGTTTACACAAAGGTCACAGTGGTTCTTCCTGGAATACCTGCAACTATCCCAGTCACAGTTGAGCACATCTCTTAACAGAAATCTTTTTACATTGCTATATGGTTTCAGGGGAGATTGAACAATGGCTAAGTCAGGTTGCCCGTGGAACTAGATTTTTAGTTTCTCATTTTCCTGGTGCTTGAAGTTTCTCTTTTCCTGAGGCTTGAGGGTGTAAGCCTGAAGGGCTAGGGTCTTTCACTTTCAGCTATTATATATCAGAAGAGAGAAATTAGGTAAGTGTTGGATATTTCGCTGCCCATTTATGTGTACTTATTGCAAATTATTTTTCTCTAAATTTCACTTCTGTGTATGGAACTGATTGGAGCAGGATTAGTAAATATGTTCTTCATGAAAGCAGTAATAGAGTTTGATCTGAAGTGACAAGTGTCATTATCGTTCTCACATTTTTTAGAAAGAAAATCTTAAAATGTTAAAAATACAAAAGTGTGGATGTGTAACATTCAGTCTCCAAGTGCCTCCTGAAAGCTGCGGGTTTGGATTGACTAGGGCACACCTGGAGTTAGCCCCAAGGTTTGGGGTCCATTTCCAGGCCAAAACCTAAGTTTCCAGTTCAGGGCTTCCAGATTCCATTAAGGTTCCCATGAATCAGGCAGGGCTAATTCAGTCCTGAACCATCAATCACACTCACTCCATTTTGTGAGTAGGAGTGATTGATGGTCTTCTACTGTTCATGGCTGACCTAGATGTAGGAAGCAGACCTGAGCACGATGCCTCATGTGTGAGTGGCTTATTTGGAATCAGTCAACGGAAAGAAACTCTCATGTGCCTTCCCTCCCTCCTCACTAAGACAAACCCACATCCTTCATGTATTTCCTGTTGTCTCTCACTGGTTTGGAACTAGCATCATTCTCCTCATCCTGTCACTTTCAAAGCCTATCTGCATGCCCTGCACCCCTGCACTCATCTTACAGCCCTCAGAGCACTAAGACCTCCGTATTTTTTCACTTGATCTTTCCTTTGTAAATTCTGTCTGCTCCTGTGTCAACTCTTCTACCCTCTTCCATACTGGGGAAAAGGCAGGAGTTGTTCTTTTCCTTGCTGCTTTCTCACACATTTGTGACAAGAGAGAGAGAAAAGCAATGTAATTTTAACTGTCTTTTCCTTTCTCACATCGTTCTTTCAAGCATGGCGTGGAGGGGCAGCAGGGAGGGCATGCGGCCTCTGATTGTGAATTAATGTGTTTTGTTTGCAGTGTTTGCAGCTGCCTCTTTCTCCTTCTTGGGAATATTCATGTTCTATATCAGAGAACAGTGTGGCATGTTGTTGCTGTCATCATTATCTTTTAGCCAAGGACCACCACTGCTGTTACAGCTTCCCCAGGGAAATATCTCCCACTCATTTCTGTGATAAGGGGCTTCCTCCTGTCCTCACACTCATAGAACCCACATTGGCAGCTAGTGTTGTCAAAGGGAAGCTATTTTTTCCCACTATTTTCTGGGTTGTTATTTTCATCCAAATCAGTGAAGTTGTAAAAACTGTTCTAGAAATGATTAGAGAAGTTGCCAAAGTTCACAAATGGGAAGCAACACTAAAAGCATTTGTTTTCATCATTTCTCTTCATTGGTGAAGAGGAAAACAGAGGGTTGCTCTTTCCTGTTTTGGGAAATATCGTGGTTACAAAGGATGATCACCATACATATTAATAGAATATAAGAGAAATGAGAAAGCACAATCTCGTCAATAACTCAGAAAAAAGTAGCTGGTGATTACCCACATGGGCAGAAATAAAGGACAGCCTTGTTTAACAATTACTGTAACTTGTTCAAACTGAAGTCAATTGAATCCGTAGGCACACATGATATGATAATCAGAGAAGAATGTTATAAAATATAAAATATATCTCTGTGAATATATGTACTGTGTGTGTATATGGTGAGATGCATTTTGAAAGCTCAATATTTTGATCAAATAAAAACATGAGAACAGATTCTCTTCTAAATTTAGTTGAATGCCTCAGAGGAGGGAAATATTTTTAGGCAGTTTTATAATTGTATAATCTTTGTCTTAGCCACAAATACAATAAAACATATTCTATGGTATTTTGCAAATTGTATTTCTTTTTGTTTTCTGATTTAATTTCTCCTTCATTGCAAAGGTCAGTAAATAACATAACTACATGTTTTGAAAGGAATTAGTTAAGTAGTACATGTTACATTTAATCCTGTCAAAATTTTAAACAAAAACTGGCCAGTAAAGCTGGCAGGCTCCAGGCTTGGGGAACCGAGGTGGGAATGCAGGAGAATGCAGGGTGATGAGAGAGAGGCAGTGTGCTTTTGCCAAGTGGAAGCATCCTATATGCGGCCTTCTTCTTTTTCTCATGACAGCAGGAATAAATTGCCACTTACTCTAGCACAGTGTATCTGACATCCTAAGAAGTACCTTACTCTGAAGAGAGGGTCAGCACAATGACTTCAGGTAGAGGAGGCAGCCCACCATGAACAGACCTTCTGTCTCCTCATGTCATGCTACATGTATTGACACAGAAGTAGTGTTTTGTGAATTATTGTTGAATCATAAAAATAATCTTTTGTTGTGAGTCATATAAGTATTAAGATCAAGAAAAACATTTGACCCCTGGTTAGAACAATGAGATGTTTTAAAAATGAGGAGAAAGAAATAAAATTTCTACCATAATATCCTAAAGATTAGGTGGCAACAATGCTCCTTGATGGGAAAGAAGACTGGGCTGTCTTACTGAGCAATGAAAATATTTTATTCTGTTGTAGGAACTAAAGCTGCATGTGTCTTACAGTACAGGGCCCATCATGGGTGTAAACAAGCAAAACTGAGGGAACTAGCTAGTTTTTTTAACCCATATATCAGGATGTATTTATTAATGTTACTTGGTGAGATGATTTTTAAGCAAAGAATATGTTGGTGAGATATGATTACTTTTATACTACAGACAGGCAGATGCATATCAAATGGACATAAACATCTTAGAGTAGATAAGAAAATATTGGCCTTGCCTCAAATGAGATGGAAAGAAAGATAGACAATGGTTATTTATCAGAAATGTAGTGGAAAGAAATCAGGGCCAGGTATGCAGAACCTCCAGGGACTATAGTTGCAAGCAAATGAACAGTAAAATTTTAGATGCACATTATTGAAATGCTGCTGTGCTTGGTTAAATAAACAACTAATAAAAATATATGGGAGTTTTAAATGTAAAGATGTTGTTGATTATTACCTACAAATAAAGGACAATTTAACACATTTTAAAGTTAATATACATTATAATTACCAGAAAACACCAACTGGAAAAATTTCTGAACTGCCTTAAGTCCAAATATTAAAGCTCTTGCAGCCTTGAACATGTTTTACTATATAGCAGAAAACAAACAAACAAACAAAAAAATACCTAAGGTGTAAATGGCCCTAAACATTGCTCATGACCCAGCTCAACTTGTAAAGGTATCATGTTTATAAAATATAGCCATAATATATACTGATGACATATTCCACAATTGGGTTGTTAGTCTTTATCCAGAATAATATATGTATACTCATAGAGACAAAAATTCATTTAAAATCATTATTATTGTTTTAAATTTTATTTATGAGTATTTGTAATCGTGTGTGTGTGTGTGTGTGTGTGTGTGTGTGTGTGTGTGTGTGCATGAAATATATGGAACTTTAAAGAAATGTTTCTTACATCCCCCATAAAATAACAGTAGTGTCCACTGTCTATGTTTAAACAGAGTATAAGAAAAAAATAGTAATACTGATCATTTTTTTAAATTTTATTTTATAATTTAATTTAATTTTACATATCAGCCACAGATTCCCTTGTTCTCCCCCCTCTCCCCATGCCTTCCCCCAGCCCACCCCCCATTCTCATCTCCTCCATGGCAAAGAATCCCCTGAGGATTGAGTTCAACTTGGTAGATTCAGTCCAGGCAGGTCCAGTCCCCTCCTCTCAGGCTGAGCCAAGTTTCCCTATATAAGTCCCAGGTTCCAAACAGCCAGCATATGCACTGAGGACAGGTCCTGGTCCCACTGCCTGGATGCCTCCCAAACAGATCAAGCTAATCAACTGTCTCCAGTGGGCCTGATCCAGTTGGGGGTTCCTCAGCTATTGGTTCATAGTTCATGTGTTTCCATTCATTTGGCTATTTGTCCTTGTGCTTTATCCAACCTTGGTCTCAACAATTCTCATTCTTATGAACGCCCCTCTTTCTGGCCAATTGGACTCCTGGAACTCCACCTGGGGCCTGGCCATGGATCTCTATCACTGGCTGGGCGGTGGTGGCACACACCTTTAATCCCAGCACTCGGGAGGCAGAGGCAGGTGGATATCTATGAGTTCGAGGCCAGCCTGGGCTACAGAGTGAGTTCCAGGACAGGCTCCAAAGCTACACAGAGAAACCCTGTCTCTAAAAACCATAGTGATCACTTTTAAGGCCACAATTAACACAAGCTAACAGAGGACTTCCTGACAGAAAGTTAACAGAACCTGTTTCAGTAGTTCTGTAAGCATAATTTGCAAGAACCATCTTCATAGAAGATAAATGGGTGGTCTTATAGATTTTACAGAGTCAGCACTATTGACTTTTTGGGTTACATAATACCTGGCTGTTGAGGGTGTTCCTGAGCATTATAGAATACTGAACAGTAGACCTGATTTTCCCACATTGAACATCAGTATTAACTACACACCCAACACACTAGTTAGGGAAATTAAAATTGTCTCTAGCGTTCAAATACTTCCTTTGTGGGAACAAATGAATCCTAGTTGAAAATTAAGACTTTTTGAAATGATTTGGATTAACTTTATTCCATATTAAATACCCTATGTAGGATTTATATTATAAAATGATTTAGAAACACACTTTGTACTAATACTTATGAGGTCCACTTAGTTCAAACTTTCAGAGAAATGTCTCAAATTCCAAGTTTATATCATGTAAATTCATTCTTTTTATTGTATAAACCTAATAAACATTACATTAACTGAAGGGTCAGATAAGTTTATAATACTTTCTAGGCCTCTATCAATCAGGTCTCATTAGTATCCCTCAGTCTAAACAAAGCTTTGGAAAGTATGCTATAATTTGTATAACAAAGAAATATGAGGCAAAATGTTAACTCTGTTGTGGTTGAGCATGTTTACTCACTGGTCGATCCTGACTATTATCCGGTATAGTAATTGGATGGCTTATGTAGCTGTAACCCTTCCAAGAAAAACTAAAACAGTTATTATTAAGGGAATATCTTTAATACGAGTGTACTGGGAGTTCAATGAAATATGTGTCATTTCTTTTGAAATCAGCCAAGTGGCTGGATGAAATCGTGAGAATGTGAATGAACTGGGAGAGGAACTGGGGAGACTATTGAGATTGGTCATGTGAACAGCAGAAACTGTAGTTTTCCAAGCTTCCCTTCTTTTCTTATACCAAAACAAGAGCCTGAGCTCATTTCTTTTTCCCAGTTGTAATTACTTCATCCTGTTCTCTGAACATCTTCTCTGCCCCTTTATCTTTTCAAGTAACTAAACTTTTGTCTACTCTAAATGCTTCTACAGGCCATTTGCCAAAAGAGCCTTGCCAGAGTGTAGTGTTTTTATAACCTTTTTGCTGAGCCCCCTTGCTAACTTCCTCTCTTATTAACCTTAGTATTCCCAACATTCATGTTTCAAAGGCTAAGAGCTGCTTGTTTGCTTACTTACCAGATGAATATTTTTGAAGGCATTCTTTTCCTGTTCAGTCCTTCAAAACCGCTAGTGTAATAAGAACTGGTGCAGACCTTTGGCTATGGCTTTCCATCAAATGGGAAAGGAAGTGAGAGCTCAAAGAGACACAGAAACAAAATCAAATACTACTCAGGTTTTTTTTAAAATAGATGATGTCGAATAAACTAAGTGCTGTCAATATAGCATATAAAAGTGGGGAGAAGAAAGAGGAGGGAGTGATAGAATACAGGTAAAATGAAAAATAGAGATGGGGGCTGTTGGAAGTCTAAGGGATAAAGCAGATAATGGAGTGATGGGGATGAGGGAAGGAAAAGGTATAGAAACGGTTAACCAAATTAAAATGTATTTGAAAAAGATATATGGAAACATATGCCCTTGCACCTCCAGAAAAAAAAACATAATAAGAGGGGAATAATGGAAGACATGTGTTATGAAAGAACCAGAGTGAATACCAAAAACTAAAGGTTAAGTCAGTGTGGGGGCAAGGACAGTATATGTTGCAGATCAACCTAAATTAAAGATATACAAAAAGCCTTATGAAGACCTACTAGTTTGTACAACATATTAAAAACAGAACAGAGGTACCCTACACAGATGAACAAGGTTGCACCTTAGTTATTAAATGAAAATCTCAGTGCCAAGCATGCTTTACTTACTTATGACTTATTGGTCAGGGAAACACCAGTGATGCCCCAAACAATACACACTATTGCCCTTACTTTTGATTGCCAACCTTAACTTGATGAGAAGATCCTATTGCTGAAGATAATAAGGTTTAGTTGAAACACACAAATGTATCAATCTTCAACTGTCCAGAAAATACTCTTTTAGTTGGAAGAAACTATGCAGGTTTCTGGTGGCAAAATGTATCTGTGGGAACCTTCCTGTTAGAATACTAAGATGTGAAGAAAGGTGTTCCCACTGTTGTAATAGTGGCAAGACTCTTTATGGAAATAAACAGCATCTTTCTTCATGAGATTTGAGTCCTGTTCCATTCCTGACATTGTACTCATGGTGACACCGCATACTTGAGGGAAGTCACAGGCCTTAGGGAAGAATCTATTGTTCTTGTTTTGCTAAGGTGTCATGTTACCAAAATGCTAAGTATTTATGTTTATGTCCAAAAGTTGTTCTGTTCTCAACCTTGCCTGGAAAAAGTTCAAATTAGAGTGGGAAGTAATTAAGACAGAGATACATAGCTCTTTAAAGTGCTGAAAATAATTCACTGAGGTTGCTTAGCCATATATGGGACATCTATAACAACGGGTGCTGCACTCCTGAAGGTTCAAGGAACATAGAAGAAGACAAGGAGAAGGAAGTTTAGACATGGAAGATTAGGAAGAAGTGCTACATGAATCCTGGTTTACAAATGTAACATTACTGTGCACACATGATCTCGAAGCAGCTATGGTTTCCTCCACAAGGTCTGCACAAGTTCAAACATGTTAAATATTCCAGCATGGATGGGATAGCACCTACCAAGTCCTCACCCATAGTTGAAGAGCTGAGCTATGGGCATTGATAGCTGCAGGGAGAGGTCACTCTTCTTCAGTGGTGTGGCCACTGACAGATTACCTATGGCTCAGTGGATGACCCTGGACTCATACACATATTAACATTGCAAACTATACCCAGTGTGTTGCTGGAGGGCTTCTCTCCAGGTTCCACCAAGCCCCGCAGTCCCACAATCCACGTATAAAATAATCACTCAGACGCTTATATTACTTATAAACTGTAAGGCCGTGGCAGGCTTCTTGCTAACTGTTCATATATCTTAAATTAACCCATTTCTATAAATCTATACTTTGCCACATGGCTTGTGGCTTACCAGTACTTTACATGTTGTCCTGGCGGTGGCTGCAGTGTTTCTCCCTCCTTCTTTCTGTTTCCACAATTCTCCTCTCTCCTTGTCCCGCCTATACTTCTTGTCTGGTCACTGGCCATCAGTGTTTGATTTATATAGAGTGATATCCACAGCACCAGTGGGTTAAAGCAATGACAAATTTTAAGAGTGAACAGCAGTTTCTACTTTACAAGAACTTCCATAACAGTGCATTGATTTTTCTGATACATTGCACATAAAAAACATATATCCCATTAGATTAAACTTTGCCACAAATATCTATAGTTGATGTTCTTAATTCACATGATAGAAATGTGTTCTAATTATATGACCTGCAAGGTGGTATCCCTTAAAGTGTATATATTAAAAGTAAAGTTCCCACCAGTGGTGGTATTAAGAAGTAAGGCCTTTGGTGAACTGGTAAGGGCTGTCTTTGTGAATGGGATTAATATCCCTATAAAAGAGGCTGCAAGGGAACTGGTTGGCACTTCTGTCTCTTCTGCTGCCCTGTGAGGACACAGTTTTTATCCCATCCACCATGCAAGAACACAGCAATAAAGTGTCATCTTGGAAACACAAGCTCCCTTCACCAGAAATAGAGAGAATCTGCAGGCACCTACACCTTGGTCTCCTCAGCCTCCACAACAACAAGAAATAAACATATACAAATTACAAAAAAAATTAGATTAGGTAAGAAATGTCATAGTTAAAGCCCAAAACACTAAAAATACAAATTCAATGAACAGTTAGCTTCCCATGGCAACTACTGCTGCCATGTGTGTGTAGCCATGTGTAACCAATTAGAGAATCTATTACAGAGCAATGTTGAAGCATGTCTTCTTGACCCAAACTAAAGCAGGATGTGCACACTGTTTTCAACCTTGACTTTAACACAAAAGTAATTTAAACATTTCAAGGATTTGTGCTGCTTTTTCTAAACAAAAATGCCACCAGGTATAATGCCTGTGTGTTTGCATTCTTTTCTCATCCCAGACACATCTTCTTTCTAGACACTTACTTGTCAATGGCTTTAGTCTTGTGACCCAACAATCTATTAGATAGTATAAAAATGAGAACTATTTAAATTGTCTACACTTTTGATGAAAATATATAACTATTAAATAAAAGATTTTATTCAATGTCTATAAAATCTAATTTTTAAAAAAAAAATGTTTATAAAATACACTATACCTAATGGCAGTATTATTTAAAACATCAATATTTAGTACAGAGTCACTCTTGAATTAATGGAAGAAAAGTAATTATTGCTAAAATTTTAGTACTTTACAAATTGAGTTGAAAAGCTGCCATTCAAAATTTATTTTATCTATATAATAATTAAGTTAATGCAAAATTACAATAATGTACCTAATAGTGGTATCTCTGCAAATCTTCAAGTGTGATAATGAGTTGATGGTCTTTTGTGACTATGGTTCAAGTGTAGCTGTTTATTTATTTTGTTTTTTAATCTTCCTTAAATTTATGTGGTCCCTGTGGTACATTATATGACATTTTTCTTTTTCAATGAAATGATTATCAAATTTTCCTGTGGATCATAGGAATAAAAGCAACTTCTTGAAAAATCCTTCTCTTTTAAATAGCAATCTTTTCGGTTTCAACATGCCAGGAATTGTACAATCTAAGCTTTATCTTTAACTGGTTTGCTTGTCTTTAAATAAATATTTAAATAAATAAACAGATACAGAAGAGGAGTGGATTGAAGGAGAGGGCAGAGAAGAATGGGAATGCATGGGAGAAGAGGAGGGAGGGAAAACTGTGGTTGAGATGTAAAATAAATAAATTAATTAAAGAAAAAAAGTAATGGCTTGAAATAGTAAATGGCAAGGGGCTGGCTTACAACAATACTGAGAGGTTTCCTATGCCCCCAAACTCAGAAATAGGCTCAGATGCCTTACTTAACCAACCCTGATGGAACTACTCACTATCGGGAAGACATTTGAAGGTCCATTACTTGAGATGCCTGAAAGCAAGATGATCTTGAACAGTGGCCTCAGAGCTCCTGAGATTAGAAAATTCTTATTTCAGTTCTCCTGCTTATGCAAGCTGCAAAGCTAAACTCAATTTTTTTTCTCTCAGAGACATTGAAAGATTGCGTTCAGTGTGATTCAGTGAACACTGTATATTTAATACAATATAAAATATTAATATATTGTTTGTTCTTAACTCCACCATATTCTGTCAGCAAGGTAGTCAGGACTAGAACAGCAGTTTTCCTTCAGTTTATGTGGCAGAAAGAAACCAACAAGGTAAAGTTGTAAAATACTGGGAGAGAAGCATTCTAGCTTTGAAACCAAATAACACAGAACATCACATTCACAGTGGTACCTAGCTCATAAGAGATACTGAGACTAAGGATGAAATTGATACTGACCCATAAAGCATCTTTGAAAGATCTATTGTGCTTGGGCAATGTTTTTGTTTATCTACTCCAATGTTGCACTTCTATGCATATTTTTCCAAGTTAACTGTATGGTATTGGTCCTGTTAATTAGAGTCTAGTTGGAAAATGCACAGAAGTAGCCATAGACATTTCTTCCTGTCACTCCAAAAATAAAACACTCAGTATGACTTACTTTGCCTTAAGTTTTGATAAGATTTGACTTCAGCCTTGAGTTCTTATACACTAGAATGTTTCAGGAAGATACTAAAAAGTCACCACAAGGACAAACCCTTCCAAAGCTGTCTTTGGTGAGTCTGTAGCTATGTATTCTGGGAGGTCACTAATAACCAGGTTGCTGTGTTAACTGCATGGCTGTGTTCGCATGGGTCTTTCTTCAGCATACCTAGCCAGGACTCTCATCTCATTCACACATTGCTCAACCTTGGATCAATGCCAAATTCCCCACCTTCATGAAGTATCAACAAATGCAGCCTGTTGCTAATAACATGTGCACTTGACAGCTGATGATTTTTATTTTGGACAGAGCAAATGCAGGCCTTGGATGTTTGATCTTAGGGTAGCAACACACAGTGTGTGTGTGGTCATTCTTTCAGGAAAGAAAGATTATGATCCAAGTCCTCAGGTAGCCACTCATCTTCCTTTTTAACTGTCAAAGGAATTGAGTTTGGATTCACTTCTTCATTCACAATTTAACTCCAACTCAGCCTTGTCATTGTGATTCATCACAGTTATACTACAGCCTTTCAAGTGCTGAATCTCACTGAAGTCTCCACACACCAGGCCGGTGCCACAGGGTATTCATCTACAACAAAGATCTCAAGCATAGTTTAAAAGGAAACATAATAAAAGAGAAATATAATGGTCACAGTTGCTACTAGAGAAAAGATCCCACATACCCCACAGTATTTCCAACTTCAGCAGCAGCCAAATTACAAGGGAGGCTGTCTGCTCCACAGCACCAGGTGTGATTATGTGCACTCACCCTATGAAGCTGTCTTTTTACTTCTTCTTTGATAGTAGCATCTTCCTCCTTAATATTCCAAACTGAGACTTAGAAAGAGCATAGTTTGTCATCTCCTAGTCCACTGATGACATCATTAAAGGCAACTGGAATGGCTGCCTAGTTACCCAGAGAAGAAACAGTTCTGTCCTTATACTGTGATGGGCCACATGACCCATCAAGCACACCTCCACAACTCAGCCCTTAATAACTACATTCCATTCGAGCCTAGTCATATGTAGCCAAGCAGCTTGATTCTTGATTATGTGAAAGGCCTCATCTTGGAAACACGGTTATAAAATCTCAACCTTAGAAGGGCAACCCAACAGGCTCCCAGCTTCTGAATCTGGTGTAGATTGTAAACTCTGTATTTAGCAAATATCACCAATGATACTCATTCATCCCCAAGCTTGGTAATAGTCAGTTTGTAGCATTTTATTCAAGGGGTATAACCCTGGAAGCACATAGAAAAAATAAGTCCAAGTAACACCCTTAGGTGGGAAAGCTGAAGGAAAGAAAAGGAAGATTATTATAAGTATAGTTGACAATGTGCCCAAAGAATGTATTCCTCCCTCTCGTATGTATGTATGTATATATATATATATATATATATATATATATATATATATATATATATTGCTTGTGTGGTGTGTATGTGTGTGTATACATGTGGTGTACATTGAGTCTACAATCTATACCAGACTCACAAGATGAGAGCCTTTAAGGGTTCCCTTCCCAAATTGAGAATTTATAACAAATGTTCCCAAGATGATTCCTCTCACATAATCAAAAATCAAGCTGCTTGGGTATGTGTGAATAGGCTTGATTAGAATGTAGTTATCAAAGTTTGAGTTGTAGATGTGTGCCTGATGGATTATGTGAGCCACCACAGTATAAAGGACAGAACTGTTCCTTCTTCAGGTAATTAGGCAGCCATTCCAGCTGCCCTCCATGGGTATACACACACACACACACACACACACACACACACACACACACACACACACACACATACATACACACACACACACAGACACACAAACCACATAGCTTTTAGCAGTAGTGGATATTCAACCTAAGACATTGCACATGCTAGGGGATGAACTGTACCACTGTGCTACTTTCCCATCCCTTGAGATTTGAGAGAGTTACAATTTAATCTGCCCCTCAAGGACTTATGCAGTTGTGTAGGTTAATCTGACCTTGAAGCATGAAATCATCCTGCCTCTGCCTTGTAGGTGCTGGAATTACAGTATATGCCACTACACTAGCCTGATGCTCTAGTCCTATGAGTTTATCTATGTATCTGAAAATGTTTAAATGTAAACATTACTCAGTCTTCAGTAATGGGGAAAATTTTTTCTGCCACTATATTTTCTAAGCAATGCTAAGATGAGTTTGTAAAGGAAATCCCACACTTTTCCTTACTGTTCCAACTAAACTTTACAGTTAATGTGTATACCTCTGAGTGTGTAAATACGTATGTGCTTACAGTTCCTTCCCTGGAGGAAATGGATCATTTTACGTGCATTATATCATCTTATCAGTGACATAGCAAATTTCTACACTTTCAAGAACTTATTAACATGATGAATCCATGTTTTGATAGTGGTGCAAGCCAGAAGCATAGCTTTTTCCTAGGCTTTTAATTATACAAAGCTACAATGCTTTTACATTCCTACTTCATGGCTGAAGGCTGCTGTGGCAAATGTGGTGGATCTGCTGATAGGCATAAGTCAGCTTCTAAAGTTGGGGAACTCTGTTATCCTTGGCTTCTACTGCCTATCAGAGGACCTCACAGACTGTCACATTTTCCTCTCCCCCCACATACCTTTCTTTGAATATTGAAGCAACTCTTATGTCATTCATATGATAAGACTATTATTTTCTTGACAAGCTAATTCTTGCTATGTTCTGATTCTCCATGATTTTCTGTTGTGACATAATATTTTTGCCTTTATCTAAAAAAAAATTTATCAATTTGATTCTTATACTTAGCTTTGGCTTGTGTGAGGTAATCATCATATCTTAAAGCCAGCAGGTCATTAGTTAAAGGTATACTTCTAAAATTTGTTTTGCCTATTATATCATGTAAGGCAAGCCAGTTCAGCTCAGGTACCCTCTCCATTATTTCTAGTAGTCCAAGCTGCGGTCATCCTTGGGGATTCCTAGCAACTTCCCTAGCAACGGGTTTTTCTCTTTCTCCATGATATCTCCCTCCATCATGGTATCTCTTTCATTGCTTTCTTACTGCATCTCTCTTCTAACTTGACCATCCCATTCCCTTATGTTCTCATCCCCCATCCCCTACCCTCCATTGTCCACCCCTTATCCCCAGTTCACTCCTGGAGATCTCATCTATTTCCCCTTTGCAGGGCAATCCATGCATCCCTCTTTGTGTCTTCCTTGTTAGCTTGCTTCTCTGGAGTTGTTTGTTGGAGTGTGGTTATCCTTTGCTTTACTTCTAGTATCCACTTTTGAGTGAGTACATACCATGTTTGTCCTTCTGAGTCTGGGTTACCTCACTCAGGATGATTTTTTCTAGTTCCATCCATCTGCCTGCAAATTTCATGATGTCATTGTTTTTCTCTGCTGAGTAGTTCTCCATTGTGTATATGTACCACATTTTCTTAAACCATTCTTCAGTTGAGGGGCATCTAGGTTGTTTCCAGGTTCTGGCTGTTAGGAATAATGCTGCCATGAACATAGTTGAACATATGTCTCTGTGGTATGATTGAGCATTCTTTGGGTATATGCTTAAGAGTGGTATAGCTGGGTCTTGAGAAAAGATTGATTCCCAATTTTCTGAGAAACTGCCACACTGATTTCCAAAGTGGCTGTACAAGTTTGCACTCCCACCAACAGTAGAGGAGTGTTCCCCTTCTCAACATCCTCTCCAATGTAAGCTGTCTGAATTGCTTTTGATATTACCCATTCTGACAGGTGTAAGATGGTATCTCAGAGTCATTTTGTTTTGCATCCCCCTGATAATTAAGGATGCTGAGCAATTCCTTAAATGTCTTTTGGCCATTTGAAATTCTTTCTTTGAGAACTCTCTTTTTGGCTCTATAGCCCATTTTTTAAATTGATTGTTCATTATTTTAATGTCTAGTTCCTTGAGTTCTTTATATATTTTAAATAGATCTCCTTCTGAAACTGAGAAGCTTCTGTAAGGCAAAGGACACAGTAAATAAGATAAAATGACAGCCTACAGAATGAGAAAAGATTTTTCACCAACCCCACATCTGACAGAGGGCTGATATCCCAAAATATATAAAGAAATCACCTTTTTATGCTATCCTTAATCATATACATATACATATACTTGTATACACACATGTCATCCACACAATCCTTCAACATTGATCATATATAAACATTTATGTGTATATATATATATATGTGTGTGTGTGTGTGTGTGTGTTATATGTGGTATATATGTATATATGTTGTATATATACAATTAAGTCAGAAATCACACAGCCTTCCAACTGCCAGGAGTTGAGTTCTACACATATACATATACAATACCTATGGCTGAATTGATTGTTCAGTAAAGGACAATTGTGATAATCTGAGCTCAATCCCATGTGGTAGGAGAGAACCAACTCTCCAAAACAGTTTACTGACCTCCACATATGCCGGTAGCATTCACACATGTACACACACACTAAACATATACATCAGCACACTCACACACACACACACACACACATACACACACACACACACACACACACATTAATTATTATGCCACTGCTCTGTTTCTAGTCCTTTTTATGCATTGTCTAAAGATAGTAACTTGTGAACAGTTTTTTTATTATTTTATTTTATTTTACAATACTATTCAGTTCTACATAACTGCCACAGATTCCCTTGTTCTCCCCCTTCCTGCCCCCCTTCCCTTCCCCCCAGCCCACCCCCCATTCCCACCTCCTCCAGAGCAAAGCCTCCCCCGAGGACTGGGATTGACCTGATAGACTCAGTCCAGGTAGGTCCAGTCCCCTCCTCCCACATTGAGCCAAGCGTCCCTGAATAAGTCCCAGGTTTCAAACAGCTAACTCATGCAATGAGCCCAGGACCTGGTACCACTGCCTAGATGCCTCCCAAACAGATCAAGCCAATCAACTGTCTCACCTATCCAGAGGGTCTGATCTAGTTGGGGGCCCCTCAGCCTTTGGTTCATAGTTCATGTGTTTCCATTCGTTTGGCTATTTGTCCCTGTGCTTTATCCAACCCTGGTTTTAACAATTCTCGCTCATATAAACCCTCCTCTTTCTCGATAATTAGACTCCCGGCGCTCCACCTGGGACCTAGCCGTGGACATCTGCATCCAGATTCCTCAGTCCTTGGATGAAATTTATTTATTTTTTATGCTGGCTTCAGTATCCTCTCCCTCACCCCTCCCTTCCTCAACCTCCATTCCACTCCACCCTCAATCCACTCCTCCTATGTTTCTATTCAAAAAAGGGGAAGTCCTCTCATGTGTATTAACAAAGCATGGCATATCAAGTTGCAGCAGGACTGAGCATCTCCCATTGTATTAAGGCTAGGCAACGAAACCTAGTATCAGAAGTAGGGTCCCAAAAGCTAGCCAAACCATGCTCCCCTCTTAGGAACCCTAATAGTTTATCATGCTGCATAACTGTCACATATATGTAGAGGGTCTAGGTTAGTTCCATGCAGGCTCCCAGATAGTCAATTCAGACCGTGTGAGCTCCTATGAGCCCAGGTTAGTAGGTTCTGTGGGACTTTTTATAATATCCTTGACCCCTCTGGCTCCTACAATCCTCCTCCCTCTCTTCAGCAGGATTTCGTAAGCTTTATCTAATCTTTGGCTGTGGGTCTCTGCATCTGTTACCACCAGTTACTAGATGAAGGTTCTCTGATGACAATTGGGGTAGTTACCAATCTATGAGTATAGCAGAATATCGTTAGGCGTTATTACACTGACATTTTTTTTCTCCAGTCATGTTTGGTTCTATCCTAGGTCTCTGGGCCATCCAGCCTCTGGGTCCTAGCACTCCAGACAGTGTCAGGGGTAGGCTCACAATTGTGACATGGGTCTCAGTCTGAGCCAGTTATCGGCTGGCCATTCCCACAATCTCTGCATCGCCCTTACCCCAGAACATCCCATAGGCAGGACAGACTCTGGGTAAAAGGTTGTGTGGCTGCATTAGTGTCCCAGTCCCTCCACTAGAAGTCTTGCCTAGTCACAGGAGATGGCCAGTGAACTTTTTGATTTGACCTCAAACTTGCTTTGTTGCCCAGCCAGACTTGATCTAGGCCACACTGACTCTTTTCCTTTCCTGAGAGCTTATGACAAGTGCCTTGCTGTTCTTCATTACACATCAGCCAGGGCTTGAATAAAAGGTTGGAAATAAAATCTTTTCTTTTATTCCATGGAAAGTGTAAGCACCCCCTGGAAAGCAGTACAAAGAAGGCTAGTGAATGTGCAGTGGATATACATACCTGGCTCCATGACCAGTCTTGAGAGATCTTCTGCAATAGATAATTTCTATTGAAAGACAGCTTAACAGAGTACCCAGTGACAACTTGAGGCAGAGAAATAAGCCAGTAGATTGTTACCTGGTTAGTGTGGTGTGATAGCCTTAGAGAGGCTACTTTGGCTACTTTGATTTTTACAAGCTGGGCATCTCTTCAATGTGAAGTTCATGATTTTCATGTTACAAGCCTAAGCATATAACAAATTTTCTTTCTAAATGAGTGGTACTCAGAAAATTGATGGAAAGGTAGCAATAACAGTAACAACACATTTGTTACCCCCCTTGTCTCTTCTATTTCCATCTTCTTACATATACAGATTTTTCAAGGATAATTTTGTTTGCCTAAATTTGGCTCAATCAATCACAAAAGTGATTGAACTCAGTCTGACAAAGACTTAAGATTCTGTCTTATGCTGGACTTGGTTTTCATCCCCTTATGACTAGACATAAGAAAGCACCACACAGAGTACATCACAATCTTCTCATGTCTGAATTGACAACCTAATCCTAGCCTGTATTAGTTATTAAGAACTATATCTCCATGTACTATCAAATGTTCAATGACCTGGGGACAGTGGTTTGGGTTTTATATTCAACTTAGTATTCATTTCTCTGGATAAATTGAGCTTGAAACCTGATAGTATGACTTTAAACAACTATTTAACAATAGTCTGACATTTTTCGTGCTATAGATACTATTCTACATTCACGATCCATAAGAAGTTAATGTTGCTTTTTTAGCAACCAATATAGAAGAGATCATAGTGAAGAGTATAATAAAAACAGAAAACTGTTCTGAATATTGGAACACCTGTGAACAGAAAAATTGTTTTTCACCTACTATCTTTGCAAATATGCAGGAAGATAATGATCATTTGGAATCTCCTGCTTACTTATTTTAACATGCATGAAATATATATTTACTCATTTTCTTATTAAGTAAAGGTATTATTAATTCCCTTTAAACTGGGATAGGTAGTGGAGGGGTACTTTTTTTTTTTAATATATCCTTTTCCTTTGAAGGCTGTTTTCCAACCAGCAATACAATTCAACTGTTTTTTTTTTTTCTTTAGTAGCAAAAGCCTTATTAGAAAAAAAAATGGATAATGGCAAAACTAAAGAAAGCAATTAGCTTTGTATAAAACACAATGTTCCATAGTAGTATATACAGACTCTAAATAAGGCCTTTTAGTTTAGAGCAACCGAAACACTTATGCCAACCTAAAAATAACTTTGTTCTCATTACCCTGAGCCCACAGTTAGCAACACCTAGAAGGACAAGAAAAAACAAGCCATAAATGGTTTCATAGATGTCCTGCCGAGAAGCTGAATTGTATGTTTTTAATTATACGCATTAATGTCTTCTAGAAAAAAGTGTCCAATAACAATGCTTTCTCAAAGGTAATAATATTCCCAAATAAGTTCTGAGATAACCATTTAGCTGTGTGTTAAAGGAGGCTCCAAAGGAATGGAACATTTTCTAATTATCTGAGTACATGCAAACTTCGTTCTAGGGTCTGTTATTTAGGGCAGTATGGCAAGTAAGTTCAGTGAAAACAATCCATGGTCCAGCTAATGGGAAATATTTATAATTAATTTGTGACACTGATGATTGAAGTGTCTTGTGCAAGTCTATGTAACAATTTATTTTTCACAGTACATTCCTCTGAGAACATTCCAAAAATCCATAAAAATATTTTAAAATAATGAGAAAATTTAAGAGTGATACAAGATATGTTGGCAAAAGTTTATTGTGTTTCTGGAAACTAGTGGAGCATATGTATATCAAAATAAAAAATGCAACATCATTTATAATTCTTGAAAGAAAAGTCTCTTAAAATGTTTTGGTCTAAATTAAAAAAGTATGCCCAACATTCATAATAAAACTACAAAAGTCAATAAATCAAAGAAGTTCTGAATAAATAGACATAGTGTGTTTATGAGTTAGAAAGTTCAATATATTACAGATGTATGTTGTTCCCTGATTTTTTTTTTTTTTTGGTTTTTTCGAGACAGGGTTTCTCTGCGTAGTTTTGCGCCTTTCCTGGAGCTCACTTGGTAGCCCAGGCTGGCCTCGAACTCACAGCGATCCACCTGGCTCTGCCTCCCGAGTGCTGGGATTAAAGGCGTGCGCCACCACCGCCCGGCTCAGTTCCCTGATTTTTGAATAAAATTCATGCTATATGTCAGCATTGGGGGCAGGAATGTAGCTGACTTTCCTTAGGATGAATGAGGCCAATGTTCAGTATCCAGGAATGCACATGTGTAAATACACACACACACACACACACACACACACACACACACACACAGAGATGGTCAGCAATTTTTTTTCGTAAATATAGGCAAATGGCAAGATTAGCCTCAATTTATGTGGAAGACAAAATAGCCAAAATAATTAAGATATATGTGAAGATGAGAATACAGTGGGAAGATTGCAGTGTGCTGAATTCCAAGCATTTTGTAGAACAAGTAAGACTTTGGTATTGGCAGATGAACAGATATTCCATGAACAATGCTAGTAATTACTTGATTTTTAATAATTTCTTTTATGTAAAATATTAAATGTTAACAAGACATATTTTGGTATTCCTTGGATTCAAAATCTGATTTAAAGACTTGTACTATTTAAACAGAGCAAAACTCAACAACATTGCCAAACAAATGACCCAATTTTATTAGTTTTTCTCAGATCTCTGTGTGATATGCTACCTGTGGGTATGTTTGCATGTGATGTGAAGACTGACAAGGATGTTCTGTGTTTCTGATCTTGCTAACAAACAAACACTAGACAAAATTTTCATCCTCAAACCTTCACTTTCTTAGTCCTTAGACCTGGAAAGCCAAACCCGTGCTTGTTCAGGCCATGGTTTCCCATGTGTTGGTTACCTAGGATCACATTGCAATAATACTAGGAGTTCTTCCCACCATGTATTTCTAGCTCACCCATGAGAGCTTTAATCTAGGAACATAGTTTCTTCCAGATAGTTATTTTCATTGTTTTTTGCCCAAAAAAATACATAATTCAATATCTTAGGATCTTAATTTAGCCTCACATTCTTTATAAATATTCACCTTTATGGTGTGACTCAAGAAGGGTGGACTGTAAGAAAATCACAGTTGAAAAGGGATCAATATCAGGACTCACAAAGTCCAAATTCTCAGCACAAAGGAGGTTTATTTGCTCCAAGGGTACAAAGTGCAGGAAATTAGAACAAAAAGAGGAGATAAAGGAAAAAGGAGAAAGGGAAGGGAGCAAGGGATGGGGGATGGGGTATTTGTCTCAGACGGGGACAAAGGACTACCTCTGGGTAGAGAGGAGACATAGAGAGGTTCTCTATGAAAATGGAGGTTTATAAAGGTAAAATGGGATATTCCATGTTGGGATGAGGTGTTTAATTTTAATTGGGTATGATAATTAAGTGAGCCAAAAAGAGCTTTTGAGTACTAAACTTCTATATTTTGAAAACTGGACCTTGGTATTTAGCCTCAGGAGGAGGAAGTGGCCAAATAAGAGAATAGACCTTGATGGCTAGCTTTAGGAATGTAACCTAACAGCTTTTAAAAGGCAGAGGGAATGGAAGAGAATGGTAAGGCCTGCCAGAGCCATGTTTGCCATACTGGGGCTAGCTAGAAAGCTCTTCAATAGTGCTTACAGCTACGACCACTTTCCTTTCTTCCATTCTGTATCATCTAGATGTCTACATCCAAGTGTTAGCTACGTTTTCTGTTTTATCTCATAGCATCATTAGACCAGTGGTATCTCCCAAGATCACATAGAATAAAATACTGTCTCAAATTATTCTGCATTCCAGTTATCAGCTGATGCCTTGTTCCAAAGCTGTGACATTTCCATGTTCAATAGAAACCATGAATAGGGAAACATATCCACACCCTTCTATTCACCCCCTTCTCCTTAATCCCAGGAAGACAGAGCTTACAAAGTACTATTGCCTTAGGTTTCTGATGTTGTTAGAGGGTTCAAATGAAAGAGTTCTTTCAGCTTTTAACCAGTCTTTTCAATCCCTACCATTCCCCCATCCCTTGGGACTCAGGCACAAAGCCAGAGGAGCCAGAGGACAATCTGAGTGACTAATGGAAAAGCCCATACATGATTCAAAGTTTCCCCTTTTCTCTAACACTGACCCATTGTCCCTGGGACACACTGGGTGACTTTTTTATTTTATTTTTTCTCCTTAGATTATATATGCTGGGGAAAAAATAAGAAAGGGCATTTAAGACTAAGATCTAAGATACATTGTAGCTAATGGGAAAGTGAGTCTTGGGTAAGAAACATTGTTGTTCATAACAGTTCATTTGAAAGACGAGACTTCCTAGGGACAAGGAGGTCAGGAATTTGCAAGTAGCTTGTCTAGCAAATCACTATGAAGATCCTGAGTATGAAACTTTCAGGACCATAGTTTGGTGACCTCTATTTCAACCACCTCTTCTTCTATGTCATCTACCACATTCTAAAAGGTACTACTCTAGGATAAAAGAATCAGGGGAAAATGTTTTGTTTTGAGATTAGCATAATTACATTTTTCCCTTCTCCTTTCTCCCTCAAAACCCTGCCATATACCTCTCATCACTTTCTAAAATTCATGACATCTTTTTTTAACTAACTGTTATTGCATATATGTATATATACATATATATATATATGTACATACACACACACACACATATATATATTTACAAACATTTATATTTCTAAATATAAACCTGTTCAGTCAGAATAATGTTACTTTTATATATTACAAGGCTTACCATTTGGTGTTGGATACCTAGTTGGTGTGCTTTTCCCAGGGGAGGACTATTTTTCCCACTCCCAACATTCCTTAGTTGCCTGTAGTTATTCATGTAAGGCTAAAGATTCATTGGCTTTGACACTTAATAATAAGATACAAATTACAAATTAAGTGAATACATACTATAATATATGTCTTACCCCCCTTTTACATATAAGAAAACCAAGAAACAGATGAACTGATACTGAACATTTGACCTAGGCTCTTTGTCAGCTATTGTATTTCCACTGGACAACTAGCAGAATGTTGGGAACATTTTTCAACATTTATGTAGTAGGAAAACAACTTCACATTAAAACATGATATATCAGTTGATATGACAAATGAATAAACATTACATTTTATTTCAAAATACGAGGGATCCCTGAACATAATGTGTCTTAGATGTATCTCAGTGATAAATGTGTCATTCTATTTGGCAACATGTTATATTAAATGTTTGCAAGAAATCTATGCCCAACTCTCTGTATTCTTTATTATTATATTTTCCTCATATATTACATCCCAATGACAGTTTTCCCTCCCTGACTCCTCCCAGTCCCTTCCCTCCAGCCCTCCCCTCCCCTTCAGATCTATTACTCCTTCATTTTGCTTCAGAAAAGAGCAGGCCTCCCAGGGTTATCAACCAAACATGGCATAACAAGTTACAATAAGACTAGGCACAGACCCTCATATCAAGGCTGGATGCGGCAAACCAGTACTAGGGGAAAAGACCCCACGAGCAGGCTAAAGAGTCAGAGACACCCCAGACTCCCACTGTTAGGAGTCCCACAATAACACTAACTTTCACAGTCATGACATATATGCAGAGAACCTAGAAGACCCTTTTAGGCTCTGTGATTGTAGCTTCAGTCTCTGTGAGCACCCATGAGTCCAGGTTAGTTAATTCTGTGGGCCGTGTTCTTGTGGTATCCTCAACCCCTCCTACTCCTACAATCCTTCCTTCTCTTCTTCTGCTGTGTTTGGATATAGATCAGTTGCTGAATGAAGCCTCTCTGATGACAATTGGGCTAGGCTCCTGTCTATGAATACAGCAGAATATCATTAGGAATCATTTCATTGATTTTTGTTTTGTTTTGTTTTGTTTTGCTTTTTGTCAGTTGTGTTTGGTTCTAGCCTAGGACTCTGGGCTTTCCAGCCTCTGGTTCCTGGCCATTCATGTAGTGTCAGTTGTGGGATCCCTCTCCTGGCATGGGCCTGAAGTTAGACCGGTCATTGGTTGGCCACTCCCAAAAGTTCTGTGCCACTTTTACCCCTGAACATCTTGAAGGTAGGACAAACTGTAGATTGAAAGTTTTGTGGCTGTGTTGATGTCTCAGTCTCAAAACTGTAAGCCTTGCCTGGTTACCAAAGATTCCTGGTTTAGGCTCCTTATTACCATTACTAGGAGTCTTCACTGGGGTCACCTTCATAGATTCCAGGGAGTTTCCATTGTACTACATTTCCACATTGAGCAGATGGAGGAGAGGATGAAGGGAGAGAGTACGGTCTGTATTTTATGTATTTGAATTACTCCAATGTTCAAATATATAATTCTAGGGGAGTTAATTACATTATACTAGAAGATGAAAATCACCCTGCACAACATTGCCAATTTCTGAACACCTGAGTTTAAAATACAGATTACAACATGTTTCACTTAGTCTATAAGCTTATCTAAAGTTTAGGAAAATGCTAAAGAAATTTTAACATCTACCTCCTAATATAAGAACTGCTTAGAAGGTATTTTATAGTATATGAAACTTAACTATTATTGAGTTCATATGATGTGACTAATAAGATTAGAGAGAGAATGGAATATTATTCTGAAATTCTTGTTCTTTTTCCTTTCTGGTTCCTCTTTAGCAGGTATGTTGTTGATACTTTATACTCAAAAGTTTTTAAAAATTATGGATATTTTAACTGCATTTATCTCTGTGTGATATTTCATGCCTCTGCCCTTGGGAGCTAGAAGAGGGCATCAGATCCCCTGGAACTGAAATTATATTCAGTTGTGAGCCAATATGTGGGTGCTGGGAATCAAACCTGGATTTTCTAGAAAAGCAGGGGGTGCTCTTATCCTGAGTAATATCCCTAGCCTCATTAATTGAAATATTTATAGGTAAGTTTTTGTAAAACTTTTTTTTCTGCTTTAGCCCTCTCATTCACCTTCTTCTCTGTCCAATTATTGTCTCTCTGTCTCTCTCTGTCTCTGTCTCTGTCTCTCTCTCTCTCTCTCTCTCTCTCTCTCTCTCTCTTCCTTAATCAAATTTTCATTGAACTCCAGTATCTAAAATCAATAAAAGGCCAAATAGCACTTGGCTGGGGAAGAGAGAATGTCTATTTCTTCTTCTAAATTGGATCCTAAAGCCATTTGGAACTCTTGCTGTTGAAGCAGAAGAGGGAACACAGGAGCATGGGACTATCTACACATTACTATAAAGGCCTTATTTGAGTGGCCTCTGTGTTGCTTTCAAAATAGAATATTCTCACCCACCTTTCTGACTTGACTTAGGTCATTGAGACAGGAGTAATAATGCCTAGCATTCATGTGGCCATTAAGGCATCCCCACTCTTCAATCTTGACATATGATGGTTATAATTCTCAAGAAATGCGGTGTTAAAAAAAAAAAGAAATGCAGTGTTGATGTATCTTGAAGTTTATACTGATAGAGAGACTATGTGAAGGGCCAGGGTGCAAAATAAAAACAAAAAAGTAGTTATGAGAGTAAATATTTAAAACAATAAGATTTCCTAGCAGAGAACGATCTGGAAAATAATCGCATAGTTTACAGACCTGGTCAATGGCATCTAAAAATATATTTTTCCAAAGGTCCACCTCTGTAAAATAATGCTTCTTATATGTTCTTGTGAGATGAATGCTTTTTATCATTGTATAATAAAGATTTTTTTAAGTCAAAATATAATTGAATGTTTCTCTAAAATTGGTTTATAAATACTTGTCTTTTATTGTATTATATAATGTCCTTTGAGTTTCACAACTTCCTGTTACTTTAAAGTCTATTTTTAAATCTCTTTCATTGTTTTTTCATAGTGTATGTTTTAGATCCAGATATTTTAAATGTATTCTGCTGTAATCCACATTCTTACAGTAGGAATTTGTCTCAGTGTTACTGATTTATGAATTTTATTGTAATATTTCCATAATATAATATAAAATGTACTAATAGATTGAGCCTCAAACCTGTTTCTGGGGGCATGCAGGTCTATAATAATGTCTAGAAATAAAGTAGGTATACACCCTATTTTCAGTCAGCCATCTCAACATTCCAAATGCATGCAAACAGAATGCTGTACAAGTACCATTTATCCTTAGATCTGAGATGTCCATGGTCTTTGTTCTGGATACCAGCTCACAAAAAGAAGGCATGAAAAGGGAAACTATGATCACTGCATTGAGTTTTAATTGTTGTTATGGGTGTAAATTTATTTTAAAAGGCTTTGATAATATAAATGGATCCAGGGGTCCTTTTCCAGGCCTAAGAGTGGGCTCTTGCACTTGGTGACTGGGTATTTATCATCACAAAACCAAGCCTGTGATCAACTCTGATTCTTTACTGTGTTGGCAGTGATCTGGAGGGTTACCCTGTTCATTGTAAGACATTATATTACATCTCTTCTTATTTCTCAGACACTTTTATTTTTATTTTTATTTTTTTAGATTTCAGAGGAACATGTGAACCAAAATTAGTATATTAGAATTTGGGCACAAATAACTGACATTTCCATTGTCCACTTCCATGACCAGCTTTTTTTCCCCCCTTTTTCACTTTTATTCCCAAAGGTGATGCACGAGTTTCATATTCTCAAGACACAGAATGATAACAGCTCATTCTCTATTAGTCTATAGTTATTTCATGTTAAACAAACAACTCACAGCAAGTCAGTGTAACTACTTTTCTCATCATAAAAATATATAGTAACCCCCACTAAGTAGTAGGGATAATGAATCAGCTCCTCAAATCAAAGGAAATGCTCGATTAACCAGGGAAACGTCTATGTACCTCACAGATAGGGAACTGAGATTGTACTGGGATCATGACTTCCCTCCCTACTAGTGCTTTTCTCTATCCGTTTTTTGTGTGCCTCTTTGTCACATTAGTGATTCATGCCTCTTGGCTTTCTTCTTTGCATTGATTCTGTGTTTCTTATTTAATAAGACGGTTGGTTACATCTACATTTGGCACCCAAAGTGACAAGAATCCATTAAAAACCGCTTGGCTTGGCGGCAGGTCCAGTTTCCGGCCTGGGTGGCCGGCTCCCTAGCTCTGGCCCAGGTCTGACTGACCCTCAGCTGGAGCTACTTGCTTAAAGCCGGTGTTACAGGTGTTACAAACAACTCAGGCCTGCCCTGCCGAACAGGGCCCCTGCCTGTAAAGCCAACGCACGTGGTCAGGGCTTAAGAAAGCCAGAGCCCAGGCTTGACTTGGCTCAAGCAGGAAAAATGTGGCTGGATTTAAGTTTTTAGTCAGAACTTGTGGCTATGCTTTCTTGCGCGAGCGCGCTCTCTCTCTGTCTCTCTGTCTCTCTGTCTCTCTGTCTCTCTCTGTCTCTCTCTCTCTCTCTCTCTCTCTCTCTCTCTCTCTCTCTCTATGGATTCACACTTTGGACACCAGGTGGCTGTTTTGAAATTCCCTCAGATTTCTACTGTTCTATGCAGACTTGGTAAGTCAGTTAAGATATCTACTTAAAAGAGAATTTTTTTCTACATTAAAAAAATGGGCTTTATGTGTACATTGGAAGAAAATTGGGCTTTGTTTGAAATTTTAGGCACTCTGACAATGGAACAACTATATAAGAAGATGAATATTGATCTAATTATGTAATTTATTACTTTTCATATCCTCACTTTACTATTTAAAAAGATGGTCAATTTAAGTGCCAGGATAACAGTCTTAGAAAAACCTGTCAAACCTGTAAAAATGAATTATAGAGAAATTCAAATTCAGACAGAAAAAAAACAATGAAGTTGTTTCAAAATTGGATCATAAGGTTACAGATAGAAAGCCTGTTTTGACACAATCACTCTTAATTTATCTGGTAGCCATACAGCAGCTACCTGATGAAGAGAATGGACAAAATACTTGGATTCCAATTGAAATGTTAGACTTAAGAAGATTTAAGGAGGCAATAGCATCTTATGGCATGCATTCCCCATATGTAAAGCAAATGTTAAACTCCTGGTCAACTTATAATAGGATTCTACCACAGGACTGGTGGGAGCTGGCACAGGCTGTTCTTGAACCCGGACAAAATCTCCAGTGGAAAATGTGGTTCAAGGAGGAGACTAAAAATATAGAAAAACAATGGAGGGATAAAGGAATACAAGTCTGCTAGGATCAGCTTATTGGAGAAGGCCAATATGCTTCAGTACAAACACAATGTTTATATGATGTCCAAACCCTAATTCTATGTCAAACAGCAGCCTTGAATGCATGGGACAGAGTTGAAGAACCAGAGAACAAAAACTGAGTCATTTACAAAGATTATACAGGGCCCAAAAGAATCTTTCACAGATTTCTTACAAAGATTGACTTCAGCAGTACAGAGAACAGTCCTGAATTAAGAGGCTAGTAAGATAATAATTGAACCCACAACCCTGAACTAGCTGGGCTAGCTCAGTTGGTAGAGCATGAGACTCTTAATCTCAGGGTCATGGGTTCGAGCCCCATGTGGGGCGCCAAATGTAGATGTAACCAACCATCTTATTAAATAAGAAACATGGAACTAATGCAAAGAAGAAAGCCAAGAGGTCAGAGCTAAGAGCTAAAACCTTACCCTTCCTCCTGCGGTGGTCCTACCTCTCTGAAAAAGAGCTACTTCCTGTGTTAAAGTCTTTATAAAGACTTTCAGTTCTGCCTTCTCATTGGTTGTAAACCCAACCACATGACCGCCTCGTCACTGCCTATCTGTACAGACCTCCAGGTCTTCTATGGTTGCTATTGAGATTAAAGGCGTGTGTCTCCAATGCTGGCTGTATCTCTGAACACACAGAGATCTACCTAGCTCTGCCTACCAAGTCCTGGGATTAAATGTGTGCACCACCACCGCCCAGCTTTCCTATGGCTTGCTAATTGCTCTAACCCCCAGGCAACTTTATTTGTTAACATACAAACAACATTTTAGTACAAAATAAAATATCACCATAGAAAGTGGCCCATTTGTAGGGGAAAGGAGGCAGTGGTAGCAATGTTTATATGCTTCTACTTTGGTAAGAAGAACTTAAACTGCCTTATTTCTTCCAGGTGCACTAAAATTGGATATTCTAATTAAGAAGCTGATTTTTCTGGTCAGCTAAAGCAACTATTCTTAAAACTTCTTGAAAGTGCAGCAATAATGTAACCTACTCATCTCAGCTTCTGTTATCAAGGAAACATGTAGCAGTACCATTTTGTATGCAATTAAAAATACTCTGATGTTTTGGGAATAATTATACTTCATGTGTTATTGTATGAATTCAGAATTTGTGTACCTAAAACATATAGAATGGCACCTTGGACATAGCAAATGCTTATTACAACTCTATGTGTTTCATTTTCCATAAAGATCTGTGATACGTTGGTAAAGCATTCCTTGAGCCAGTACAATGCTCCAATCTCAATCCAAAGCTTTGGCAGCAGGAAATATGAGTAAGAAAATGTGCTACTCATTCCAGCCATGATGGAGTAAAGCAGACTGGATTTAGCCTTGCACTGCAAATGAAACATATATGACACTTGGTACCAGGTGATGAAGGAGTGGGATGTCTGAGATATGGAAAAGAAAGAAGGTGAATACTGGCTCTGCTCTGGGTCAGTACTTCTTTAGTTTCAATAACAACACAGAAAGACAAAACAAAGGCAGAGTCTAGAAACAATATTGTAATGTGGGTATGGTGGCAGAATCCAAAGAAACCAAGGAAGTTAAAGATGATAAAATAGAAGCTTCCATTTCAAAAAAAAAAAAAAAAAAAAAAAAAAAAAAAGAAGAAGCTAAAAGAGGACTGTGGATGCATTGTCTTACTTTAGGATTCATTTGGCTACAATTAACATGTGTATATGATGAAACCAGCCCAAACTAGATAAAGAAGCATCAAAAAGTATTCATGTTTGTGTTGGGGTTTTGTTGTTTAAGAGTCTATGGCTCTTGTGGGAAGAAACATCAGCACAGAATGGGAAATTTTCCTTTAAACTATACATGTATATGTATAGAGATTTTATGTATTATGCAATTTTAGGTAGATAATAATACTATGCCTTATTACTACTTCAGACATCCTTACTGCTACTCTGCCCTCTTTCCTCTTTTTTCTGTATATGTCTTCCTCCCCCTCCCTAATTAAACCCATGAATTTGAGAGATTACAAGAAGTACAAGAGAGGGTTTGAGGGGAGGAAAGGTAAGGGAGAAATAAAGTAATTATATTATATTATAAAAAATTATCATAAAAGAGGAACTGTGTGTGGTATTCTCACAAACCTAAGAACAGTGACAGTTCCTACCAAGGAGACTGTGAAACTTAATTCATGGTGGGCTATATTGTGTATTCAGGAAGTCCCTGCCTTAACATTAAGGATTAATTATCCCTGGCTAAATAGTCCTCTAGATTTATCAAGATTATCAGTGCAAAATTATCCTCTTGTGTGGGGGAGTGAAGGACAACCTGGATGAATTAACTCCTAATTAGATTTACATATTGTTGACATGAGCATATTTATTTCAAGGATTCCAAAGCCTCAGGCACATGGTGAAATATACAAGTCCACCCCTGTGGCTCGGGTTTGGGGATGAGGCTCAGAGGGAGGACATAGTCTTCCACTGGTCTCTGAGCAGAAATGCTCGATCTTCCTGATATTACAGGAAGATTTATTCCCTACAGAGACTACCAAGGTTAGCTAAACCTCCTTTATATCAGAAGCCCTGCCTCCTTAATTTAGCTGTATACAAACACACTGCCTTGTTATCTGACTACGTATAATAAACACATGAGCTTCTAGGGTATTGCTGTTTGTCCAACACAGTGTGCCATCAATGCCATTGCAGTCTTTCTGTTTTTCCATGTTGTCTGTCTTTCTTCATTCCCTCACTTCCCCAGTTGGGTGCATCCCTGGAACTATGCTGAGCAGTACATAGCTAGTGAAAAATATTTCTCTTAAAAGAAAGAATTTTTTATTTTTATTTATTTATTTATTTTACTTTTCACACATACAATACCTCAGGGATTTCGTCACCATCAGATATGAACTATAAAGCAAGTCTTTCAGACAGGATCGTAACTGTGGATTGATACCCAGCTATATGTAAAAAATAAGGACTGTGGATGGTGACTCCATGGGGAAATGTGCTTTTCTTTACATTACTTAAATAAATGTAAGGGGTAATTAACTTTTTTGAACAAAATCATGACCCCTTGAAAGGATCACACCATGATCTTTGCAGTGGTTCTGTGTGTGATCCAGAGAGGTTTTTGTTGCTGTTGTTGTTGTTTACTCACTTCAGGAATATTGTTGATCAGAAACTATAGGAGGAAAATGAATTCAGGCTTTGTATGAAATTTTTACATTAAAAGAGTAACGACAGTTACAGAGGTGTCATGTGGAGTCCATTGACATAATAGCAAATGTATTATATTGATCCAGTGTGTTGTTCAGCAACACAATTTCATAATCTATCATACAATTTCTATAATAGCACCATTAAGCCAAACAAGTTTTACTGATAGATATTCATAAAATACTTAATTACATATATCTATCAAGTTCAAATAATAGAGTAAAGGGAATACTATATTTGAAAAGATAACTCTAGAAATTGTTATTAAAAATATGCATGCTTCGTATCAAACCAAAAGTATCCAGGGAAAGAGATCCAGTATAGGAGAGACAGGAAACTTTACCTTTGAATATTCACATGTTAATGTGTACAGGTGTATCTGCAAACTGGACAAACATTCTGGAATTATAGGTTGATCCACCTGTGTATTTTCAGAACCAAGTAATGTCTGCCTCTCCAAGGGGAATTTCAAGAAAAAGCATAATAGTAGTTTTTAACTGTATACAAATGATAAAAGCAAAGACATCAAAGTGGGTAGCCTTTCAACTCATGCTCAATTAGAATAAGAATTTGGTTGCTGTTCTAAACAATTATGACTAACTAACTGTGACAGGCTCTCAGCTTTGCAAACGGGATGATTTTCACTTGACTTTTGATCTGACTGACAGATCCTTATACACTTCAGTGTTGGTTTGTAACACATGAGCCTGAATCTGAATACACATGTGACTAATTAGGAACTGTTTATGGACCATCCACACAAACTTAACACAGGAGAATGAAGGCATTTTAAACTAGAGGACATGATTTTAATGAAATAGAGTTAATTAATAAAGGTGCTTGACCTACTTCTATATTGTTAAATTTTTAAATGAATAAAATACAAATCGGGTTTTGCATGTATTTGTGCAAACTAGACTATTTTAAAAGTTAATATTACAATTATTAAGCAAAAATTGCAGAGATATTTTAAGAAGTATTTTTGTTACAAACTGATATTGTGGACTGGGTGGTAAACCTTGATTTCTAAGAACGTTGTGTCTGTGACTTTCCAAAAGATATCAAGTTTAATCTTTAATAAGTTAGACTATACCTCAGTACTCAGATGTGAGTTCTAGCTACATCACATATTACCCAGAAATTTTGACATCACTTGTATTAGTTACTTTCATTGATTTTTTTTGGAAAGAAAAACAAAAATTGAGGAAGGAGGAGTTTTTAGTTTACAATTCCCATTGGTGTAGTCTATCATGGTTGGGAAAATATGCTCATATATGCTCATGCCCAATCACACTGAGTCCAGTCAGGAAGTAAAGGAAGCAAAGAAAAATGAATGCTTATACTGTTTACTCTGTCCTTTTTATTTGATTCAAGAAGTTGCTATATTTAGTCTGGGCCTTCCTTTTGTTAACCTAATGTGTGTGTGTGTGTGTGTGTGTGTGTGTGTGTGTGTGTGTGTGTGTGTACATATATATGCATGCATGCATGTGTGTGTAAATATGTATGTGTGTGTGTGTGTGTGTGTGTGTGTGTGTGTGTGTGTGTGTGTGTGTGTTTTCCCTACAAATATACCCAGATATTCCTTTCTGCAGTAATTCTAAATCCTGTCAAGATGTTAGTAAAGATTAAGCATGGCTGGTGCCTACTTATAACCTTCACTCTTAAGAACTAGTGGTCATGGTACTGGAAGATGCTCTGCACAATAGCAACAGAAAACAGTAAACACCAACCTAGCTACACATTTTGATCTACAATGATGACCTGCCTACAAGATATACTAGTGGCAATAATGACACAAATCTTGTAGGAATAACCATCTAATATCTGATTGGAATCCATATATGACACTGCTCCGGTAGCCAAGAACTAGAACTGAGATTAGATAGGCCAGGGACCTAGGAGAAAACAACATACTACTGTTCTGTTAAAGAAATTTAGCAAATAAAATGATTTCAATGGCATTTTGCTGTACTCATAGATGAGTG
Source organism: Peromyscus leucopus (assembly GCF_004664715.2). Classification (NCBI taxonomy): domain Eukaryota; kingdom Metazoa; phylum Chordata; class Mammalia; order Rodentia; family Cricetidae; genus Peromyscus; species Peromyscus leucopus. Next base: position 24,406,382 of record NC_051066.1, on the reverse strand, counting down.
CCTTGCTCATCAATCATCAGAGATGCTTCCTCCTACAGTGGAGAGGAACAAATCCAAAGACACGCAGCTAAACAATGTGCAGAGAGTTATTGTGGACCAGTTCAGACCTGTCAAAGGGTTCTTTGGGGGAGGAGTGAGGGATGAGCAAGTATTAGATAGGAATATAGACAGAGACAACAAGAAGGATAAAGACACAGGATAGCTTCAGGAGGGCCCAGGGTCAATACCAAGTTGCCTTGACTTTATTCATGATGGGCTTTTATGCATCTGTACAGGGAGGAGCAAAAGACCTCCCCCTCTCAAGGTCAAGGTATATAGTACCAACAAGTGTAGCCCCTTCAAAACACCTGGTAACCATGCCTCTGGCCAAATCATCCTATTATGCAGCCAGCTCTACTGGGTAAAGCAAGCTCAGACTTTCTGACCTTGAGTAAGGCCTTACTAGGAAGCCTCTGTGGGCCCTCCAGAGTGAAAGACCCTGGAACACTCCATCCTAAATGGGATGTCTCCATGAAATTCCTCCCCAGAGAGCTAAAGGAATCCTGTTGAAAAGGGGGTGTAGAGATTGTTGAGAGTCAGAGAGTATTGAGGATACTAAGGAAACGAGGTCCCCTAAACACAACAGTACCTATTCACATGTGAATCCACATAGACTGTGGCACCTTGCACAGGGTCTACACAGGTCTGCACCAGATGTGGTCCCAGCACTGAGAGGAGAGATAGAAACATGCCCCCATCCCTAGCCCACAGCTATCTCCATCTGATAACAGCTAGCAAATGAAAACTTATTTTTCTCCAATGGACTTTCACTGGGGATACAAACTATTCTTAAGGTCGGGCTCTATGTCTAGCAACAGAAGGCCGATACCAAGTGACATCTTTGGGAGTTCTTTATTTCATGTTTTGCCTGGATATTTTTCTAATCTTATAGGTTCTTTACATACAGGGCTACCATTTGGGTTTTTTATGGAATTCCTGTGTGTGGAAACATATGCTTCTGCATCTATCTATGTTTCTTGTGCTTTTTCTTTGGTTCTTTTTCTTCTGTTTTATCACATTCAAATTTGTTTTGTTTTATCTTACTATTATTCTTTAGATGACTATTTGTATTCAAAGGGAAGACAGAAGGTTGTGGATTAGGATTCAAGGTGAAGAGGGGAGGATCTCTGAGGAGTTGGAGGACAGGAAACCATAATCAAAATATATTGTATGAAAAAGAAATCTATTTTCAATAAAAGGTTTATACCAGAAGATGCCCTGATTATATTTTAAAACTATGCTTCTAGGATATTTGTATGTTCATCAATGTTCATTATGTTGTTTACTTTATGTATCATAAAATATTGCAGAACAGAGAAAAGAAAATAAAAGATCAACCATGGCATCACATCCCCTTATTTGACTTGAAAAAATGGTCATTTTATGTTGATAAACTTACAGAACATTTTGAGATTGACAGCAGTTGAAAAATGCTCAGAAATTGATATTTATTATCATCTAATAAAATTACATGAGCTTCTTCTTTTGAGACACACCCTCATTTTTAATTAGGTTATTTGTTTTCTTGGTGTTTAGCTTTTTTCAGTTCTTTGTATATTCTAGAGACTGATCCTATCAGTTGGGCAGTGTAGGCTGCCTCGTCATTTGAATGCTTATGTTCCTTACTGTAATTCAAACTTTTTAGTTTCATGGCATCTCTTTTGTTACTTGTCAACCTTAATGCTCTCATCGTTCAACACCAATGCACATAAAGGCAGCAATATGTTAAATAAAAAGCACACGAAGTTTGGAAGAAAAGTGGGGTTTGTAGGGAGGAACTTGAGTAGAGAGAATGGAGACTGGATATGATCAAATCAAATTACACATTTGTATGAAATTCTCAATTAAGAACAAAGAAAAGAAAGTCATTACTGCTGGGTGTGAAATGTTTATAATTTTCTTCACTCTTGAGATTTGAAGTGGTGATTTTCTATGAGGAATGTCAGAAAAATTTCTCAGAACTTAGATCTATTAGTGAGATTTAATAAATTTAGAAAAGTCATTTATCCAAATCCTGTTTCCATCTGTTTCAAAGAGACTACTGTTTTCAAGTGTGAATTTAATGGAAAAAAAAGAGACTTCCTTTTTATTTATAGTAGTTTAGCTTAAATGGCACCTAGGAAAGACCACCAGCAATGATTCACCTTTTCATATATCTTGGGAAAACTCAACATTTTACAAAATTCCCCATAGATTTTTGGGAATAGCAATAGTTTTGTACTTTTTCTAAACTGTCTGCTCTGAGTTCTGGCATTTTCCTATCCATTTTATAATGATGTACAGTGTTTTACTCTGTTCTCTTCTACTTTAATTAACTCTGGGGTCTGCATCACAACTTCCCTTCGGACATCAGATAATAGCCATCAACTGGTATGTATCAATTTCCACAAAAGCTCCCGTTGTTTCACCTTAGGTATCCATATTCAGTCAGTCTTTCGACATAGTCTCTCAAGGCTCCTTTGATGATGTCTTTTGATGCTCATACACCAGGACAGAAGTGTAACACTTGCATAGATAGGAGACAACACTTCCAGGTTGTCCCTTCACCAACAGAAACAGTAAATTGGGAAAGGAATATTCTAGTTCATGTCCATCAGAGATACTCTTCTCATTTTTGTAAGACTGTGAAGGAATGAAAGTCCTAATATTTTAGTTCATTCTTACCCTTTGCTCTCTTCTCTTTTTTCACATTATTGCAAACGGCAGTGATGAAAATGAACTACTACAAAAAATGTTTACATAAGTTTGTCTGCATAAGAAAGATGTCTCCATCCTTCATAAACTTATGAAGAATGCAAACTATGCCATTCTTCCAAATCAAGTTGACATCCATCATCAGTTAGGCACTCTTTTTTGAGGATGAGAGTTAGAGTTGCTGTTTACAGGGGACAAATATGACCAATTAAGATTGACCAGGTCTTAAAAGTACTCTGTTGATGTAACCAATTGTCTTATTAAAATAAGAAACACAGAGCCAATGTAAAAGAGAAAGCCGACAGATCAGAGCTCAGAGCTAAAATCTTACCTCCTGCAGTGCTCCTAGCTTCCCCGAGAGAGCTACTTCCTGTTTGTCTGTCTTTAAAGTCTTTCTGTTCTGCCTTCTCATTGGTTGTAAACCCAACCACATGACTGCCTTGTCACTGCCTGTAAGTACCGCCCTCCAGGTCTTAAAGGCATATGTCTCCAATACTGGCTGTATCCCTGAACACACAGAAATCTACCTAGCTCTTCTAACCACCACGCTATTGCTATGGCTCTAATAGCTCTGACCCCAGGGCAACTTTATTTATTAACATACAATTAAAATCACATTTCAGTACAAATAAAATATCACCATAGTACTCTGTGACTGAAGGCTCTCAACTGGAAATATTTCTTCACACCTCTAACATTTCAAGTCTCAGGACATACCTTGCATCTCTGTAAGATTGTCTTTTTAATGGCTTTACCTTGTCCTCAAATTGATCTTTCCATCTTAAACTGATGATATACATTTGTTTTCCTGATTCAGTAAAGTACATTTTTTTGCACTTTTCTAATCAAATATTTTCTGCCAACAGAAAAAAAAGGCCTCTGAGAAAAGAAGTTGAAATAACAGTGCTTTACCTATTATGCTAACATTCTCAACTGAGTGGAGATTGTAAGATAGTATCTAGTAAAATATGACCTAGTTCCACAGAAGATGCCACAGTTTACTAAGACCACAGAACACCATATTGAGTCAGATCTCCTTTGATCCTTTCTTCAGCATTTGAATGGCTGTCACTGCTCTAGAAGAATAAGTAATAGGATTAGTTGTGGATGGCATAGTTTGCTTCTACCAATCCTCAGTGTCATTCATAAAACAATTTTGTTATCTGTGCATAGTGAATAAGTATCCTAACACATATCTTTATGGAGATTCAGTAGTTATTGAACTTTCTAATTCATTATAACTTTTCTAATTAAATCATGATGTCATGGAAACAATACTAAATCTTTAGAGAAACAATAAATATGTAAGAAGTCAGTTGGACTTTCTGGTATAGGCCATTATTCTTATTTGGGAGGTTGAGACAAGAAGATTACAAATTCAAAATTTGATTCAGGTAGCAAATTAGTGCTAGTAAACTAGTAAAGTCAACAAATTAGTGAAACTCTAAATAAAAAATCAAAAGTAAGCTTAGAACTAGCTCAATGACAGAGCAGTTGAGTAGCTTAGTCTAAATGGTGAGAACTCATCTTAAAACCAAAAAAAGTCCACAGTGGTAACCTGAATAAAAAACACAAAAAGTTAGGTGTTTTTCCTGGACTTTACTCATAAATCTTTTAGAGTATTCTGCCTTAGTAGTTGTGTTTATCAAAGAGTAACTAACAATTTGTTTTGAGATTACAATTAAATTACATTTCTCCCTTCCCTTTCCTTTCTCCAAACTCTCCACACTTGTCTTCAAAATCATGACCTCTTCTTTCACTAATTGTTATTGCATGCATACATGTATTTGTGTATACATATAAATTCCTAAATATAGCCTATGGAGTCCATATAATGTTGTTTGTATATATGTTTTTACGGCTGACCATTTGACACCGGACATCAGTTGATGTGCGAATCCTTTGGTCCCAGTTTTCCTGACTTGTCTATAGTTCTGTCCATAGGGCTGAGGCTTTGTGGGCTTCTACCCCTTTACTTTGGCTTGTTCACTGGTATCATCCTTATTCAGCTCATGTTGGAAGAGTCATGTTGGTGAAATTTTATGTGTATAGCTTCTGATGTTACTAGGAGACACAATCTTACAGCCAACTCCCTGATCCTCTGACTCTTAACACTCTTTCTGCAAACGCCCTCCAATCTTCTGTAATGTTCCCTGAGCCTTAGGTACAGGAATGATTTCTAAATATAGGCATTGAGCCTGGACTCCATAACTCTGCATTTTAATTGGTTGTGACTTTCTGTAATGGTCTCTGTTTCAGAGAAAAGTTTAATTGATGAGGGGTGAAGACTACACTTCCCTGTGGATATTGTAAGAAATATTTATAGATTGGTATTAGGGGTTGTGCTCCTTTAGTAAATTAGTGGTTGTAGATTCTCCTCCAATAACCATGATTTTACTATCACCGAGTAGTTAGCTAGGTTTCCTGCATCACCCAAGGTATCTTTCCTGTTGGAAGTCTTAAGTCCAATTACTGAGCATTGGCTACCACCAAGGTATGTGTGCTAGCACTGTACCTTTTTTTGTTATTTTTCCATGCTGGTCACTGATGTGGTGACAAGACTTAGAGCTGAGTAGGACTGTTGGTTGCCTCCCTTCTTTGGAAGATTGACTGGAACCTTCTGGTACCATTAAATCTCGTCCACTTGAATTAACATTAGCTCTAATTTTCATTTCACTAGCATATTTCTTTGCTGAATTCTTTCAACGTTATTCCATCAACTTGGTATTTTCAAAGACTCATGATGGTTCCTCAAAGCTTCAGACAACATTTTAATTTCTAAATAGAAGCAGATGAAAGAAAGCACCCTCCACAGATTCAGATTATTGTTCTGTTGTGTATCTCAGGATATCTTCCAGGATAAAACTCCAGAACTTCCTGAGAATCTACAGAAGAAAGTGCCCAAATGTCTAAGGATAAAATAATATTTTCTTGGTAAAACAGTGCTTCCAAATCACATAAAATAAAAATGTCAGCACCCCATTGTAGGTTTCCTTTAAGTTTAAAAACAGGCCATTAATAACTGAATACTGCTTTGAAATACTATGTCGAAGTGGAGCCTGACACTGTAGTATCTTATAATGGCTACAAAACATTTTACTTTTTTAAAAGTTGATTCTTTGTAGATTTCACATCATCATCCTGACCCCATACATCACCCCACCACTTCATATCCACTCTCCTCTGTCCTTGCAACTCTCCCAAATAAAATAAAGTTTAAAAGTAAACAAAAACAAACAAACAAACAAAAACCCAAAAGCTAACTAACATACAAAAAAAAAAAAAAAGAAAAAGAAAAAGTCTCAGCGTGAAAGCTATAGTGTCACATAGTGAGTCACACAGTAACGCCTTTAGTCCATACATCTTTACTTGCAAGTGTTCATTGCAAAGGGTCATTGGTTTGGTTCGAGGCCTCTGGCTTCTGCTACACCCTCGACACTAGGCCCTCACTGGGGCTCTTCTTGGATGTCCTATTGTTGCCTTGTGTCACCTTGTGTCATGGAGATCCTACAGCTTTGGATGTGCGGGTCTGGCTCCTTCACAAGCTCCAGCAGTTCATAGATGAGGGGGATGTTGGAGTAGGCCAACTCATAGCCCTGGTTTCTGTGCCTGGGGGATAGGTGAGTTGGTCAGTCCACCAGCTTTCCCTCATTGACACCACAAGTGCAAGCTCTTCAGCACTGCCTTGACTAGCTCACCCACTGCAGCAGGCACTAATGAGTGGGGCCAGTTCTCCTACTCTCATGCCCTTGCGGGCGAGCTCACCAGCACCCACGCCACCAGGGTCAGCCCAGACATATGGAGGACAGCTACAGCTTCACCCCAGGAAACTTGCCCTGGGTGGGTAGAGAAACCTTTTACTTTTAAGACATATATAAGACAGTATTAATAAGTACTAATGCTAGCTGCTATAATTTAGTGTTTTCTACTAAATGTTGGCTTTCTCCCCAAGACCTATATATCCATCCATTTTTAAATAGCAGATTGCCAATGGTTGAAATTAATTTTTTTTTCATGAAAAGATTTTGGGATAGATATGTCTTTATGTCACAAGTTTTCAATACTCATTATCAAGGTCTGGACAAAAGCATTTCATTTTTAAAAAGTTTGCAAATTAGAAAATTAGTTAAAAATTAACTAAAAAATTAAAATTCAAATTAAAATTAGAAAAATAGTTAAAATTAAAAAGAGTTAAAATTAAATTCCATATAATTTTAGGACAACATTTTAATTTGTCAGTGCTTAACAATCATTGATTGACTCAGAAAGATAATTAAATCCATGACAATGTGAGTGAAAACAAAGGTAAAAATCATCCAATTTGGAATTTCCATGATCTCTTTGTAGGTGATTACCACTCCTGCTCATTGTGTCCTGTGCCCTTGGTGGTGGCGCGAAGCAAGATAGAGCTTATCTCCTGCCAAAGTTCTCTGCTGCACCAGGCTGTAGGATCCCATTTTTCTTTAGTGTTGGTAGCATAAACTAACAAAATAAAGCTAAATGGCAGTGATCCTGATATTCCCATTACCAACTGAGGATACTGATTACACCTAACATCACTGAAGACCTGGCAGAGAACGGCTCTAAAGCAAATGCTGAGTTCTTTCCTAAAGGAATTGTAGTGAGTTTTTCTTCTAATTTTCTGTGTTAGCTTGATAAATGAACTGTATAGTATTTTAATAAGCTGGGATTGCATAAATATAGAAAGTTTAAAATATGTAACTTATGAATATTTATGTTCAAAACTGGACTAGGAATTGTGATAAAAAGGACATAAAACACTGTCTTGTCTTTGTTGAAAATATCCCTTTAGAAGTATTAGATTTGTGTGTTTTAAGACAACGAGTGACTTTAGAATAAACTGAACCATCTATTGCTCAGATAGATAGTAGTTTAAATGGGAAACATCACAGAAAACATTAACAGAGGCAGGAATAAAATTAGAAGGCATTGGAATGTGGGATTCAATTTTTCTGGATATCTTAGTGACATATATTTCATTATATGATTTTTTTAAATAAATAAATTTATTTATTTATTTTACATCCCAGCTGAAGTTTCCCCTCCCTCCTCTCCTCCAAGTCCCTTCACCTACCACCCTTCTGTTCCCATCCCAAGATCCACTCCACCTGTTCAGAAAATGGCAGTTCTCTCATGGCATAATATGGCATATCCAGTTGCATTAAGACTAAGCACCTCCCCGTGTATTAAAGCTGGACAAGGCAACCCAATACAAGAAGTAGGGTCCCAAAAGCCAGTAAAAGAGTCTGAGACAGCCCCTGTGTTCCCAATATGCAGAGTGCCTAAGTCAGTCCCATGCATGCTCCCTGGTCGTTGGTTCAGTCTCTGAGCCCCTATGAGCCCAAGTTAGTTAATTCTGTGGCTTCTCTTGTGGTCCTTGAACCCACTAGCTCCTACACTCCTTTCTCCCCCTCTTCTGTAGGATTCCCCAAGCTCCACCTAATGTTTGGCTATGGGATTGCATCTATTTCCACCAGTTACTGGATGAAGCCTCTCTGATGACAATTGGGCTAGGTACCAATCTGGTCACAAGAGATGGTCATTTCAGGCTATATATCCACTATTGCTAGGAGTCTTAGCTGGGATCACTCTTGTAGATTCCTGGGAGATTCTCCTGTACAAGGTTTTTACCTTACATGAAATGCCTGCTCTTTACAGTAGTCTCTTTGAGTACTCTCCCTTTCTGATCCCCTCAACCTGATTGTTTATGTTCCCATCCCCACCTGCCCACAGTCCACTCACAAAATCTCTTCTGTTACCCCTTCTCAGGGAGATCTGGGAGTCACCCCATAAACCCTCTTTGTTACCTAGTCTCTGGGTCTGTGGACTGTAGCATAGTTATCCTTTATTTTACAGCTAATATCCACTTATGAGTGAGTACATACCATGTTTGTCTTTCTCAGTCTGGGTTACCTCACTCAAGATGATTTTTCCTAGTTCTGCCTTCAAATTTCCTGGTGTCCTGGTTTTTAACAGCTGAGCAAAATTGCATTGTGTAAATGTACCACATTATCTTTATCCACTCCTCAGTTGAAGGGCATGTATGTTTTTTCAAGTTCTGATTATTACAAATAAAGCTGCTATGAACATAGTTGAGCAAGTGTCCTTGTGGTATGATTGGGCATTCATTGGTTATGTGAACAAGACTGGTATAGCAGGCTCTTGTGTGAGATTGATTCCCAGTTTTCTGAGAAACCACCACACTGACTTCCAAAGTGACTGTACAAGTTTGCACTCCCACCAGCAATGGTAGACAATTTTTAATGGAATGCCATGTAAGGAAATATTCCAGGTTTTGTAAACATATTAATGAGACACAGTCCTTAAAAAGGACTTCATAACCACCAAATTTGCCAAAAAAATACACAAATAATTGATTTCAGCTAAATTGGATATTAGTTCATAAAAGACACAGGAAATGCAATGTAGTCATGTATTTAGAGATAGTGTCCTTTTCAAAATTAAGTGCCAACACCGGGTTGTAGCTTAGGAATAGACTGTCATTCTCAAAACACAAAGTTCATTATTTGCCATAAAGGAGAGAATATATCTAAAGAATTTCTTTCAAGCAATCATTGCCACCTACTATAAATTGCACTTATGTTCTTTTAGGGTAAGATTGAAGGTAAGTCCTCTCCAGGACTACGTCAATGAGAAGAGTAGAGATACCTCAAAAGAAATTCTATTCTGAGGAGAGAACTAGAGGACTCTCAGGAACCAAAATCAACAAAAGAGGAGTCAGAGCAGCTAAAATGCCTGGAAAAGCAGAGAGGTATTAGGAAGTAACATAGATAACAGTGGACAATTCCAATCAAGGTTCTTGGGGAACACACTGTGAAGCCACAACTATAACTATAACAAGCTGGGAAAGTCTAAGTTATACAGGGGAGAACCGACCAGTTGTCTCCCCACAGGAGAAACCCATGGTTTTTATGGGGTTAAAATCTAGTAGGCAGTTTTGAAGTGATAGTAACTCTTGTTGCATACAGACAAACATACTAGATAAGAGGACAATTACATCCATGGTGATATCTCTGGTGATACAGTCAGGTACTATCCTGAGAAAGAGTCCTGTTGTTTTAGACTGATATCTCTGGCGATACAGTCAGGTACTGTCCTGAGAAAGAGTCCTATTGTTTTAGACTGATTGACCCCAAGGAGCTAAAAGCAAGGACCAAATCTAACTCATGGGACCCCAAGGGCTCATTCCCTGAAAAGAAGATAGACAAAAATAAAATAAGAAGATGTTATGGGCAAGAACCACTGGCTATTTAAACATCTTTGAGCTTGGGCTGTGGTGGGTAAAAGCACTGCTCTCTGTAGTGAGGGGCTCCACCACTTTGGGTTATAATGTGCACTCAGCAGTCTGAGCTACTTTCAGCAATTACTTGGCTTCCAGAACTGTTTTCCTAGGATGTGTTTTTTTGACTTGCAGTGGAGACCATGGGGCATAAACTTGGTCCCCTCAGTGTAGCTGGAAGATTTCCTATGTCCCACCCAGTCCCACAGTCACTCACTCCCAAGTAAATACACAGAGACTTATATTAATTACAAATGATATGGCCCATGACTCAGGTTTCTTACTATCTAGTTCTTACAACTTAATTCAGCCCATTCCTATTCATTTATGTTTTGCTACATGACTTGGTGACATTACCTATTCTCTGACATCTTGCTTCATTTGATGACAGCTTACAGCGTCTGCCTCTACTCCACCCTTCTTCATCTCCCTCTTTAGTTTGAATGTACCACCTAACCTTATTCTGCCTCACTATTGACCAAACAGCTTTATTCATCAAGCCATGAGAGAAACACATATTCACAGCATACAGAAAGATATCCCATAGCACCTCAGTTTTTCCTCTCCAGTGGAGAACTCAGTACTCTTTTCAATTCTGTAGTACCCTTAGGCAACAGTTTCTGTATGGGATACTTGCTGCTCTTGGGTTTACACATTGAGGATATTCTGGAATGTGTAAGCATATTCTCAGCTCACAGACCATAAAGTTCATTAGGGACAGCAATGATTTGATAGAAAAAGCAAGGGACTTCTCAAGTGAATGCATCACTTTGAATTGACTGACCAAAATCTGGGGTATATACAGGACCAATGATTACGGTGGAAACAGAGAAATGACAGTAGACCTCAGCTTTAACCTGGTACTCCATCTTACCACAGCTACTATATTCCAATATCAGATAACCAGGAAGAAGATTCCCTAATTCTTTTTTTTCCTTTTTACATTTATTTCCTTTTCTCTATTCTATTCCCTTTTCTCTATTCTATCTTTTCAGAATTATTTTAATATTTCAATTTTTAAACATATTATTTCCTTTACCTTTTTTATATTCTTTTCTCCTTTTTACTTATTCCTTTCTAAAACTTTCATTTTTCCTAACTCCTCTTTTATTTTATTACTTTATTATTATTAAATTATTTTTTATTTAGTTTCACACTATAATGTGTTCTGTATGTTTCTTTTCATTTTTTATAGTTATGGCTATTACATGAGTTGTCTTTAAAAGTTTTTTTTTAATTTCTGTATGCTTTGAATGTGTTCATGTGTGTTGCTATTATGATGATTTGTTGTCTTCTCTCTGAGCCTCCCAGGGTGCTGATCTATCAAGAACAGACTTCTTGATCAGAAGACTCCTCTGTACAATCAGAACTTATATCCACCCTAACAAATGTACAAATCACAAGACAGAGACAAAAAGCATATGAAAAAGTAAGGCAGCAAGACTCAAAGATCACAGTCCTTCAAAAACTAAAGCAAAACTTTGAAATGATAGATGAATAAGTCAAAGGTTTTTTTTTAATGGTCATCAGTATCAAAGAATATTGAAATGAGCAGATAAGTGAAGCAATGGACACAATTCCAGACTCAGATAAGAAATTCAAAAGCTTGGATGAGATATTCTGTGAAGACACAGAAATTCTGAAAAAGAAAATGAAACTTTTGGTAATGTATAGTTCAGTAAAGAGGACCCAAAGATGGACAAATAGATCACCCTGGGAAGGGGAAATAGATGAGATCTCCATGAGTAAACTGGGGATGAGTGTGGGCAGTGGGTGGTAGGGGGTGGTGGAAGAGAACATGGCGGAATGCGATGGATCTGGAACAGAGATGGAGTGGGAGAGCAATGAAAGAGATGCCCTGATGGAGGGAGATATCATCGGGATAGGGAGAAACCAGGTGCTGGAGAAGTTCCCAGGAATCCACAGCAATGATCCCAACTTAGACTACTGGTAATGGTGGAGAGGGTGCTTGAACTGGCTTACCCCAGTAATCAGATAGGTGAATACCCTAGTTGACATCATAGAACCCTTCTCCTGAGACTGATAGAGGCAGATGCAGAGATCCACGGCCAAACACCAGGCCAAGTTCCAGGAGTCCAGCCAAAGAGAAGAAAGAGGGATTCTATGAGCAGGGGGCATCAGGATCATGATGGGGAAACCTACAGAGACAGCTGGACCAAATTGGTGGGAACTCATGAAATTTGGATCAATAGCTGTGGAGCCTGCATGGGACTGGACTGGGCCCTCTGCATAGTGAGACATGGAATTATCTGCTTAAGGGGCCCCCAGGCAGTAGGATCAGAATCCATTCCTAGTGCATGAGCAGGCTTTTTGGAGTCCAATTCTATGATGGGACACCTCGCACAGCCTTGAGGCAGGGGGAGAAGTTTGGACCTGCCTCTACTAAGTGTACCTCCCCATGGGAGGCCTTATCTTCTTGTAGGAAGGAATAAGGGACGGGTTGGGAGGGGGAGGCTGGAGGGGTGGAAGGAGGGAGGAGGGGGATCTTTGGTATGTAAAGTGAATTAAAAAATTTCTTGATGAAAAAATTTAAAAAAGAAAATTCAAAACTTGGATGAGATATTGTGGAAAGACACAGAGATCTTGAAAATGAAAATGTAATGTTTAGTAATGTATAGTTCAACAAGTCAAATCAAAGCTCACTGGAATGTCTCACTAATTGACTAGAACAGGTGAATTTCATGAATATAAGACACCATGGAGAAGTTACTACATTCAGAAAGCAGTAAGCAAACAAACAAAAAATTAAATAATCAAAGAATCGATATTAAGAGCCTCCAGGAAAGAATTCAGAAAGCAAACCTACAAATTTATGGAGTAGAAGAAGGAACAAAAAAAAACCCCACTAAAATTATATATTCTTAAACAATCATGAAATGGTAGCAGAAAAAAATTTTAAATCTAGGTAAATAGTTGCTATCTTCATATGGGAGGAATTTAGACTACTCCAAATACAGACATGACCTAAAAGAGTCTCAGTATGGCATATTATGGGCAAAATACTAAGAGTATGTAACAATGAAAGACTACTGTAATCTCCAAGAGAGGTGTCAAATTACTTAAAATGACAGAACATCAAATAACAGCAGAACTCCCAGAAGGAACCCTAAAGATCTGGAAAGTATATATTGATGCACTTCAACCCTTGAAACAAAATAACTGTCAACCAAGGATGCTCTGTCCAGTAAAGTGACACTGTAAATGTAAGGGGGGATACAGATTTTCCCAGATATGCATAAACTAATGCAGTTCTTTCCCCTAAACTGTTTTAAAGAAGACACATAAAGGAATACTACATACAGAAGTATAATCAAAATATATAAAAGTATGTGACATTGATGATAAGTAAACCTTGGTGGAAATAGATTAATAAACAAGAAGAAAAATAACAATCATCATTAGCTTTGTAAATCAGAGAACTTGTAAGACAAACAAGAGAAAAATGTGTATGTACCTTTCAATGCTAACCCTAGGTGTTGACCTCTGGTTAAAAGATATAGTGTAGCTAATAGATAAACACAACCTAAAACAACAACAACAAAAAAAAAACATACAAACAACAATAAAATAGAACAAAGCAAAACAAGAATGAGATTCCACATTGGTTGTCTGCGAGGAGTTCACCTCACTTAAAAAGACATAGACAAAATATGAAATGGTGAGTAACATTATAGGAAGCAAACACATGCCAATAGAGAGTAGGAATGCCTATATTGGACATATGACTGAAAAAAATATCAGGTGGAAAACATATATAAGGTCTTTAAATAGTACAATTGTAGACATACTTGTGTTGAATGTTGTTGCACATAGTTTAACACACATACTATGTACAGAAAACCTATGTATAGATAGGTTTATATATAGTAATATTAAGTAACACCAAAACTCCACTCACATTAATTTATCTATTATTCAGTTCAATAAAGATAGATAAGGAGACTTCAGAATTCAACTGTACCCCAAATTAGATGGATTATTAAATAACTATAATGGTATTTATAATTAAATTAAAGTAATTGTAATTATTATAATTAAATTATATTAAATTCTATGTATATGTATGGAAATACATAGTAAATGGCCATGGAATATAAAACAAGTATTTACAAATATGCAAAGATGATAAGCAATGTCTTATGTGTCTGATAATAGTGGGAAATTACAAGAAACCAGTATCAGAGAAAGTGCAGAAACTATAAAACATATGCAGATTGATAAATACAATGTTGAATAATTAGTGAGTTATTGAAGAAATCAGAAGAAAATATCTTTAAAAATTTGAAATGAATCAAAATTTGTCAGAACTTTCAGGATATAGGAAAGACAGAGAATTTATAGCTGTGAGGAATGTTCATTAACAATTCTTAGGAAACTATCAGTAGAAAAAAATTAAAATTGGAGAAATCCATATCTCACCATGGAAGGCTATACATGACATGATTTAGCTAATATTGAAGGGAAACAAAACTGAAAACATTTCTTCTGAAACACAAATTGAATTAAAAAAAGTCCACTCTTTACACATGTGTTTGAAGATGAAATTATTAATCAAGTCAACAGTAATACAAGCGAAAGTATTGAAAGTGATACAAGCAAAATATGAAGAATTCAATTTACCTCTATTTGCAGATCATACTATCCTATACTAAAAATTCCTAAACACTCTGTCTCAAGCACAATAGATCATATATATACTTTAGCAAGTTAGCATAAATAAAAATTAACACACAGAAATTAATAGTTATTCTATATGCTGAAAAGGTACATAGTTTGGATGAATAAGGAAAATGATCTCATTTGTATCAGATGCAGAAAGAGGAATTAAACTTCACAATGGAGTTAAACTGGTATGATGAAAACTGTAAAACTTTGAAGAAAGATATCGAAAAAGAAGCAAGAAGTTTAAAATACAGCACATGTTCACAGAGTTTTACAATTATTATTGTGAGACTAGTCATATTACCAAAAATGATCTGAAAAAATAATGTATGCTCATCCAAATTCCATTGACATTTTTCTTTTTTAATTAAGAAATTTTTTATTCATTTTACACATCAATCGCAGATTGTCCTCTCCACCCCCCCCCCCCCCCCCGCCAGCCTTCCTCCCTTCAACCCACCCTCCATTCACTTCTCCCACAAGGTAAGGCCTCCCGTGGGAAGTCAGCAGAGCCTGGTACATTCAATTGAGGTAGATCCAAGCCATTCTCCCTGCATTAAGCCTGTGCAAAGTGCCCCCCCCCCTAGAAAGCGGCCTCCATAAAGCCAGCTCATACACCAGAGATGGATCCTGATCCTATTGCCAGGAGGACCCTTAAGCAGATCAAGCTACACAGCTGTCTCACTTATGCAGAGGGCCTAGTCCAGTCCCATGGAGGCTCCACCACTGTTGGTGTAAAGTTAATGACTTCCTACTAGTTTGGTTTGGTTGTCTCTGTAGATTTCCCCATCATGATCTTGATGCCCCTTGCTCAAACAATCCCTCTTCTCTCTCTTTGACTGGACGCATGGAGGTTGGTCGGGTGCTTGGCTGTGGATCTCTTCATTTGCTTCCATAAGTTATGGAATGAACGCTCATGTTTGCCATTCTGAGTCTAGGTTACCCCACTTAGGATGATACTTTCTAACTCCATCCATTTGTCTGCAAATTTCATGGTGTGTGTGTGTGTGTGTGTGTGTGTGTGTGTGTGTGTGTGTGTGTGTTTTCTGCTGAGAAGTACTCCATTGATTATATGTATCACATTTTCATTATCCATTCTTCAGTTGAGGGATATCTAGGTTGTTTCCATGTTCTGCCTATTACAAATAGTGCTGCTATGAACATAGTTGAGCATATGTCCTTGTGATATGACTGACCAATAATAAAGTTATCAGTGGTAACACCCAGCCTTGTACCATGTGTGTTATAATACTGATGTACAAGGCAAGATGTTCTATACTAGTGCAATAATGGCATAAGTTGGGTTGGGGAATCAGGTAACCAATTGCTCTATGAACTTGGAGCCCATACTGTGGAAGAAAATATATGCCTGGTACTATAAACCTGATCAAAAGCTTGTTGCTGGTGTGGTCAAAGGCCCAGCTAGAGTACCTATAACAGATTTGCTAAATGGATATGTTGTCAGACTGCCTTCTAAACACTTAGTTTATACTAAATAAACTATGATCCTTGCTCAGTGCATCTTCTTATTGTATAGGGTTTTGATTAATGCAGAGACTCACAGCTAGTCAAACTGCTGAGAATAAGTGACTGTGCAATAGTACATCAATATCACTCCATTTATGGCCCAGGATCATTGTAGAAGAGCTGGCAGAAAGATTGTAAGAGATATAGAATGGTGAGAAGTGATATGAAAAATTGTTTTCTGGATATTATATGGCAATTACAATAATGAACACACAATAGTTGTGGCTACCTACACATACACAAAAACTCAAAAGACATATAGTAAAATGAGGGCACAAAAGAGATAGCTAAGAAGTTAAAAAGTGATTGCTAAACTTCCAAAGAACCAGTATTTGTTTCCCAACATCAACATGGAGTAGGTCACAACTGCCTGCCCCACCCTCTCTGGCTACTATGTTCACATGTAGGCACAAGGCATATATAGACACAGACACATAGAAACAGAAACAGAAAACTACACATACACACAGGTAGAAATGCATATAATCAAAATATATTGAATATCTGTATGAAATTGTAAAAAAAAAAGTAAAATAAAATAGATCAGAAAGCCTCACTAGCAAATAGTGATAGAAAAATCTAACTAGGGAAGCAATGTATGTTTATATCTTCTATAAAAATAACAAAACTTTATGCCTGTAGCTTACTGTGTAAAAATTCAGTTCACAATTGACCAAAGACTCTTACATAAGTCTTGAAACTTGGAATCTATTAGAGGAAAACACAGAGAAATCATCTCAATGACTTGAAACAGACAACCATTTCCTGCTCAAGAACTGATAGAATTTGTTGTGACCTCTGCACAGAAAAGAAGACCAAAGAGCAGAGCTTAAATGACAGAAAAAAAATATTATGACCTATTTATATGACACAAGATTAACATTCCAAAAATATAAACAACTCAAATATTGAATACAAAATGAATACACAATCCATTTACTAAACTGGAAAATTAAAGGACCAGAAAATTTTCAAGAGAGGAAATACAAGTGACCACTAAACACATGAAATAATTTTTCAACATATTTAGTAAGAAAGTAAATTAAATTAAATGTCAATCAAAAAAGAATCCTGATTTCATCTTTCCAGTGAGAATGGCTGTCATTAAAACCTGAAATGCAACAAATATTGGTGTTGATGCTGACAAATATGAACCCTTATACATAGCTGGTAGAAATACAAATTAGTTCAGTCGCAATGAAAATCAGTATGAAAGCCCTGTAAATATACAAAAATAATAAAAAAAAACCCTAAAACTACCACGCTCTAAATATACCTCTCCTGAGCATATAGCTAATGGAATCAGCATTAATACACAGCAGAGATACTTGAATCTTCACATTTAAATGACTGTTCACAATAAAATGAATGGTTAAAGAAAGTGTAGTTTATACAATAATGGAATATTATTATTCTATAAGGAGTAATGAAATCAAGTCATTTGCACGGGAATGGGTGGAACTGTATTGTAGATCATGTCAAGTAAAAAAACAAAAAATACCCGAGTCAAAAAGACAAATATTTCACTTTCTCCAATGTTTAGAATATAGAAAATAAAGGACAATTTAAAATTAGAAAGGCAGTAATTTGCAAATGAGCGGAGGAATGGGGGAAAGTGTAGAGGATGTATAAGAGTATGTGGGGAGAATATATGATCAAAGTATAGATGTGCACTATGTAAATGAATATAGTGAAATCCATTGTTTGGCGCAGTTAATATGTGTTAATAAAAATTTTAAAATAACATGCTACCTACATTTCATTTTCAAGTTAGGAAATGGTTAAATTATATAGTCATTAACTTTAGACAGGTTTATTAACACAATTACATCAAAATGCTATAAGATAGTGAGTTATGCAAGCCCCTAAATGCTAGTTTTTAGGCAAGTTAATAGTTTGCTTTTTTATTTATCAAAACAGAAGTGGTGAAAGAAAACTTTTTACATAAATGTAATTGTTTATGTAGAATGTTGGAGATACTTATCAATGTTCATGCTGAATACATATTTTAAAAAGCCTTATTTCAAATAAAACGACATATGTGACATTGCAAGGAATTTTATCACAATGAATGGTTAAGGATTAGAGCCAGAAGGTACACAGGACCTCAAGAGCTGCAGACTAAAGAAAAAAGGCAGTCAACAACAAAATATTAAAAAAATACCTCATTCTTGTAGCAGTTCTTAAATATATAAAAATATTAAATATTTATATTCAAAAAATATTATTCTGTGGTATCTGA
Organism: Peromyscus leucopus; assembly: GCF_004664715.2. Taxonomy (NCBI): domain Eukaryota; kingdom Metazoa; phylum Chordata; class Mammalia; order Rodentia; family Cricetidae; genus Peromyscus; species Peromyscus leucopus. Next base: position 24,387,876 of record NC_051066.1, on the reverse strand, counting down.
TAAGTAGAGGCATTAAAGTCCTTCCTTGAGAAATATTCTTCCTCCCCAAGTGCAAGATATAATATGAATAGCTTCAGCATAAAGTCATTCATGTTTGAACTTTAACAAGGAAAGCCACTTGGTTGAAGGAATCAAGATTAAGTGTAATTTCTCAAAGATTAAGTATAATATCTCAAAGATACTTTTTCTCAAAAAAGTTTCAAAATTACCCCAACAAAACACAGGCATCTAGGCAGTCTTAAGAAATAAAACTCATTTTACAAGTACATTAAGACCTCTTGGTTGACTTTGGAAATCAGTATGGCAGTTTCTCAGAAAATTGGGAATCAATCTACCTCAAGACCCAATGATACCACTCTTGGGTATATAACCAGAGGATGCTCAATCATACAATAAGGATGCTTGCTCAACTATGTTCATGGCAGCGTTATTTGTAATAGCCAAAACCTGGAAGCAATCTAGATGCCACCTTGACCAAAGAATGGATAAAGAAAACGTGTTACATATACATAATGGAGTATTACTCAACTGTAAAAAAAAAAAAAACAATGGCATCAAGAAATTTGCAAGCAAATGGATGGAACTAGAAAATACCATCCTGAGTGAGGTAACCCAGACTCAGAAAGACAAACACGGTATGTACTTACTCATAAGTGGATGCTAGATATGAAGCAGGGGATAAGCAGACTGTAAAACACAGCTCCAAAACTAGGAAACAAGGAGGACCCTAAGAGGGACATACAGATCACCTTGGGAGGAGGAAACAGAGGAGATCTCTATCAGTAAATTAGGGATGATGGGGGCAACAGAGAAGAGGAGATGGAAAAAGAGAGCATGAGGGAACTGGATGGTAAAGCTGGGGGAGGGATGGAGTGGAAGGGCAATGAGAGATATCTTGACATTATGGAGTAGGGGAGAAACCTGGTGCTAGGGAAGTTCCCAGGAAGCCACCAGGAGAAACCTGGTGTTAAGGATGATCCTAGATTATACCACAACAATAGTGGTTTGGGTGCCTGAACTGGCCTACCCTGGTAATCAGATTGGTGAATACCCTGGCTGTTATCAGAGCCTTTATCCAGTAACTGATGGAAGCAGATGCAGAGATCCAAAACCAAGCACCAGGCTGAGCTCCAGGAGTCCAGTAGAGGAGAGGGAAGAGGGATTATGTGAGCTGGGGTTGGGGGTGGGGGTAGAGGGTATGTCAGAATAATGATGGGGAAATCTGCATAGACAACTGAACCAAGCTCATAGAAAGCTCATGGACCTTTGGAGCCTGAGTGGGACTAGACTAGACCCTCTGCATATGGGAGACAATTGTGTAGCTGGGTCTGCTTGTGGGGTTCTTGGCAGTGTGATCAGGGTCTGTCTCTGGTGCATGGGCTGGCATTCTGGATCCCATTGCCTATGGTTGGACACCTTGCTGACCCTTGATGCGGGGTAGATGGGCTTGGTCCTGCCTCAAACTGAATGTACTGGCTTGGCTGTCCCTCCATGGGAGAACTTATCCTTTTGGAGGAGGGGTTGGAGGGTGGGTTGGGAGTTCAGTGGGGGAGTGGGAGGAGGGATGGGGGATTTGTGGTTGGTATATAAAATGAAAAAAATAGAACTCTTGGTTGATGTGTAATAACTGAACTAAACAAGCTAGCATTAATTATCCTAAATTCTCTTCATCTTTTAGACTATTTAAAATTTGATTATCTATTAATTATTAATTAAATAACACCATTATTTTGCTTAATGTAGATTTTGAGAACCAGTTGGAAAGTTTTTCAAACTACACTGCTACCTTCTAAAATGTACTAATGTTCATTTGTTATCCGCTGTTTTCTAGTCATAATTGATAAAAACACGGAGAATGTCTCTGTTCCCAGATATCAGTTTAATAAGCAAAAATAAGAGTTAGGGAAACCACTTTTATAATACTTTTATAAAGTATAGTGAAATAAGTGATACTAGAGTCACTTTAAGTAGAGGAACTCAATGCAGATTTTTTATTGAAAAAAAAAGTTTTGAATACTACAAAAAAAAAATGAGTGTTAGAGAAGGAGAATCCAGCTAAATGAGTAGGCCAGATATGAAATGACAGAAGCTAGGAGGAAAATGCCATACGTGCTAGTCACTTTGGGCTCACTTTATACAAGCTACAGTCATATTAAAAGAGTGAACTTCAATTAAGAAAATGCCTCCATCATATGGTCTCCTTAGCAAGTCTATGGAGCACTTTCTTAATTAACAGTTGATGCAGAATACCTCTTTTCCCACTGTGGTAAAGGCCACCCTGGAACGGTGTCCTGGGTTCTACAAAAATGCAGATTGAGCAAGTTGTGGGGAGCAAGTGAATAAGCAGTCTTCATCCATGGCTTTTGTATTGGTTCCTGCCTTCTGGTATTTGTCCTGACTTCTCTTCATGATGGACTCTGATTAAGACATACTAAGTCAAATAAACCATATCTTAACCAAGATGCTTGTGCTTATGGTGTTTATCCCAGCAATAGAAAACCAACTATAACAGCAATTATGATGCAATTAATTTGTCCTGTACAGGCTTAATGCATCACAAAATACTGTCAAATAAAAACTCTGGAACAAAATATTCAGGATTATATCATGAGCTTTGTTTTTCTAACTTCCACTTATTTTGGCCAATGGACATCAGTGTGATGTTGGCAGGTGGAGGCAGAATGGAAATGTAGTTTTATTCTTTTGCCTTCCACCTTATCTTTACTTTTCCTGTCCCTCCACCACAGAACACAGCTTCTCTTGGGTTCCATCGCTCATTCTGCTAATTTTTCCTTCAAATCATGCTTTCAGTCTAGATTATTAGAATCCCCTCCCTCTTAGCTGTGGGATGTAAAAATATTTTACATGATCTCCTAAAACCTTTCCATATTTTTAGAATGCATTCTTATAGCTGTGTCTTCACAATACTCACTGTCGTGGTTAATCTTGGCTCTCAACTTGACTACATCTGTATATGACTAAAACCAAGGAACCAGCATACTTGTGAAGGATTTTTCTTGATTGAATAATTTAAACTAGAAAGATATACTCTAAATCTGAGCTAACCTACTTGGGGCAGGCTACATAAAAGGGCATGGAAGAAGTGTTTGCTTTTTCACCTGTCTGCCTTCATTCTTGCTGGCAGGTTCATCTGTCCTGCTGTTGAGGCATTCCTTCACTGGTGTTAGAACCTACTTCTTTGAGATTCCAATGTAGACCATCAACCAGTGGCTCTCTTATACTCCAGCACCAGATTGGGATTGCTGAGACACCTGGTCTTTTGGACTGAACAACTACTTGATCATCAGCCTTTTCATTGAGTAATATCCATTGTTGTATTACTAGGCCACAGCCTGTAAGCCATTCTAATAAGTCATACATACATACATACATACATACATACATACATACATACATACATACACACATATGATTATTCATTCTACCAGTTATTTTCCTCTAGAAAGCCCAAACTAATATATTATGTTAACAGTTTTCTCTTTCCTGAATGAGTGATACATATGACAATGTAGAGCAGAGATGGGGATTTATTTATATGCACTGGGTGCATAAAAAGGAAAAGACCAGCTTATCATGAAGAAAAGGGAGATGTTGAGGGCAAAGTATGATTTCCAGGTTGGTGATTTGATTAGCAGTTATGTGGAATTACCCTTTATAATAAATAGGTGGAAAGACAAATGAGATTTTGGGTGGGAGAGACCATGACTAAGTTTCAACTTGGACTCTGTTGAAGAACTGCAAAATAGTTTGAATTTAGTCAAGAAATTAGATGACAGGACTGGGGTGTTGATATGTGATTTGTTGAGATAAGCACACTGATATTTTAATGATGATGCAGAAATGACAAATACAGAAATTGTATGACTTTTCCTAGGGCAAGGTGGACAAATGTCCATTCTCCTCAGATAGCATAGGAACAACATACAAAGAAATAATTTTAAATAAGTCTACCTTAGTAAATCAGTGAATTGATTAGTGTTGGAGTCTGCATGACTTACTGGATCACAGATGACTAAAAGGACTCTGCATCACCACAAAGTCCACCCTAGTCAGGATTACCATTCATGAAACTTGCATTCGGGGACTTGCAGGCAGCTTAGGCAATTGGAGAGTGTCCTCCTCCAGCATTTCTTGCTGTTTATACAAACTTGGGGAGGGATTTTGTGAATTTTTTTTTCAGTAACTGTAGAGCTTTGTAAATTTCACTTACTTCCACTTACTTCCTCCAAGAAGGGGTGCTTCAATCTGGAAAATAAATCTACAGACAAAAGGTAGCCTCTAAGTTAAAATAAGCTGGAGAAAAATGTGAAGGAAACATTTACTTACAATATCAAGTTAAGGCTCTTTCCCAAAATGTAGAGGAATACAACAATGAAGCTAGAACACAAACTATTTTGGTGGTGGTTAGAAATTCCTTTTCAAATTACATCCTAGTGGAGACATATTAATCAAGTAAATAGAAATAAAAATATATATTCCTGGAAATTACACTGTTTCTTTCAGTTCTCTGGGGAAAGAAAACAATTAATGTATTTTAAAAACTGAAATGTGGCTCATGTGAGTGGAGAATAGTGAGCAAAGGAAGAAATGGTTTAGATTAGGTTTTTCATACCATCAGATAAAGAGTGATCACCCAGGTCGTATGTATTGTGATAACACAGGCTAGGTAGATGCAAAGCAGCTTCACTCTAATGCAGATCATAAAATGCCCCCAGCCCTTAGAAGTCCACCTTTAGATCCCATCAGAGGCCTCTGAAATAAATTTGGAGGTATATCTTCTTCAAGTGATCTTAGTATCAGGTCCACTGACTCATCCATCTTGCAGCTAAGCACTGTAAGGTAAAGACAGATCTTTGACAGAAAGAAAGTATATTTGATAATTTAAATAACACAGAAGATAAACCTAATATCAATGCATGACTTATGATTTTGACAGAAATTCATAAACTGGAAATTATTTGTGAGATTTCTCTCTTCCTGCTGTATGAATTACATTACGTGTCTAAACCATTGCATAACTATCTTAGAACATAAAACCTTTGTAAGTCACTTAAGCTTTACTTTGAAACTCCTCACCAGGACTTTAGCAGTAATTTTACTTATCCTAATACATGAACAAAAGCTAGAATCTTCACTAGTTTAGGCAAGATGTTCATGGCTGAATCTTGGGTTGCTTATGGGCCCTTACTCTGGCCTATGCATAATGTGCAATGAGAAACTTACAGGTCTCTTCAACAAGTACATGGTATTTCCTCAAATGAAGAAAAAAAAACTGTTAGGAACATTTTCAAAAGTCATGCAGGTAATTGGTCTCCATTGTGCCTGTGTTGTTCTAAATTCTGTATGTTTAACAGATTTAATCCTTATATTCATGCATTCAGGCAGGCAGATAATTATGAGGAAACCAAAAACGAAACTTTGATTTTATTTTCCTGAAGACATATGCTGCAAGCTGCAGGTTGAAATGTAAGGAGTTTGATTCTATATCTGCAATTTCAGCTATTACTGAGACTTTTAAAAAGAAACAGTAAAAAAAGCTATTTTAAAATTTTTGAATGAAAAAAAAATACATGTAATCTGTCATATGTTTAAGATGTTTCCTTAAATAAATACTGATTATATTTATTTATCATCAGTGAACTTTTCTGATTTGATGTTATAGAATCATTTTAAATGCAAGAATTTTACAGAAATGCATGCAAGAAGTCAGTATGTCAATACTAAGAGAAAATGATTTTAAAAATATTCTTTTCTGTTCTGTTTAAATAATTATTGCATATACCATAATTGAGTTAATGGTTTGGAAGTTGATGAAAAGACATAAAGTTTTGTTGATGTAGTCAAATGTAAATTTAGCTTTTGGTAGAGTAAATCTAACTATGTCTTAAATGTACATATATTTATAATTTCTTCATGTATACATCTTAAGTACTGAAATCAAATAAAAAATTATAGTTTAATAAACCTCTAAGAATATTTGGCCTTTCTATTTCTTACAATTAAAACTGCAGTACTTTCTCAGAATTTTTCTCAAGCTTAACGAATATGGGAATTATATAGGCACGGAACTTCATCCATGTCAAAGCTAATAAGGTAGCTTCCTTTGTAATCATGGAAGCCTACAGGTTACTCATTCTTTTAATTACTTTTATTTTTCTGCATAAAAAAACACTGTGTTGCTGGGCATTGGTTTCACATGCCTTTAATACCAACACTTTAGAGGTAGAGGCAGGAAGATCTCTGAGTTCAAGGCTAGCCTGATCTACAGAGTGAGTTCCAGCACATCCAAGGCTACATAGAGAAACTGTGTCTCAAAAAACCCAACCCTAACCCCCAAAATACAAAAACAAACAAACAAAAAGCAAGCAAGCAAACAAAACAAAACAAAAATACTGTGTGTACTTTAATAGTTTTGTTATAGATAACTATATATATTTTATTAACTACCACTATAAAAATTTATTTCAGTGGGAAAATGTTTGTCCCTATTACAGGAATGAAAAAATGGAGTGTATACCTCAAATGTTCCACAGTATAATCATGAACTGCCAGGTATATGCTTCTTGCTATGATTCAACTCAGACAATTTTAAAATCTTGTTTCGGCCATGAATAGTTTGCACTTTATTTTCTTGCTGTCAACTTGAATATAACATCTGCCAAGAATCATGGCCTAGTATTACCAGGATGTCTTGTGTGAAGGTGATTTCCCTTTGGAATTTCTTTTCTATGGGATATATTAGTGTTCAGAATTTAATTCTAGGATAAAGTGTCAAATATAAGGTTGCTGGCTCAATAAACACTAGCCCCCTACACCCAATTCAATTTCAAAGAGCAACCCAGGTGAGAATAAATAAATAAATAAAAGGTTTGGTTATTGTGGGACATTTGCTTGGTACTGTGTCATTCCAAACTCCTTCCATTTAGCAACAAAATTTACATTGACATATGAATGATGTATAATGCAGTATAATTATTTACGGGGTCTTTGAAATGAAGAGCCCCTTTTTCCAAGTGATTTAACTTTGGAAAGGAATTACTTCACATGCCCAACAAACACTATTAAAGGCGCTTTATGAGGCTTTTTCCCCTGCATATTTCTACACATGGACAGACTATTGTGTGTTCTAAAACCTGTATTTACATGACACACTTTTATGGTCCAATGGGCAAACACTACTTAGTCCTAAAATAACATCACGGTAATGACTACAGTCAAGACAGCAAGAACACTCCACCATTATTACCCATATCAGACTGCACCAGATGGGGTATCTGTGGTGGAGTGCTGACGGTGGTGAGCACTGAAGAACTGCTCTGGATGTGTTTGCATATTCCTAGGCCCAGCAACATTACATTCAAAATAAGTGGCATGTAAGTTCTTTCATTCTGAAGAAATATAATGTATTGCAAATTTCTTAGTATTTGAATTTAGGAGAGAAAGAGATTATATACAGTTGCAGATGGGCTATATTATGTGTGATTCAGCCAATTTTCTCTGGGTAGCCTGGCTTCTCAATCTCTGCTGTATTGATCTTTTTTGTGTGTGCGATTGTTCTTTGTTGCGGGGGATGTCCTGCTCATTGTGGGAGGCTTAACAACATCTGTGGCTCCTGCTAACTAGAAGCCAGTCCATAATTGGCTACATAGCTAGCAACATAACCTTCAGAGTTGTGAAAGAAATAAAAAAAAAGTCTCTGCTACATCAGCAATACAAAGGAATGAACTCAAATGTTGCCATACTCCTTTAACCAATTGAATTCTACTACTTTTCTTAATCAGCTTTTTTGTTTGTTTGTTTTCCTTTTTTTTTTTTTTTTGTTAGTTTTCAGGTGAAAAGTGTACATTTTCGAGTATGTTTGATTTATCTTTATAATACTTTGCAGACATTGCTACAAAGTCTTAGCATTTTGTATTTGTAGAACAATTTCATATATTTTATATAAGGAATAAGAAAATAAAATGGAAAATATTTAGAGTGCAGTAGTCAAAAAAAAAAAAAAAACATTTGGAGGAGGGGCTCTCAAAGATTTGTTGGGGTTTGGCCCTCGTCGGCCACCATTGATTCATGGAATCCTCACATCTTAAAGTTCTGGGTAAATTCTTGTCTAGGAAAGCTTCCAGGTCCTCCAATCAGCGGCACTTTAGGTTGTTTTTCTCATTTGCTTCTGCTTTTGGAACAGAGACTGCTTTCAGGGAAGCAGGGACAGATTAGATATCACAGTCCTGTTGTTAACAGGACTGCAATGGCAGTGAAACACATAGCAGATGCCAGCATCTCTGCCTCAGCAGCGCTGTCCACCAGTGGGCATGACTGCCATGCCCACACTGTCAGTTCGGTCCCTGGGTGCTGTTGCGACTCAGGGTCCAGTTAATAAAAAAAAAATTCTGCTTTGCTCAAAGTAACCAGAAACACATGAATTAACAATTTTCAAGTTAGTGGATATAATAATAAAAGTCTACTTACTACAACATTTTCTTAGTGCTACTTAATCTTTTTTCTTTGATAATTTAAAAAGGATTTCATTATTTTTTTTTGCTTTAGGGTTATCACTATAAAACTAAGTTATCATTATTCTGTTGCTATGAGTGCCATCTGATAGGAAATTTGGCTAATATGATATAAGGAAATAGCTTTTAACATCCAGTATTAGCACTGAAATATTGATAAGCTCTAAAAGAAAGCAATGGCAAAAAATAATAGTCTTTATCATGCATATACTTTTTCTGCAGTATGCACAGTACATAATGTTATAAATATTCAACAAATACTTTAAAAGATCAAACATCTATTAAACTATAATACAGTTCCTAGCACTATGTATGAGTTACTTTGCTAAGTATCACAGATATACAAACACATGGACATACACACAAAATTTTAATGTACTGACTTATATTTGAGAAATGTATTTATAATATAAAATATTAAAATATAAATATATGTATATGTTATATTTATATAAATATATTTGAGAAAGTATATGTTTAACATTGATGATTTTGATGTTAATATTACATTAATTTTATCAACTATGGAATGTTGTGTTTGAACAAATTGTTTAAAATTTCAAATACCTGGAGCTCAGCTTGGTACTTGGCTGTGGATCTCTGCATGTGACTGGTATGTAAAATGAATAAAAAAAGTCTTAATTTAAAAAAAAAAAGAAATGAGAAACAATTTCAAATACGTTTCTATCATTTTATATTTTCCTTAATGTTAATAATTCAAATTAAGTTTTGGTAGGTTAGACAAAATAAATATTTTTGAATAACTAATCCCAGTAGCTTCATAAACAGGCTTAATCAATTTCTAAATTTACTTTAATTTCAATTATTTATTTGTAGTTCATAAATCTACCTGTATATAGAAAACAAAAGAATATTCATGCAGCATTAGGTTTATAATTTAATCAATTAGTAGCTAGTTGCTAGCAGGACAAAGTGTTAGCTTTATATTCTAAAGGACAACTTGAAATCCTGTTAAGGTTATATTTTTATTAAAAATTCCATTAATTTTTTCCATCAATGTGATTATAGATTAATATTAATTAATTCTTACCATTTTTTGAAGAAATAGAGGGAGTCATATCTGATTCAAAGTTAAACAGATTTTTATGGTAACCCTTTCCTGGGGTTCAGAATTGGTTGGGGAGAAAGGGAATAAGATATCTTTAATGACATTTTATTGAACTTAGCAATTTAAATGGTCTCACGTGATTTTTTTAAAGATATCAAATTACCATATGGATGATGTCTTTTTCATCAAATCTAGACCTTATTGTTTACTAAGAAAATGACAAAGGTAATTGTTAATGCTGGATGGAGTACTTATGCACTTGCCTCTGTAATATTAATTAGAAGTCTGTGGTGAATTCTTTTTGAGCTAAAAGCTGCTACACCAAACAATAGATTAACAGCATAAAAAACTGATGGCAGACAGTACTAGCATTATTTTTCTTTCATGTTTTAATTCTTTAGTATAACAAATGAAAACACACATTCCCCCAAAGAGTACTATCTCCATGTCCCTTGAGAAAAGCCTAGATATTAATGTAAGCCACTCAGTATCTGCTTGGCCTTCTAAAATTTCTAGAGTGATAAGAGAAAGGACTTTTATGTTTTCCTTCCCAGATTCCAACCGTCTGTTGGGAAGAACACTTTGCAAGCAATGGGTCACAAAAAGTTATCAAAACCTTCAGGAATGAAAGCAATTTAAAACTGGATTCAAAATTGCTCTAATACTTCAGTAATTTGTCTATGCATTCAGCATTCTAAAGTTCTACCACAGGACAAAACAAAATTCATCTCCAGTCCTGTCTTTATCAAATGACAGTGCTCTAGTATTTAATAAAAGAGCCAGGGATTAGTGTTGTAATAGTAATAAGAAAATGTAAAGAAACCTAAGCATGCATATTTCTCTGTCTTACTCAGTGTCAAGAATTTTACTACCTATAAATTTTAAAGACATTCTTCAGCTCTTTAGAAAAGATAATACAGTACTTAATCCAAAGTATAACACATCAAAAAGGATATAGTGAAACCACTAAACACTGAAATGTGCACAGTAAATATTTTTTAATATATAGTGAGATGCTTTCACAGTGAAAATGTTAATAGACTGCAATTTTTAGCAATAAAATTAAGATCCAGCATTTATTGGACATATTCTTTGTAGACTGCACAGTTTCAAGAGCTTTTGATCTCATTGGCCCTTCACAGCCACTCAAGAAGTCAGCAAGCACAATTTCCCTGTATAAAGATAAGTCAACTGGGCTATACAGTATTTAATTAACAAAGACCAAATGTTTAGCAAATAACAGAAAAAAAAATCCTTAACAATTCGAAAATGCTGTGTAGGAGTATTAGGAAGTCATATTTTTGTTTAAAATAGAATTGATAATACTGTTTGGGGGGAAGAAAAATTCAGAATCAATTCTTATCTGTACATGTCATAAGTCAGAAAGGAGGCACCGAGTTTCCTCTTTAGGCTGTCTTGCAGTGAGGATTATTACACTAAAATTAAAATCTCCTAGAAACCTATATACTGATATTCCCACCCAGAGGAGTGGAAAAAGAGTTCATCTTGCTCAAATCTCCCGAAAACACATGCAATCCATATGGGGCTTGGGTGATCCGGAGCAGGGCTTCAGCACTTTTTCTCTGAGATTGGGTTTCATTCTGCTAACAGCATGCTGGCTGAGTGCCCACCAGCAAGCAATTAGGACTATGTGCCTGCCTGCGTTTTAGTAGCTCTCCTTATGAAACATGTGGCCACATGGGAGCAGAAGCTTTGCCAGCATGGGTCACGGTCTGAGCAGAGCACTGTGAGAGCTGCTGGGCTCGGAGGACTTGTGTCTTCTGGGAAGTTGAGAAGAGGATGGGTGATTGATTATCTATGCTTAGGAGAGAAGACCAAAGAGGGACTCTTTATGAAATGGGAACTGTAGGGAGGTACTAAAGAAAAATTAGGGAAAGAAAACTGAACTACCCAAGTACTTAAGAAGGAAGGAAATGAAATAAGTTCTGGAAGTTAAGGAGCTATGAGATTAAAAGATTTTTTGTTTGTTTGTTTGGTTTGTTTTGTTTAGCCTGCTGATGAGAGCTCTTACTCTTAAACTTGAATGGTAGGGTGCTTAATTATCTTTTATATTGACACACAAATTCTGAGCATGCAAAATATATGAGGTATTGTTCTAAGGCATGGAGAAGGATGAGTGAGGACACCTCATGTGAAGAAACATAGGCGTAGGAGAGTCACCATACACATCACCTCACTGGCTGCTTTGCTATACATGGAGGCTGGCAATCCACAGAGATCACCACTCTGGCTCCTCTCACTTCAGTTTGTGTCCAGAGAGAACAATGAGGGAGTCTGACCTTAGGTGTGTTGCCTAAAGCAATTAGGAAGTGATATACACAGATCGAACTAGCTTTCTGGAGAGGATACATCACTCATATGAAAATGAAATAAATAAATGAATGATTACACACAGCCCCATGGGCATGGTTTACAGAGCTCACTGCTGCAGAAGTTATGGATCAGTTGGTTGAACTAGATGCATTTTCACTATGTAAACAGAAAGTCAAAATCACAGAAACATTATTTCCCCCTTCAGAGTGATCCACTGGATATAAATTAAATGAAGAACTACTGTCTTGTCAGCTCTGTCTTAAATATAATCTGTAAAGAAGCAAATGTATAGGGAACTTGACTTTCAATTATTAATATGGCCCCTTGGATAAACAATATTACTAGGATATATAAAAGGAAATGTATCTATACCATTTTCAGAGAAAGATCTACTATATGAGCTGTCATAAATATGTAATGCTTATTACTGTGTGAAAAGCTAAGAAGTAAGTGGGTTTATATTGAGCAAAGTGTCATTAGCGACCAGGTGGTTTGATTCTACCAGGCCTTGGATGGCATGAAATTACAATTTCATGAAAATCATTGTGTGTATCTGAAGAATGACTAAAATTTTTAACATGATGAAATCTGAATCATGAAATTTAGGTTATTTCAAACAGGCGTTTACAAGTAAAAAGTCTTTATTTCAAATAAGTCTTATGCATATGCCTAGTGTATCAATATTAAAGTTTGAATACTGAATTGGGGAGTATTCTGGAAAGATGGTTCAGAGTGCTTGTTGATATTGCAAAAAATTTGCTTCCCAGCACACTGGCTGGCTGGCTCACAACCACTGTTGGGTCTAGCTGCAGGGGACTCGGCACTCTCCTCTGCCCTCCACAGGCACACACATACATGCACAGGGAGTACATCTGCACATGTACACACACACACACACACACAGAGAGAGAGAGAGAGAGAGAGAGAGAGAGAGAGAGAGAGAGAGAGAGAGAGATCTTTAAAATGCTCCTATATCTCTTCTTAAGAAACCTGGATTTTAACACAGAATTCTGAAAAAAAACCCAAATATTTCACTTTTCACTTTATTTTTAAATCCTCAATAATTAAGCATTATGATTATTCCAATAGATAGATGAGCATAGGCCCTGACTGATTTAACCAGTAACCCTCTATATATTGGGCAATTTAAAAAGCTGTTGTATGCCTCTTCCAGATTACAGCTTCTGTGTTACCCCAGGGGGCCACATATCTGTGATGGACAGAACTCAGTTGTCTCTTTTGACACAGCTAAGTTGGTGTCTCTGATGTCACCTGATAGTAGAATTACTTGAAGGAGTCAGAGAACACATGTTGGGATCAGCTGTATTAGACTGAGGAGAATGTTCCCCTTCCCTGTGGTGACTGGGCTTTTGCTCTGTGTTCCAGGCATGCTGCTTCTTTGGTTCTGCTGCTCAGAGAGCATGTTAGGAATTTTGGAAATTGTTCTAATTCCTTCACAATTATTCATAACTTATTCTTTTCAGTTTGTACATTCATTATACACTCCCTGTTATACCAAAGAATCAGTAATGCACTTCCATAAATGAGAAGATCCTGTAACCTTGTGCATGGAATCAAGGAGTATAAATTAGTAGATTTCAAGCTGTAGAGACTCTGGCCTATTCTTAGGGTACAACAACTGTTAACCATGGTCTCAGGTATGGTTTCTTATTAACAGCTGTAGTTAGCATCAGTTGCTACAAATCATTGCACCTTTGATATGCTCAGGAAAACACAAACCTCCAGCTAGATGAAAGTGTAGTTTAGCTAGAGAAGTGACAGTGCTCTGTAGGCAGGAATCTGTGTGTACATTTCTGTGTGGGAATGTTCATTCCTGGGAAGCACAGGTACAACAGTACTGTCAGCAACAACAGCAGCGAATACCTCAGAGATTCGAATGCCATCATGTTTTTTAACATTTACTTTTTAAACTGGACCAATTAAATTTGGCAGTGTATTACATCTTAGATGCATGGTACTGACAAAGGCTTTATATAATGGCAAGATGTTCCTCAAACATAAACATAATGTAAATTTAGACATGTGATTAAAATAATTATTTATAGTTTCTTTCTATGGGAAACCATCACCTCTTCAAGCAGGAACTTAAATATGAAGAGGAAAAGCCCATGGAGTTCTACACTCCCTCATACACTTTAAAATGGTTTTTCAAGTGTTCAGTTCAGAGAACCCATTTTATTTTGCCAAGAAAATTAGGTAGAAATGTTTGCAATATTTTGTGCTAATCCCTCCACAAGTGACTTTGGTGTGGCAAATATTTGTTCTAGCAGACTTTACTACAGTACCAGAGTACATCAGTCTGTTGTTTTAACCTTTTGAAAATAACCTTGTGTCTTCTGGAAGGAAATGAAAATCATTGATGAAACCTTTTAAGTTTTCAACTTCATTGCACCAGGGTGTCTGAGAGAGAAATCAGCAAAGGGAATCGTATGCATCTCTACCTACTTTCTTGGCTCCTTCCTTTGTGGATATGAGGGACCTAAAAAGCAAAGGTAGTCAGAAAGAATAAACACGTTTATTAAAGCAGTTAGAATGACTGTTTTGCTATTTGCCAAGTTCCCTCTCAGTAACATGTTTGGCAGCTACCAAACGACATGGCCTGCCCAGAGTTGATTTTGATGAAGCCTCTGGGATGTGTTAAAAAGTAAACCAGGGCAAATCACGTACTGGAAAGCATAACTCAATCAAAGAAAAATGTATGATTAAGGGTGACATTGGCAAGGAAAGCTTTGCCAGAGCTCAGGGTAAATATTTGTATCAGTGCAAGGAGAAAGCTTCGTGACGCTGATGTCGACCAGCTGGAATTTTCATTGTTTATAAACTTTTGTTGTTAGAGTTGAAATCTGGCAGAAAAGGTACCAAAGAAAGAGCAGTTTCCCAGCATGCAAGTTTAAACCATGATAAGGCAGCTGACTAAAGGATGCAAACTCTAGCTACTTTCCTTTCCTGGAGTCCTTTGGCCAATAAAAATCCTCTTGCTCTAAATCTATTTTGACAAAATTCATCAGGATTAGAAAAAACAAAACAAAATAAAACAAGGCTTTCTCCTTTGTTGTAAGGTTTATGCCTTCTTTTCCCATAGCAACATGATCAGAAAATGGTGAAAAAAAAGTCTGAATGTATTTTTGTTCATTTTTTTTCTACAAAAGAACATTCGCAAATGAATCAGATATGTCAATGATAGAAAATTAGTGATTTGGGATTGAGCCCATTTTTTTGAATAGTGTCTGTTAACCTCACACTGTTAAGCTATCTATCTCTCTATCTGTCTGTCTGTCTATCTATCTATCTATCTATCTATCTATCTATCTATCTATTTATTTTTACATCATGATAGACAGTTGCACATTTCAAGCTGAATAGTTTACCAAGTCAAAGGAATGGAGCACTTGGTTTAACTCACCAAGTATTCCTATTAAAAAGAAATCAATATTTTCTCCCTCAGCTGATTCATTGTACTTTTCAGAAGAATGGAGGCAGCCAAAGTTATTAATCAGGCAATATCACAAAGACATTAGGTTGTGTAAAAATTTACAGTAGTTTCAAACAAATGACTTTTATACAGAGGAATGAAGGTTGTCGGAAACTGACTCTTGGTCCTAGTCTTCCACTGTGGAAATAAGCATGTAGATGGTCCTCAGTTTGTCAGAGGAAGATGTGGCCTGCTTTCTTGTTTCTAGATGTGAACTCCTGCCAGAACACTTCCCCACAGCATGCGTATTCCAACAAGAGCTCCCTGCTCTGCCTCAAGGTAGTATGGATGTTACATCCTGATTCACTTACAGTAAGGCTTTTTATAGTGAAGTTCTTTTAACAGGAACTAAAGATAACTCCAAATTTCTATCTAAACTTCATTTCTTTAAAAATATACATGCTTTAAATATCATTGTATTTACTTGGCGAGAGATAATACAATATTAATTACATTGTTATGTTCCTCTGAGAATGTTGTATTGAAATCATTGAAGGGTATCAAACTTGGGAGGCCTCCTGGTTGCCAATGTGAAACCAAGAAACATTGTGAAGATAACACATTAGCCAGATAAACTAACAGTGAGTAGCAAGGAACCTTGATGCTCTAATTAAGAAGTCTTCTCTAACTCTTGGGCCTTAGAAACATGAATCACTAGCTAAGTCTAATTTAGCATGCTTATGTGATGGAGGTTTTACAAAGCAGAAAGTGAGCTGGACTAGAAAAGCCGGCTTATGAGTTTTTAGTTCTTGCATCCAGCTCTCACTGTGGAATCTCCAGGTTATACTGGCAGAAGAAATGGCCCCCAGTGGGTGACTCTGTCTGGGGAACCACACTGATGGAGCATTTTCAGAAGCCAAAGAAGATCCAAGAACTCCTCCTGCCAGAATCTGCACATTTGTGTCCCACTGCTGTATACTCCCAGAAGTGGAACTCCAAGGAATGGATAGCACTAAAGACCATGTGCAGAGCTAAAGCTCTTACCGGGTGGAGCACTGGCCTCAGACACATACAAGTTTTAATCATATTCAATCACATAAAGACATAAGAACAACCATTCTTTCACAGTATTCTTTGATATCCGCTTACTACCTCTCAATGACAGGACATTCTCGAGGTCATTCTGTTCTGTGGATTGGGACTCTCTGGCATTATATTTTAATTAAATGGTCAGATTATTAATGCATGAAAGTCAGTCTCTTCAAATGCTGAGCTAACCATTTTTTCATACATAATATGTCCATATCAACATTTTAACAGCCATCCACTAGAGATTGACATGGTCACTTTTGCAAAAGAAACCCTGGTGAATATATGAGTTAAAGACTCCTGGGATCACATGAAGGAACTGGGAGGTCAGAGCTCATTGCTGATTTTTGCTCATGCTGTGTGATGATAAAAAGGTAACTCAGCCCTTCTGTGGTAAGAACCACTTTAGAAGTTCAACAATGGAAATTATTAGTCATGCATTTCGGTTATACTAACATGCTTTTAGTGTTAAACAATGAGAGATTCCGAGAAAGAAACAACAACTACCCCTTTGCCCAAATGTCATGTATTGTTTTCCCTAGCTTATTAACTTCTCTGTACAGAGATTTCCCCCCTCATTTAGGAACACTTTTTCACCTTTCCTTCCAAATGTGTGTGACTATAGAAGGTAATATGTTAAGAAAGTTTTTACATGTAGCCTAGCCATATTTCATTGACAAAATTAGGAACATCATTTGCTAAGCATTTCAGGTAGAAAGGAAAATTCCACCTCTGTGGAAGGAAGCACAAAGCTAACACATAGAGATCATGGAATAAAAGCACTAGAACTGGACCACATTTGGGTGTCGTTCATGCTTCTTTCCTCTTTGACTCAACTATCATTTCCAGGGAGGACTGTGCAGATTTGTTTCCAAGGGCATATCTGGAACTGGTGTTAGAATCACCATGACAGAGAGTAATTAAGGAGATATGCTGCTACCTAAAGCCAAATCATGGATGCTGAAACACTCTCTATGACTTCATAGAGCACTGCCAAAGGCTTAAACCATGACATGTGAAGAACTGTTATAAGAATAGTATCACTGAGATTTGAGTTGAGCCTTCAGCTTATGCTTGTGTAGATATTATAGTCATCTCTTTATCAAAGCAGAAAAACATGGGTTGAAGAAATGAGCCCACTTCCTTTATATGTCTCACCAATGGATTACATCTCAAGACAGCAGATCACCAACCAATTATCATTTGCAAATTTCATGACAGTTCTCATCATCTCTCCCAATTAGCCAACCCTGAATGTCTGTAATCACAATCCAAATCACAATCACAGGAGAAAGAGAAAAATTTCAGAATCACAGTGGTAGATATTGGATCCCATTGTAGGTCAAAGGTAAACTCCAGTAGAAGAGTTTGGAATAAGAATATTTCCCCACAAACCTATGTTGAAATATCAAGTCCTTGGTCCAAGAAATTAGGTCTAAAGATTGAGGAGTGTGGATTCTCTTGGAGAAAGTTGCATTTCTTAATTTTGTTTCTCTTAAGTTTCCTCCTTCTTTCTTTGTAATGGAAAACTTTGTAGTTAATATTATTTATTAATAATAAGAAACAATGCAGTTTGAATACAATAATCAGAGCTTTAAACTCACACTAAGCTCTTTGGAAGAAAAGCATGTAACTACTCACAGTTCTAGACTGAGGGAAAATAAGAACTTTTCTACTGCTAGTTTTCCAACTTCATTTTTTTAAATCATTATTAAAATTTTGGTAACTCAGAAATAACTTTAAAATTGTAATTTGTGAATTGGAAGTATGTTCGATTGTTTAAAACCACATCAATATAAAATATACACATTAATAAGCCTCTGTCCCTTCTACAGGTTCAGTGTTGTGCTGCTGCACTTCTTGGGTGTCACTAAAAGGATTTTGTAAGCACTGTTCCACTAAAACTGTTATGACATACAGTCTCCATGTCCCTCAGTAGCATTTTCCGTAAGAAAAACTGCGTCCCAATTGCAGATACTTCACACGTTTTTCTTTCCCCTCTCTCTTAAAATCTTTCAAATCTGATCTCAACTACTTATTTAACAAATGCAAGTGATAATTTTCGTGCCCATAATCTCTAAATTCAGGTACAAAATTTCTTTTTCTTGATTTGCCACCAGGACCGAAGGATGAAAAGCCAGAGACTTGTTGAGTTGTTCTCCCAGTATAGCAAGACTATATAGGAGGAAAGAGAGAGAGAGAGAAAGAGAGAGAGAGAGAGAGAGAGAGAGAGAGAGAGAGAGAGAGAGAGAGAGAGAGAGAGAGAGAAATAGCATGACTGGAATGTGGAGTAGGTCCCCAAGGGCTATTGTGTACAAGAAACTCACCAGGAAAATCAGGACACAGTGAAGGACATGAGATATGGAATTGAGGCAGATGGGCTGAAGCCACCTCGGAAAGATGGAAACTGACAGAGCTGGCTAGACTTTCCCATCTTTGCTCTGACTTTTTGATTTGTACCCTACACTTGATTCCAATTCTCAGAGATACAAATGGCAGACCAGTACAATTCTAATTTCCTACTCCTGTGAGACTTTATAGAAGAAAAGCAGCAGGACAGGGTGGAAAAAAAAGGTTTCCTGGAAGAGGAAGTTCTGTGTCAAGAAGACATAAACAGAACCAAGATTTCCACCACCACAAAATCAGAGGACAAGATGAAAACTGAGCCTTTTTTCGATTCTAGGAGGCTAGGATTCTATGATGCTCAGAACAAGTAAAGCAGTTGCTCATTTGTCCCACTGAGAAAGCACAAGATGTAGATGTGCAAAGAACTGGGACCAGCCCTGAAGAGGGGTGGAAACGTGGATTGTGCAAAGTGCACAGCCCTCAAGGAGATCATCCTTATGGTCTAACACAGAGAGTGCAGCTGGATAGCCTGTTCAAAGACTCAAAGCTGACTCTGCACCATTAGCCCAGGTGCAAAAATATAGGCAACTATGCTTATCAATAAAACTACACAATGAAAAAATTTAAAAAAAGCAGACTTAGAATATTATCAGTAAAGTGAAACAAACATAAAAACAAGCTCCCCAAAGAAAACCAAACAGAAAATCTCCTCCATATCTAGGGCACACAGAGGAGGAGATGCTAGTCCAATTAGAAGCAGAGTAGATCAGTGCTCAGGGTTTTCTGCTTTGCCTTTTAACTGACTGGTTAAAACTTCTCATCTGATGTCTCAGCAATGTGGTGAGTACCTGTAATTGACTGAATTCTAAAATCAATGCTGTTAAGAACCCACTGGTCTACAAAGGAAATTTAAATAGAACCCTGCTGTAAATGGGTTTTAATACAGTTGTAGTTTCTCAATTGGCTATGAATATATAGTTCTTTCCTGAGGAGCAAGCTTTCCCACGCCCCAGAGGAAGGAATGTGGCACCCTGGGGACCCCACAGGACCAAATATGCACTGGCTGAGCTCTGGGGCCAGGGACTGGCAGGCAGCTGAGAGTTCTCCCTCTTCCTAGAGCAGCTGCATCACCACAGGACGACTGAGAAGGGACCCAGGATGTGGCTGCCCTCTGTCAGAAACATGGATTCCCAGCCTCCCCCCTTTCTTCAGCTTCTTGAAGTGAGTATGTTTTCCCTTAGACAACAAAGAAAATAAAATGACAAATGACCATTATTTTTTCAGACCTCACATAAACTCTAGAAACAACATCCTGATCTGTAAACTTTAGTAAGCACATGTTTGAGATCTAGCAAACATTACTTTTAAAGGTCTATGAGGCCCTTGAAACGGAGGAAAGAAGATAGTTTTCAGTTCAGGCATTCTAAATCAACCCTCTCAGAATATATACATTTCGAGTACCGTGCATGCCAACTTTGCCCTCTGTGGCTCAGTGCTTGTCTGTGGGTTTTTACTTCAGAGTTGCTAAGGATAAGATGTCTGGTGTCTGGGTGCTTTAGAACAGACTAGCTGGAACCCAGAGGAATCAGAAGGAGAATCTCTCTCTTTCTCTGATCACTAAAGAGACGGTTAACAGCATGGACACATTTTCTGCCCACGACAGAGACCGGACTGCCTCACATTGCAGTTTAAGTTGTAACAGCCAACTTGTCAGTGAATGCCATTAGTGCAGATGTGCCACAGGCACTTGAGATGGAGTGGCAGGCCACCTCAGGTCAGCTGGGGAAGAGTAGGCATTGGGTGGCAACAACTCTCAGTCATTACTGACCTGGGCTCTATTCAAACCAGTGACCTAGAAAAGAAGGGCTCCAAATCCCATTACTAATTCCACTAGCCATCAAGTCTCCCCTATGGCCTGGATCTGATCCTAAAACCCAGGTCTCCTGTTGAAATAGCATTAGATAGCCGCCACTGAACTGGCAGGCAGGGCTCTAAAAATCCAAGTGGGGAGTGAGAGGGAAACATGTATTTATCAAGTTGGCTTTCATACACCTTAAAGCTTCTTCTCAGCTGCTGTAAACCTTAAAGTCTGAAATTTCCTTTAGTCAAAGGCTAAAAAGGAAAGACAAGAACAGTGTTCATTCAAACAGAGCCTTGGATTTTTTTTTTTTTTTTTTTGAATGGTGAAAACGCACATCCTTCCAACTAAGGAATGATTAAAGAAAGCTGCTGAAAAAGAGAGGGATAGATTGAGCATAGCAAGATCGAGACAGCCTCTCTCACTCATTACCTGTGCTGTTCTCTGTCCCTGTCATCAAAGGGAAACAAATTCTCTTCGGTAAAACATAGAAATTTTGTGACTTAGGTGAAGCCCCCTACAAAGCAAAGGGGATTAAAATCAACATGTAAAGTCTTGTCCTGCATTTTAAGTGGAAAGCTCTAACTTTTCAAATAGTCCTGTAGATGGAGCTGCACTCTGCATTTCTGAGATCTCGGCCTTAACAATGAAGCAATTGTTTCCTGTCTCCCCTTTGCAACTCCTGCCTCTTTTGGTTCTTTCTGGTTGCATGTTCTATTTATTTTAATGTATACCTTTGTGTAAAGCCTGTCTCTGAGTGGCTAGATACCCAGTTGATATGTGGCCTCTGAGGGGGAAAAGGGAGTGCAGCCCATTCCCATGACATCGTGTGGCTTTGTAGAGCCAAAAAAACCTTCTCAGGAACACCTAATCCTTGGGCTCCATCCAAGTACCACAATCTCTCTGTACAACTGACATGGGCCACGTGGGACCCTTGAGAGTTTTAGGTGTGTCTCTCTGAAGTCAGCCTCGGCCAAGCATGAGGCAAATGTGCCCGACCAAAGAAAATAAATTATGTGGACTCCAATTTTCAGCAGTTATGAAGTATTGAATTACACATGCAAAGAATTCGCTCTGGGATTAACCCTTTGGAATCGAAACACAATCTTGTCCCTGAGTCTACAAGAGAGCATGCTCTGTGTAAGGCCTGCCTTTTGAAACACAGAGGTTATGGCCCCAAAGGCAGAGGAGTTCAGGCACAGGACACACACTTAGTAAATTGTTCCTGAGACAGGGACAGGTTGTATGTCTGTTCTGTCTCAGGCTCTCCTGGTCATTGTGTGGTTTTGATAGCTATACAAACTTGAGAGGTGCATTATAAATGCCTTTTGAGCATTTAATCAGAATGTTTTAGACTACTTCACACAGCCTGAAGCTGCTTCCCCACTCAGATTTAGGGAAGTGGTTAAGAGCCTCTGCAACTTAACTGAAATCACCCGTCCAGAACTCCTGAAATGGCATTTGTCCTCCATGAGTCAGGAGCAATAGAAAAGGACATCCTGCCCTGCCCTGCCCTGTCAAGAATTCCTGGTCCCCACAACCCACTGAAGCACAGAGCTGTTAGTACATGCTGTGGCTGCAACGCAACACATAAACCTTGTAGCACAAAAATAAAACACTGTTTATTTCTCCTTTAGAACTATTTATTTACCAAATGACCAGAGAAAGCATATATCTAACAAAAACGGGAATAAATCAATCTTGAAGAACTTAAAAAAAAAAAAAAAGAACTTTAACAAAGTTAACTTTTCAGTAAACTCTGTGTCTGAAGTACGAGAAGCTGGATTTCCAGAAATATGTATTTAGCCTCTTCCTCTGAGACTTAGCTCAGAAGAGGGTGAGCTACGGGAAGGACACCACATTATTTAGGGACTAGCAAATTATGTCTCCTTACTGATCTGTCACTTTCCTTCCTTACATGCACTCTTGGAAGAAAAGAAAACTGTGCAATGATATCCCCAATGGACACCATGGAAGCCATCCAGTTGCCTCATTTTAACCGGTGAAGAAATGGGGGTTGGCAAAGTTTCCAAGAGTAACTAATAGCCACAGAGTCAGGAGAAAATGCCTCCCACCTCCCTGTGTAAGTGGATGTTTCCAAACCGAATCCTAATTAGAGAAACATGCCCTTTAGATCTCAGATGCTTTTGCTTATTAGAGAAGTGATACCTATCCTTTAAAATACTTACTATGTGTGCTACATGGAATTTTCTTTAGTGCATGTAAAGACTGGCTAAGATTGTTTTGGTGATATGTGGATGAGTGTGTGTGTGTGTGTGTGTGTGTGTGTGTGTGTGTGTGTGTGTTTGAGAAAGAGAGACAGAGAAAGAGGGAGACAGATTACGGGAATCTGAGAGAGCAAAGGAGACAGGAAAAGATGAAGTTTCTGACATCATGTGGTCATTGGGTGGAGTAACTAATAAAAGTAATTGCTAAGCACTGTGTAGTTAGACTGCTGTGTACAGTTAAATCAGGATGATCCAAAACTTTCAGATGTCATGAGATCTTTAGTTTCAACAGGTGTCATTCAAACACACAAACGAGCAGCTCCTGAATGGCTTGGATTTTAGGAGTCAGTGGGAGTTTTCCCATGCTTTGGAAACCAGGACTGCTATTAAGTTCTGTGTCCTGCCCACCATTATCTGAAGCTTGCTTACTGAGAACAGTTGCTGACAGGAGATCTACTGGAGGACATTTCTCCTTCTCTTAGAGGTTGTGAATTAATGAGAGATGCTTCTTTAAAAGACAAAGCCTAACAATTTTTGCTAGAAGGTGAAGGGTCAACTCACAGTGCTCCTGGACAAATATTATGTGGACAGAAAACCCAAATGAGGAAGAAAGTAAAGCTAAGCCACTCGTGTTTGCTGCACCCTGCATGACTTGCTGACTAGACTGCCCTGTCAGCATCAGATCCACGCTCAATTATTTAATCCCACAAGAAGGAACTTTCTGTTGGAAGGTGCCCTGAGTTGATTTATTGCAACAGGAAAAGTCTGCAAGAAAGATTTTATAATTCACAGTCCTTAAAATCATCCTCATCATTATCAGGACAGAGCATAGGGTTAGAGGCTGGAGAGGGTGCAAACAGTATTGCTAGCAAGAGATTGGTTTGTAAAGGCGATTCCTTTGTGCCTAGCAATCATCACATGAGAAGTACTTAGATGAGAGAATGGGGAGACAATCCTGTCTATAAAGTGACTGCTGCATAAGCAGAGGGGCTTGATTTTAGATCCCTACTGTCCATTGAAGAAGGTAAACTCAGCAGGATACACACCTGTAATGCCAGTGAGAGGGAGATCAGGCAGAGGAAAAACCCTAGGACTTGGGAGCCCTTCGGAGTAGAAGAATCAGTGAGGCACAAGTCCAGCCAGAGACTCTTTCTCTAAGCTAATGTGTGTGTAGGACTGTGGAAACAGACAGGATTAAACTGATTCCTTCACTACTCATATGCGAACATGTGTTCCCCCAGCCCTCAACACGTAAGTGCATGCAGAAAAATGTGTACACACACATGCCAATTAAAAATAAGAACAAAAAGAAGGGTATTTACTCTATGTCAACATAAGAAATAACAAACCTAAAGCTCTCGGCAGATAACAGGGCATTTGTGTAAAGTAGCAAACCCACTGATGAATATACCATTTCTCTTTAACCTAAGGCATGAACCAAGCACACACAATGATTACAATGCTGACCTAAATTACATGGCCAAGAAATTAGAACTCAGAGCCTCACAAAAATTCTGAAATAATTGCTTTAATTCTGTGGCAATCTGAATCATGACCCATGTGTGGAATAACTGATTTAATCAATTGGTACTTTTAAATATTCAGGATATATGAGACACTCAGAAATTTGCCCACAGTGAGGAATTACATGTGATCTCACTCTTCTCCCCACAAACTCCCTGTAAAAATGACTCTTTCAGAGGTGACATTTGAAGGGATGCTCGACTAAGCAAGGTTTAAACGGGTGATGCAAGAATCTTCATGAAAGTCAAAGACAGGTTTCTGGAATACTAAGTTCCCAGCTCTGCTTCAGTGCATTATGAAATGAGACAGATGTCAGATTCCTCTAATTTAAATTTTGATGCATAAGTTTTAAAAATAATTTGATTTCAAGTAGCTCAAAACCTTCATCCAAAGTATGCACAACTTACAGTGCATGTGGGAGATGAAGCATTGGCCTTTTATCATTACAAATAATTTTTAGCATCTCCTTTTGGTCTTTCCTTAGTTTGTACAATTGTCAGAACTTATTGGTAGAAGTTACCAATCATAATTTTGGCCATACTTGAGACTTAGCCTTATCTGAGTGTCCACACAGTGAAGAGACCTCGTTTGTAAATGGCTCAAGGAAGCTAGACTCAATACAAAAATTTCTGTAATGTTTAGTTCAGCCTTGTTTCTAAATTTCAATATGTGTAAAGAGAATAAATATAAATGAATAGGAGAGAGATACAGCCTGTAACCTACATCTATCTTTATGTAGTGCAGAGTAAAGAGTAAATGACCTGAGAAGAGGCCCCTTCTCAGGCAAGCCTGCATATTTGTTGATATCTGTCACAAAGCACTGTACAGCCACACAATGTTGACAGCATGCCGCTAAGTGCCAAATCATTCTAAGCCTTGCTTTATTTAGTTTCAGAATAGTTAGAATTAATAAACCAGATTTTTTTATCTGATTTATTTTCTAGATTGGATGCTCTAGGAAGGCAGGAAATTGGTATTTGGTTCACTAACAAATCTACACTGCTAAACAGAGTTTGGCTATATTGTAAATAAAATCTTGGCAAAAAAAATGAAAAGGGCAGATATTTTGTTTATATTATTTAGAACAAGGGGTAACTTACTTTCATTTTGATTAAATTTTTCCAATAGTATTTTTCTTAATCCTCTTTTTTATGACTTCATATAAAGAAAGAATTGGAAGTCATTCCCCTTCATAACTTTTTGGATTATAGCTATTTGCTTATGATGAGTAGTTACATATGCTTATCAACAGCACATGCTTGAAATCCATTTGATATAAATGTTGGATCCCACTGACCAAAAACTCCAAAAGAGGTAACCAATTCCTAGCACTGTTTTTTTTATTTGATAGCCAATGCTATCTAGAACAGGGACATTATCACTACGTTTAAATTCTATCATATTTATATATATGTATATATATATTTATATATGTGTATATCATATATATGATATATATGTACATATATACTGTTTAATATGTTTCTACAGTAGTGGGTTTCTTTCTCAAAGGTATGTAATGTTAGTTATCCATCTATACACTCTCTCCTTTCTTAAAAGCAAAACAATAAGAACAAAATTTCAAAAACATAATTTCTCTAAATACTTATGGTTCATTTAACTTGTCAGTTAAAGTGGTGCTAACAGTCCTTAGAACTATTGTGGTAAAAGATCATTGACTGTATCTCTCCAAAATGCATATTATCATGTGGGAATTTATTCTTGAAGCTGAACATAAACTTGTAAGATCTATTCATTAACAGAAAATCATTGGCCTATGTGACATCTTTGTTTCTAGACTCACTGAGCCACAAGTATAAGCAATACTTCTTCCTGGAAGTTCTAGAAGAGGATGATGTAGTAGTTTGAATGTAATTGGCCCTCATAATCTCAAAGAGTGTGGCACTATTAGGAGGTGTGGTTTTGTTGGAGTGAGTGGCCTCGTTGGATGAAGTGTGTCACTGTGGGAGTGGGCTTTGAGGTTTCCTATTATCAGGATACCTCCCAGTATCTCAGTCGACTTCCTGTTGCCTGCAACATGTAGGACTCTGAGCTACCTCTCCAGTACCATGTCTTCCCACCATGATGATAATGGACTGAATCTCTGAAACTGTAAATGAGCCCCAATTTAATGTTTTCTTTATAAGAGTTGTTGTGGTCATAGTGTCTCTTCACAGCAATAAAAATCCTAAGACATATGATTTTACTTGACTAGTTTTAATTACTGAATAATTTGGCACTATCCCATTGTGGAAGCTAGGTCTCAAGATCCTTGGTAACTTCTAGGATGTCTTCTAGGCTTCTCCAGCCACCTTTTGTTTTCTGGCCTGTATATTCCATGGTTATCAATCAACAACATGATTTGAATTACTTCCATACTTTTAATCTGTCCATGCTCCTGAGAGAAGTAGAAAATCTATAGCAAAGGAAATGCAAATATGTTCTTGGTTGTGGACTGGACAAATGTTTGTTTCTCAAAATATGCAACATATGTTCAGGTAAATTAAGAGCTTAACTGTGATATAGTTAGAGTATATAATAATGAAAATAGTGCATGTTCACCAGTTCAATACTTGCTAAACAAGTGACATAGAAAATTAGACTCTTAAGAACTCTTATTATGCCTAGTGCCTTTCATCACAGTCTTCACCTTTCATTTTAAAAAAAGATTGTAAAGAGGTTGTAAAGTAAACAACAGAGAAAGTTATACACAGTCAAGACTTATTTCCCTTGTTGACACATTTTTTTTTTCTGCAAAGTTCAGTACCATCACATTACTTTTATGCCTTTCCCATGCAACAGCTTCATTAACTGGGTCTAGGCATACATGCTCATACTCAACTTTTGTATCATCCTGTCTCTAGTACTGTGTATAGTGGTGCTTATCTCTTTGTATAGGGACAATAAAAAATGTTTTTGGCTTTCTATAATATAGGGGTTCCAGTTAGAGCTTGTTTGAGAGTTTGAGCTCATTTTAAAATACAATATGACAGTCATTGAATAATATTGGCACATTTGATGATTTTAAAGGTAGAGGCATTCTGGTGGGAGGTCCTGATGATGCTGTTCCATAGTCACATTCACTTAGAGATGAAGGCAAAGGGCAGACTTAACCTTCACACTTCTTTACTCCATGAGATTGTCCTTATACTGCCTTTTTTAACAGTGTTCCTTCCCAAGTCAGACTGACAAAGACCTTTGAAAAGTATTGTTTTGCTTCATTTTGTTTTCAGAGATCTAGATATTATGCTGCTTGAAAATGAGCACAGGTTGCAATAAGTGACATTGAGTATGATTATTTTGAGTTGTCAAGAGCTTAAATGCAGCAGAAAAGGAAGGAGAACAGGTGAGAAAGGCAATGTAGACAAACTAAAAGAGACCATCCTTTCATTGAGGTTAGTTGTCCATGCAGTTGGAAATTTTTGCGTCCCTGTTGATAGACATTTTATTAAAGTTTTGTAATACTTGTGTTACATTAGAAATCAATCATTGTACATTAAAACAGTGAGAGCTGCAGCCATCAGCCTGTGTTTAAATTAGGCTGGAAAAAATGAGTAGGCACCATGCTGTAAAAAGAAAATAAGTTGTTATGAAAGGGACTTTATGTGAATATTGGGGATCATTCCCATGTTCAATTACTTCTTTTAGACTTATTTCTAAATGCAAATGTTCATCAAAACTTATAGTGGAAAAATTAGCCATTGCTATTCCTTTACTTAATGATCACATCTATGATATTCCAGCATGTTTCTCAAATGTTCTTGATACGCTGACAGATTTGAGAAATATAGAAGTGCTTAAGCATGTATAGACCCTGCTCTCAAGAAACTTGCTGATTGATTATGCTCAATAAAAAACTATGAATCTTTTATAAATATGTGTTTTGGGTTTTGAATCTAAATAATATAAATTATACTGTAGTCAAATAATTAGTAAGCTAAAATAATTGTTGTGATAAATTAATAAATTGAAAACCTATAAATTTAACTCTGGCAATGCCCACTTCTGAAAGGAAGAAACAGAAAACTTGTCCAGTTATGAAATGATGCTTCATGGTACTGTGATTTGGAGCTTTTCCCCCCATAGGTCATTATATTGTATCCATTTGCTTAGCAAAAATACAGAATATAATTGTGGGGGAAACAACACAGGCAAAATGAAGTAACAGAATTATCTCTGTACAATTAAAATTACCAACTTAGAGTTAAAAAGTCTGGGCTGACATTGTAACCCAGTTCAGATGTAGGATGTTTTTCTTATTCTCTCTGCTTCTCAGAAAAGTTCAATTAAGATGGCACCACTAGGTTTTTAGGGAATTTTTTTTAGATCTAAATATTCTTACATTGTTGAAACATGTTTCTTTTTCTGCTTATGGCATCCTGGAGGCCGTAATGATGCAAATATTAATATTGGAATTTCTTGGAAGTATTAACCCTGTTGACACCGAATCTCACTTCAGGCTGTGACTTCAAATTAAAGTGAAATAGATTTCTGGGCCAGATGTTTCCATAAAACCTTTGCCACAATTATTTATATGTTTCAGGCAAAATGTATTCTTTTGGCCTTCATTGTTGAGATAATGGCCTCAATTCTCTGCAACTTTTGCATATTTTAACACAACTGTAGTAGAATGAGTAGCCATTCAGAATTTTTTATTTACTGTGAATAGCTGTATTGAATAGAACACTAAAACTGTATCTACTTAGTGTCTATTCCCAAGCAACTTATTTCTCCATTCCTCCTCTTACCAGTAGATCTCATATGAAGAACTGTTAAACTTAAATCTTTCCTCATACAGATAAAGGTTTTTCTTCACCAATAATTGAATGCTTATTTAATCCTAGTATTCCTCAGAAACATTTCCATATAATGCTTCTTCCTTTTTTGAAAACTATTCTATTTTAAAATTAAGCTGATTTTAATCTTCTAATGTTTTAGAAATCAAGATAGTTCTATTGAGAATAAGAAAGGTGTATGGGGGGGGGTGCATCCAGGTGAAACTGCAAATGCGAATGTGCCCTGAAAAACAAAGACAGGCAAGTTTGGAGCATGTGGACCATTAGAGGTGTGAATTTGACACATTTACATGGAGACAGATAACCTAGAGCAATAGGGAGCTTGACAGCAATCAGTAATCGGTATCCAGCAGTACGATGAAATGAATCTGAGAAAATTTCTGTAAATTAGGAACCATGCATTAAAAAAAATTGACATTGCTTAATCTGAAGGAGAAATGGTCTAAGGAAAACAAAGAAATCTCATCAAATGAGAAGTTATTTTATAGATGATAGGGTCCAGATGTTTCCCTGTCCCCTTAGATAATATAGAATTATGTGACAACAGAAACTTTAGGTTAATTATTGTGACTATACATGCTGGGAAACCCTGAAATGTTTATCAGGAGATTTGTATAGGAAGATTTACTCAGCCATGCAAATTGACATGGGGCCAAGTACCCACGGGGCCTTATTAAAATTAACCTTCAAACAAGAAGTTGAGTTTTTGATGGCCCTGAGCATCACAGATACATTCATATATGTAAGGCATTACACACTTTTTTAAATAAATCTTTTGATTATTTATTTGAGGGAATTCGGCATTGTTATTCTGCTTAAGAGACATCAGAGAGTGTCTGGTTTCCTCAGGTATGCTTTCAGCATTTTTAGTAGTTTCTGTTGAATTAGTCTATGAACATAGATATTTGGGAATGAATTCCTATCTGGATATTTCTAGGTTTAGCCTATTTAGAAGTGAAATAATTATACTAAGACACACTTAGAGTAGTAAAACTATTTCAAGAATATAAAATGACTGAAACATATATAATAAACTCCTTGCTAACTTACCATAAAAGCCATATACTTTAAAGTATGCATTTCTTTGTTTTCAAAGAATGACCTCTTGTTTAATAAAATAGAAAATTAAAATAAAATGGGATAGTGATCTCTGTGAGTTTGAAGCCAGTCTGGTCTACAAAGTGAGTTCTACGACAGCTAGGGCTGTCTTAAAAAAGCAACCAACCAACCATTCAAAAAGTATGTGTGTGTGTGTGTGTGTGTGTGTGTGTGTGTGTGTGTGTGTGTATGTGTGTGTGTGTGTGTGAGTGTGTGTGTGTGTGTGTGTGTATGTGTGTGTGTGTGTGAGTGTGTGTGTGTGTGTGTGTGTGTGTGTGTGTGTGTGTGTAGGAAGACATGAGTAAAGACTAAATTGTAATGCTACCAGGAAAATGAATCAATTAAAAAATATTGATTTGACTAGGAAAGATATTTGAAGTTACCAGTTTTTCTTCTGAAGTAGGTGATAAATACAATTATTCTACTCTCTGACAGTCATATATATATATATATATATATATATATATATATATATATATATCACTTAAAGTCACTACACATACCCACACACATTTATAGTAAGAGTCAAATGCTTCATGAACTTAAAGGGGTAACGGGTGGTGGAATAGGGGGAAGAAAGGATATGAGTCAGAGAATTGGGAAGGAAGCTGTGAAATGTTGTCAAAGCTGTTGCACACATCCACTGCAGAAGACATGCATAAGATCAAGTCTGTCAAATTTTCATCGCTTATAGAGGAGGGATTCCTGAGGCCCTACTCCTAGAAAAAAAAAAAAAAAACCTATTTAGAATCAGCTGATGGTGGCTACTGGCTTTATATACTGACTACAGATGGAGTCACATGGGAATCTTGGCTTGGCCCATTGTAACCATGATGCCAAATGTCACTGACTGAGAAAACAAACAAACAATCTCTAAAGTAGACAGTCCTTGAAACAATGCTCAAAGGGTTGAATCATTTTCATGGCAGATAAGATTCAGAGAAAAAATACATATGAGGACCAATTTCCTAGTATGTTTTTATACTCATGAGAAAACATTTTTTTTTTTTTTTTTTTTTTTGTTTTTTTGAGACAGGGTTTCTCTGTATAGCTTTGCGCCTTTCCTGGACCTTGCTTGGTAGCCCAGGCTGGCCTTGAACTCCCAGAGATCCTCCTGGCTCTGCCTCCCGAGTGCTGGGATTAAAGGCATGTGCCACCACCGCCCGGGGAGAAAACATTTTCTAAAATAAAACTCCCACATATTTTTAATTAAGTAAGAAGGCAAAGAATACCTAGTAAGACAGACCATATAGAAAAACCTCTGATATATAAGACTCAGAATATACTTTAACTATGAAACCATGAATGAATCCAATTTGGCATAGAGAAGACTTATAGAATGAATTGAGAATTGAATGGAGCATTATTCAGAAGATAAAGAGCAAAATATGCTACCTAATATAATCAGACCAACCAGTGGGTAAGCAAAACTTATCTACAATCTCTAGATACATTTAAGGGAATTTGGAAAATACATTATATATCATTAGCAACATCCAATATAAAATCTAATCTAAAACTGCATGACATATATAAACTATAAAAATTTCTAAGTAGGATGTGGTGGCACACCCTTTTAATGTAAGCACGCAAGGGGACATGTGGACCTCTATGACCATAAGGACAACCTGGTATATACAATAGGTTCCAGGCTAGCCAGAACTACACAGTAAGTCTCTGTCTCAAAAACAAAACAGCAATCATAAAAGAATACACTCCCCAGGGTGGCGGGGTCTAAATCCCAAGATGGAGGACTTAGAAAGATTGGTCATAATTGAGAATTATCAGATTTTTTTTTAAAAACATAGATGATAGATGATAGATAGATAGATAGATAGATAGATAGACAGACAGACAGACAGATAGATAGATAGCAGTCATATCACATAAGGTAATAATGTTCCCCCACAACAGCCATATTAAAAAAACCCAATGCCAAGTATGAGAAACTTCCTTTCCATTTGTTCATGAAGTGGGGTTCAAGAGACTCCCAAGATAACATAGGGTGCTGCCATTGCCCTTGGTTGCACAACAGAACTTGAAGATAAGACTCTGTTGTTGAAGACACCACAATATATGGACACAGGACTTAGAGGAATCAAGTTGGAACTGACCTGGAAACTTCCTGCCTGAAACTATATTTCATAGATTTCAGTGTTTTGCAAGCTGCTGAGGGTGAAAACAGTCAACAGTCTTATCCTTATGTGGATCCTATGAATCACCATGAGACCATTTTAGCATGTTATCCCTCCTGGTGATATAGATGTACTTTTATCTTGGGTGTAACCAACAGTTGTCTGGTTGGAATTCAAATATAAGGGAACGCATGCCTGGTATTGTAAACCTAGACAATTAACCATGGCTGGAGAAGTCATAAACCCTAGAGTAGAACCTACCAATATTATTCACCTAAACCAATGTAATTTATATTTGTATTCTAAATATTTATACTGAATGGGATACCCTGGCCCAGCCAGATAAATGCCACATTTTTTTTTTTTTTTTTTTTTTTTTTGCTTTCATGTGCTGATCCCAGGTTTAAATCCTTAGACTAGTGTGTTTAATTTGGAGTGTCTTTGAAGGCTAGAAGGTAAAATGGGATCATTAGAAGGAAAAGTAACAAGAGACCTTAAAGAATGATGATAACAGGATACACTGAAACACGAGTAAAGCAGACCAGAGAATATTGGTGCTAGAAATATTTATGTTGGAATGATGGTGAGAGAATGTTGGAAAGGAGAAAGTGTGGGGAAGGGGTTATCTTAAACTAAGTATGCATGAATAAGCCCCAGTGAAAACCTACTATTTTGCAATTCTGTTAAATGCATTTAGAAATTTTTAATGAAGGTACCCTGAATGGGTTGGTATCTCTCATCCCAGAAGTCTAGTTTCATTAAAAAATACAAACGTGGAAAGTCTACCTACTAACTATTAGTCAAAGAAAGTTCCAGCAGCCCCCAAAACATTACTGACTATTCCCAATACTCTGATTTGCCCACTACTTTTATATCAAAAGACCCTGTTGCTAAACACACCATACCCTTGGATTATAGGACATTGAGAAACTAAGCTGTATTTGAGCTAGAAGTTACCTCTCTGCTGGGTAGCTTTCATAGTATGAGAAGGTGCTACACAAATTGCTTGGAAAGAAATGCCATCAATGGTCCTATCCAGTTGTGGACCCCATGAGCTACACTGATGACTTGACTAATAAGAAATGCCTACTGGTGCAATAGTGGCATGATTGCTGTTATCTTGGTAACCAACCACTTTCTAATTAGATTTGAGGCTCATTCAATAGGAGAGAACCCTTGTTTGGTACTGTAAACCTGCCAAAGAGCACATGGCTGAGGAGGTCATGGGCCCCAAGGAGGAGCCTACTACTGTTGTTTTACTGTGTCAACATGACATCCAGCTACCTTCTAAGCTCTTATGGGTATCATATAATGGTCATGCTCTCACACATTGTCAGAGAGGTTTCTCTTTTGCAGTGGACTAATGTGGAGAATCACAAAGTGTCAAAGTGCAGATAATAAGTGGCTGCAGAGTATTGTAAAATATTATTTTAAAGTGTGTTACTTTTTTATTTTACATCTGTTTAACTTTGTGAAGCTGTGTTACTTTGCCTGTCTAAAACACCTGATGGTCTAATAAAGAGCTGAATGGTCAAAGTGAGGCAGAAGAGAGATGATAAATAGAAGGAGAAATCTAGGGGAAGAGGAGAAGGGAAGTGGCCAGAGAAGGAGGAGGACTCCAGGAGCCAGCCACCCAGCTATACAGCAAGCCATCGAGTAAGAGTAAGATTTATAGAAGTAAGAGAATGGGAAAAGTCCAGCAGCAAAAAGAAGACAAGATAATTTAAGAAAAGTTGGTAAGAAACAAGCCAAACTAAGGCCAGGCATTTACAAGCCTCCTTGTGTAATTTATTTGGGAGGTGAGTTGCAGGCACACCCCCAAGATAGCCAACCACCCCCAACAATAGCAGAATGTTGAACTTTGAATGAGTTATCAATATCATCCACATCTTCATTCAGAAAATATCAAGAGGAGGCCATTATACTCTCATGACCTCACTGCAGCTGTGGTAACCTTCACAGTACCTGGACAAGATTAAGAGATTTTGAACAAGTAACAGATGCTGGGTGAGGAATGTCACCTTCTTCAGTAATGTAAACATTGATAATCTGTCTTTGTGGAATAAATAACCCCTACTTATGCTCAAACACATAACTCTAATTATAGTCAGTGTTTAAAAAGAAGACATCAAAATAGGAGGGGGCTTATTGGAAGAGCAGAGGTTTTAGAACAGAGAGGGGGATGAGACTTCAAAAAACCAAAAGTAATAAATTACACTTTCAACACTTTGTCTAAAATTTCAAAGTATTATTTTACAAATAATTGTGTCATAATGCCCATTGCTGATTGTTATGTGTTTATATTCAGATCATTAGTTCAGCAATAAGTGTCTATTCATGGGGGCAGGAAAGATAGCACACCAGTCAAGAATACATGCTGTTTTTGCAGAGGTCTCAGGTATAGTTCCTAGTACCTGCATGGTGTTTCACAGCCTTTTGTATGTAACTTCAGTTCCAGGGGATTTGATGCCTTATTTGACCTCTATGGGCAACATGCACACATGTGGTACACACACACACACACACACACACACACACACACACACACACACATATATATATATATATATATATATATATATACAGACAAATCACACATATATGTAAAAATAAACCTGAAAAGCTTTTAAAAGAGTCAGTTTATGGATTTGTATATGTCCATCTTAGTGCCTACTTCACAATTAGCATATATTTTCAAATAGCTCAGAAGAACCATTAAAAGAGAGAATGTAGAACCCTCAGCACTCAGGACTTCTCTGAGACACATGCAATGGCAATTCATAATAAAAGAGATGCCATCAGAAAAAAAATAAAATAAAATGGGTATGTTGATCAGAGGGTGCTGTACCAAGAACCATCCACAATGAGCTTTGCTCTCTCCTAATTTTCAACACCTCACCTTCAATGTTGTTAGCTACTTTAAATTTTCTAACACTGTAGTAAACAGATTAAATGAATTTGTTTTAAATACTATATGTAAAACTCAAAAGATTTGTACATTTATTATAGTTTTCTAAAATTGAATCACTTTTGTTATTTCTGTGATTAAAATTTTTGTTGACTCTAAAGTAGGTAAAGCTTACCTCTTTTATGTACTGTTTGTTTTAGTGAGTACTGCCTGGTATGATTAATATTGCAATAAATAATTGCTAAGTTAGTTAACTGCATATAGTGGTTTGAATGAAAATAAGCCCATAGGCCAACAGGGAGTGGCACTATTAGGAGGTGTGGCTTTTTTGGAGAAAGTGTGTCACTGGGGGACAGCTTTGAGGTCTCTGACACTTAAGTCAGGTCCAGTGTGGCATTCTCCTCTTGGTGCCTGCCAATCAGGATATAAAACTCTCAGCTCTTTCTCCAGCCCTATATCTGCTTGCACACTGCCAAGCTTCCTGCTATGATGGTGAAAAACTAAACCTCTGAAATTCTAAACTAGCCCCAATTAAATGTTTTCCTTTATAAGAGTTGCCATGTTTCCCAAGCCACCCCGCATCCCCACATCCCCCAAATCGAGGTTTCCCCTGGGGAGTCATCAGAGCCCACCTCACTGAGCCTAGGCAGGTCCAAGCCTCTTCCCACTGCACCAAGGCTGTATAAGGTGTCACACCACAGGCACCGGATTCCCAGAAGCCTGTGCATAGACCAGGGACAGATCCCAATCCCCCTGCCTGGGTGCCCCCCAAACAGTTCGAGCCAAACAACCATCTTCCATGTCCAGAGGAAAAGAGGGCTGGGGGGG
This sequence comes from Peromyscus leucopus, assembly GCF_004664715.2. Lineage (NCBI taxonomy): Eukaryota > Metazoa > Chordata > Mammalia > Rodentia > Cricetidae > Peromyscus > Peromyscus leucopus. The sequence continues at coordinate 24,351,699 of NC_051066.1, read as the reverse complement.
TGAGAGAAGGGAGGTGGGGGGATCTGTGGATAGCATGAGGAGTGAGTAGAAAATTTCTTAATAAACAAAAAAGTAAAATAATTTTTTAAAAAAGAAACTAAATCATAGAGACAAAAAACGAAGAGTTGCCATGGTGATGGTGTCTCTTCACAACATTAAAAACTCTAAGACAGAAGTTGTAGCAGGACTGTGATGATTTGCAGTGACAGACATGACCATGTTTGGGGGAGAATTGCAGAAGGACTTTGGAATTTTGGGAGAGAAAAGACATTCAGTGTTGAGACCTCCTTGTATGTATAGTGGGTTGTTCTTTGGGAGCACAGAAAATGAGAATTTTAAGAGCAGTGCAGAAGATGGAGGCATGGCTAGTAAAGTGTCAGGAGGAAATTTAAAGAATCTCTCAGGCCATTTGCTATTTTGAATTAGGAGTCTGTCATTCTTGTCAGCTGGGGCTGAAGAATCAGCAGTGATTAATAAGAGACCAGCACCACTGAAGTGAAGCCTTTGTGTTCCTGGGGCAATGGAAGCTGGTCAACTGGAGCTAAGAAATTAATGGTTATTGAGAAGAAATTAGCATCCTTAAGATGAAATCTGGTGTGAAGTGTTTCCTGAGAGCCCAGAGAAGCTGTGATCCAGAGGCAGCCAAGGTTGTACCTTGTGCTGGCAGGTGGATTTGGTAATGTGTAAGAGTCACCCAGGTGATATTGTTTTTGAAGGTATGAAGGGGTCATGGAGAGCATCAGAGGCTTGGCACTGTGGAAGGACAGGAGGGGCCATTGGTGAAGATATACCCTCAGTGGTACTTGAAAGTCCAAGACTAAAGGGTCATGCAAAGAAGTTGAGGCTTGGGACCATGAGGAGAGCCTATGTGTGACTATTGGTGAAAGTGAAGCCCAGTTGCAGCAGAAGACCCCAGTGTTTAGGAGATGCCAGTATCGTGGGATGATCACCAAGAACAGCAGCAGCAACTGTGAAGTAAAGCCAGCTGGAGCGTAAAGACAAGCTATGTGTGCTGCAAAGAGCTGAGCTGCAGAAGTGATCCAAGCCCCTTGTAAGAGTCCAGAAGATCATGTGTGGATCCCAGCCATTGGACATCTCATTATTTACACTGCTGGAAGTTTGGTTTTCCTTTGATTTGATTGTGACTGGGCCCTGATTTTTACCCATTGAAAAAAGAAAGTATTTAATTTAGTTTTGATTTTACTGGGGGCCTACAGTTAAGATTTTGAATTTGAAAAGACTTCGGATTTTAAAAGACACCGTGTGAAGATGCTGGTAAGCCATGAGCCATGTGGCAAGGTATAGATTTATGGAAATAGATTAATTTAAGCTATAAGAACAGTTAGCAAGAAGCCTGCCACGGCCATACAGTTTGTAAGCAATATAAGTCTCTGTGTTTACTCTGAGCAGCTGTGGGACTGGCAGGTGACAAAGATTTGTCTTGACTGTGGCAAGGCAGGAAAACTCTAGCTACAAATGGCGCCCAACGAGTTGGCAAGAGTTTCCACCTAAAACCTGAGAAAAGATTCTAAAACGGAGCTAAAAACAGCTTCCTAATTGTCTCTCTCGAATGAGCTGCAGCTTGCCGGTTTGAGCTACTTGTGGGTTCCTGGCATGAACACTCCATCTGCAGTATGGCGGGAATGAGGCCTCTGCAAGTGGCACATTAAGCTGCATGGTAGATTTAGCCTTTGCTAGTACAAAACAAAAAAAGAGGTTTCTGGGCTACATGCTGTTTGGATAAAAGCATAGACCCATGATAGCTCCCAGAGCTGGCGGTAAAGTACCAACACCATGTTGGGAAGCTGAGGTGGGCAGAGCCAGCAGCCATAGCGCCATTTCAGTCTTACAAATGCTGCAGTTTAAAGCAATAGATTCACAATAAGACAGATTCAGATGTAATAGTTTACAATGTGTGTAAAATATATGTAGGCTTGAAAGAGACAAAAAAGGTGATATATACAGTTACATAAACAAATACATAGTTTTAAAAAATAAAGTCTTTAAAGAGACACTAAAATTAATATAAAAAATTAGCCATGTAAAGATGAATATTACACAGAGAATCTGGATTGTGTTGTCTTTGGGATTTTTAACTGCAGAAAAACATTTGATCATAAAAGACGTTGAGTTAAACCAATATGTATATTTTAAAGATACCTTGACTTCAAAATTTGGATGTTGCTTTGGAAAGGAGACTCTGCTTTTGTTCCCACAGAAAGCCAGAGGCTATGGATTTATTCCAGATTAAGATACATCAGGTTTGACCAGCCAAGACCCCGTGAAAGGTCTCCAATGACACCATGACCCAGATGATCCAATATCCAGAATGGTTTGAAGGCAACTCGCTCAGACAATACAGCCTCATGGACTATTTCATAATCCTAAAATTTTCTTTGTGTCCCCAAAGGATATAGTGCCCCCCTCCAGCAGGAAGTAGTAAGAGAAGCTATGCCCAAATTCCCAAATTATATGTAATTTTACTTTGTTAAGGATAAAACCTTCCTTTTTGAAAAAAAAGGGGGAAAGTGCTGTGGGATGTTCTGTATGGCAAATGTGTTGCTCTGATTGGTCAATAAATAAAACACTAATTGGCCAGTAGCTAGGCAGGAAGTATAGGCGGGGCTAACAGAGAGGAGAAAAGAAAGAACAAGAAGGCAGAAGGAGTCACTGCCAGCCTCTGCCAGGACAAGCAGCATGTGAAGATGCCGGTAAGCCACGAGCTACATGGCAAGGTGTAGATTTATGGAAATGGATTAATTTAAGCTATAAGAACAGTTAGCAAGAAGCCTGCTATGGCCATACAGTTTGTAAGCAATATAAGTCTCTGTGTTTACTTGGTTGGGTCTGAGTGGCTGTGGGACTGGCAGGTGACAAAGGTTTGTCCTGACTGTGGGCAAGACAGAAAAACTCTAGCTACAAGACTGGCTAGTTTAAAGGGGCTGAAATTTTAAAGTGTCTGAATTTGTAAAGACTTTGAGATTTTTAAAGTTATTTTTTTTTAATGTGAGATCTTGGGGACAAATAAGAAAGGAAGGGTTGTGGCTTAGTATTGAAGTGTTTGTGTGTCAAGTGGACAAGGGATCAGTTGTACTAGATGGTTTTATGTGAATTTGACACAAGCTGGAGTCAATAGAGAGGAAGGAACCTCAACTGAGAAAATGCCTCATAAAATCTAGCTGAAAGGCATTTCCTTAATTAGTGATCAATGTGAAAAGGCCAACCCATTGTGGGTAGAGCCATTCCCTGGCAGTTGGTCCTAGGCTCTATAAGAAAGTAGAGGAAGCCATGTGAAGCAAGTCAGTAAGAAGCACCCCTCAATGGCCTCTGTATCAACTCCTGCCTCCAGATTCCTGCTCTTCTTGAGTTCCTGTTTTGACTTCCTTTGGCAATGAATAGCAACATAGAAGTGTAAGCTGTATAAACCCTTTCCTCCCCAACTTGCCTTTTGGTCATGGTGTTTCATTGCAGCCATGGAAACCTAGCTGAGAAAGGGTCATTTTCTATTACATAGAAAAAGACATTTGGAATCTGATGTTAATAAATTTTAAAAAAATTACAAAAGTTTTGTCACTTATTTGGTATCAAGTAGAAGAGGATTGGAGCGGTCAATCAAATAACTGGTAAGGAGCTTTTCATCCAAAGAGCTGTCTGTGTCTTCTATGTAGTCCAATCACATTTCCTGCATTGATATTAACATATAACACTGTTGGTATATGGCATATGACTTGTACTTTATTTTCATACATGATTATTTCACACTACCAAAGCAGGTATTTCTCCCATCAACATCTGAGATTAAGAGAGCCTGTGAACTAGCTGAGCCCATGTTCCTGCCACCTTCTTATCAAAACAGCATGAGCGGCATAAGAACTGACTCTTCTAATACCTCATTTTTCATGTATTGAGTATTCTATATCCAGGTATCATGATCGTATTCTCTTCCCAAAGCCAATGAAGAAGAATAAAGAATACTTGGCAGTGCAGTGCCTATAATCCTGTGGCAACAGGAAACATGCCAACAGTAGGAGTAAAGACTCCTGGATGTATTTGAGAATCCATGCTCTGCTATTCACAATGGCATTCGGACTAACCTCACTAATACTGCACTCACTAGTATTGTCACTGCATGCTATAGAAGCTGACCTTCATATTGCTGGAGAAATGGGGGCTAATTACTCATGCCATCTCCTGTAACTCTCATTCTACACAAGAACTTGGGTAGCAGTAATTTGTTCCATGAATTTTCTACTCTGTATCTTAAAAATCAATTGGAAATATAATTTATTTTGCTTGCTTTAGGGATTCAAGTACAGAAAGTACTTGAAATCTATATGGTAAATTCCAGGAGGTATACTTGAAAAACTTTATGCTTCATTTTGACAAAAGTTACTGTGTTTGGCTTGATCACCATGGCATCGACAGTTTTCACAACACACCCCTCTAGCCATGAGCTGAGTTGTTTTGCCATGCCTTCCCCACAACCATGGACTGGAGTCCTTGGAAATGTGGGCAGAAGGTAGAATTTTTTATAGCAATGACAAGTATCCATTACACCTACTTATGAGGGATTGAATTTTATCCGAAATTTAAAGATTTAGGAACCCAAGTGTAGATAATGCATTTGCCTGATTTCTCATAAATACTATGTTCCAAACCTTGCTTTAAAACCCGTGCTTAAAATTAAGGATGATGCTTTCCAGTCTCAGCACTGGCTGAAGAGCACTGTGTGTTTCTTGTCATGGAATGCTGTTCAGTTCCAATCTCTATTTCGTTACAGACAACTTTATTATTGGCCTCCTTATTTGTGAATGGAAAGATCAGTATACCTTACAAGGAAAGTGTTCTATCTAAAGGGCTAGGTTAAGCTCTTCTGTTTCAATATCCTTAATTGATGAAGATTTTCAAAGTGTATTCCTTTCACCATATGATGGAATCATTAGTAAATATGGATTTAGCACTGCTGTGAAAAGTTAGGCTAAATTGCCTATCACAGTTCAGCAGTTTGAAGAAAGCCTCCACGATGAAAGCCTTTTAAAACTTACTTACTGGGGTGACATAAGCTAGCAAGGCTGTTATCACCTGGTAATGCATTTCTAGGTGAGCTAAATTTCCCAAAGGCCATTGTTTCCTGGGGTGATGATGGCATGTAGCTGTACAGCTTAACAGGCAGCCTTGAGAGGAATTGGCTGGGATCATACAGAGAGTGATACAATTAGCATGCTCTGTTCCTGAATAAAGCACGGGAAATACAACCTTTGATGGTCTCATTTAAGGAATAGTCTTCTCCTCAGCTAAATGCTCTCCCCAAAGCATCTGTCATCACACAAAAATTCAGCAGTTATTTCTCTGACCAATAACAGACCCTTTAGTAAGCTGTCAAGTTCCAGGTCTTGGGGAGGAAGCAAGATCAAGCACAGAGGACGTCACCCCCTGTCCCTGACACCTGTTAAATGACTTGGAAACATCAGTATTTGTCTTTATCGCTGCATGGACTGTTCTTCGTGTAGTATTTTCCTTGGCTGCCTCATTCTGCTCTCATTGCTGTGTAGTTAGACTGTAGCCTGAATTCCGATGGCTCTCATTTTACATCCAGTCAGTTCGAGTTTCCCCTTACCATATGGTCATCCTGATGTTACCATTTGCCTCAATCATCCTTTTTGTAGCTGCTTGAACATCTTAATTGATCTCCTGAGCTATGTTAGGGATTTATAACAGACATCAATATAATTCATCTCACACACTCATGCACTGGGTCTTTTTCCTGATTGGATGTGGGTTACACATACCTACATATTAACATTTGCCTAACACCTAGGTTTCACTTCAGTGATAACATAAGGGCTATAACTCACCAGAGGAAACAATTGCTTATCCTACTCTGTCTGATGTGACATTTTTCCCACTTCCCTAAACTATGTATTAAAGCATATTTCATTCCCATCTCCTGTTTAAACAATATAGTATATACACTGAGATTAAAACTTTTCTAGAGCTGACTGAAAGTTGTTATGTTAATAGGCACTTGCAATGTTTGCTTTTCTTACATATTCATTCATTTTTACTTGCACACACTTAACATCATAAAATCATCTCTACCTAAGATTTTTTGAACTTGCAAGATGTATAAATTTGCATTGGCATTCTCTATATTTGTTTATGATTTTACATTCCTTAGAAACCCTGAAATCTAAGAAGAATTGTGTCTCTTCTATTTCTTCTCTATTAAAAAAAGTAAACTTTCAATAGCAGATACTTAAAGCTACATAAGCTCATCCCTGAATCACACAACCTTACAAAACCATTGCAATGAAGGCTAACATTATAGAATGTAATGATGCTCTAAAAAACAGTTCTGCCTTAGACCCTTAGTAATAGTGGTTCTCAACCTTTGGGTTATGACCCCTTTGTGTGTGTGGGGGGGCGTCAAACCACCCTTACAAAGGATGACCTTTTCACAGGAGTCACCTGTGACCACCTGCATAACAGAAATTTATAATATGATTCATAACACTAGCAAAATTACAGTTAAAAAGTAGCAATGAAAGTAATTTTATGGCTGGGGGGGGGGGTCACCACAACATGGAAAACTATTTTAAAGGGTCACAACATTAGGAAGATTGAGAATCACTATTTTAGAAGATATATATGTAAGTACTTTTCCTGGGAAGGTGACTGACTAACCAGGATGTTTTCAGTATCTTGGAATTTGGTCTCTTTAAAACTATTATCGAATGAATAAATTTGTAGCACTCTTTTATTTTATTTATTTATATTTATTTATTTATTTTGGTTTTTCGAGACAGGGTTTCTCTGTGTAGCTTTGCGCCTTTCCTGGAACTCACTTGGTAGCCCAGGCTGGCCTCAAATTCACAGAGATCCTCCTGCCCCTGCCTCCCGAGTGCTGGGATTAAAGGCGTGCGCCACTGCCAGCCGGCAAATATTTATTTATTTATTATGTATACAATGTTCTGCCTGCATGTATGCCTGCATGCCAGAAGAGGGCACCAGATCTCATTATGGATGGTTGTGAGCCACCATGTGGTTGCTGGGAATTGAACTCAGGACCTCTGGGACAGCGCCAGTGCTCTTAACCTCTGAGCCATCTCTCCAGCTTGTAGCACTCTTATACATGTTCTAATTCTCTACATAACTTTAAAGCAGGGACTGTACATATGTTTAGCCAATACTTCTAAACTTTATTCCATATGTATGATCTAAGTCTTATTTTCATATAGGTGCATTCACATTTGAAACAACTTAAAATTATGTAACAAAAGATTAATCCTCAAGCTGAATTTTGAAGTATTAAGATGGCTTTCTTTTAATGGGCCCAGTAGCTGATTTGGTTTCTTAAATTCAAGTGCCCCAAGTTTTCTCTCTGTACTGTTCTCTACAGGATATTAGATGGGTTTGTGGACTCTACCTAGGGAACATCTACTGGACTTTTTATAATCTAAAGCTAAATCTCTGAGGAGAAAAGAGAGCACTGAATGGCCTGAATAAATAAAATAGAAATAGATCTGAGGCAGTATGGAAATCATGGCTTTTGCTCACATGCTATAAATGCACAAAGGAGCTTCAGTGAATTAACAGATCACATACACTGTGAAGTATGACCCATGGAAGCTTTTGTAGTATACCTAGAAAACTTTACTCACAAAGTCACTGGACTCCAAAATAACAACTTTGTGTTACTTATCTATATGACTGAATGCATTTTGTTGTGTTGATATTTCAATAAATGAGGACAGACACACACTGGAACTTTTCCTTGATTGTATGCCTGGTTTAGTGTCTCCATTTCTTAATATCTAATATATCAATATTTGTGCTTTCTTATTATAGACTCTGTGATAAAACAACTGGACCACATTTTCATTTAAGTTGTGGTTTCCATAGAGAGCACCAGATCAATTCTTCCATCTTTGAGTCTCAAAATTCTTCAGGCAGCATCATACTAATATTTACCCATTCCTACTGAAGTTATGAAAAAACAACTCAGTTTCTACTTCTTTAAAATAGTGATAATAATATCAATCCTGCAAGGTGTACCTAAAGACTAAATGGCAGTACACACACACACCTCCCCCCCCCCACACAGCATGAACATATATTCCAATGACAGGCTAAGTAGTCATTTTCCAAACCTTGTTTTCCTTCTGATATTGGCATATGTAACAATGATGAATATTTCTCCTAACCAATTTTAAACAATTTTAAAGCTAAAGAAAGTTACTAACAAAAAAGAGAGAGAGCACAGAAAATAGCTCTGTTCTGATTAATACAATGCTTGTAAAAGACAAATTAGTGGACACATGATGGAATGAATGTCCTAGAATGAAGACAGACATTACATGGTGATAGAGGCATCCATGAGAAATTGTTACCACACCTGGAAAGACAATATAAACAAAAGGTGAGAAGAAGCATCAATAAATCCACACTGAAAGATTAAAGAACAAGAAATAAAAAGAAAACATACATAGATTGAAGTAGAAAGTACTTAATTTCAAACTTACAATATTGTAAGATGTAAAAAAAATTTAGAGGGTACAAATGAACTGTGGACTGGTAGCTGTGGAGCTCCCATGGGACTGGACTAGGCCCTCTGGATACGGAAGGCGGTTGTTTGGCTTGAACTGTTTGGGGGGCACCCAGGCAGGGGGACTGGGATCTGTTCCTGTCCTATGGGCAGGCTTCTGGGAATCCGGTGCCTGTGGTGTGACACCTTGCTCAGCCTTGGTGCAGTGGGAAGAGGCTTGGACCTGCCTAGGCTCAGTGGGCTGGGCTCCGCTGACTACCCATGGGAGACCTCGATTTGGGGGATGTGGGGATGCTGGGTGGCTTGGGAAAGAGCGCTGGAGGGTGGGAGGAGGGAAGAGCAGGGATCTGTGGATAGTATGTGGAGTGAGTAGATAATTTCTTAATAAAGAAAAATGAAAGAAAAAAAGAGATCAAATAGAAAAAACAAAACAAAACAAAAACAACAAAACAAAAAACAAATGGGGTCATACATTGGCCATTCCCTCAGTAATCTTAAGGACTGCAATTGGAGTGACCTGGCTTCAGGAGTATTCCAAAGTACCGGCTTACTTATAAGATTGGATTAATGGGAGGTGGATATTATAAGGAATGTAATGCTAGGCAATGATGCCACCTACAATAATCATGGGAATCAGGACTGACTATATTAGTAATGTCCTCAAGGTGACCCAGAAGGTCTGTAGATGACAAGAAGAAAAGGATGTAGAAAGTGGCGTGCCTGGAGGGAGGGATCTTCAAAGAAAGTTGAGGTTTTAAATAAACACAAAGGAAGAATGATTGGCTATCCACAGGAGTCACTCCCACAGAGCTGATAATTGCAGCTGGGACTCCATGAGATTGCCAAGGGCTAGCATAGAGAAATGGACTTCAAGGCTGAAATCCTGTTTGAAGACCAGAGTATATGATAGAAATAGAGTAGTCATTGTTCTGTGAAGTGATCAGAGTTGGGTGATGAGCTTTCAGTTGGCATGCAGCTGGTACTCTTTGCCTGGATTTTGGAAAATGATTAGTTGATGTCCAATTACATGCTTCTCTGCTCAATATCTCTAAATCACCATACTTCATAAGAAAAAAAAACTACCATTGTGTCCTAAAATGATATGGAATATCAAAATACTTATTGTAATTTTCCTTTTATAGTTTCTCAGCTCATGATGTCTTGTCTTTAATTGAAAGAGCCTTCAACTGGGACCTACTTTTCTTCATCAATAAGAGACAGCATCAGTTCTAGGAAAGGATTCTAGGGTATACAGCTCAGTGGTAGATCTTGTAACCAGCATGGCAGAAAGGGAGATACTCTAAATAGATACTTGTGTCTCTCAATCTGATTATCAGAATAATGAAACAGAGGACTTCAAAGAGATGGAATTTCCCTCAGGAATATCATGCTGGAAGAAGGAAAGGACACTAGCTAGAGGGAAATCTGAAAAGAGATTTCAAAGAGTTCTACCAACTTGTCAGATCATCTTGTAGGATGAGACTGAAAGCCAGATGATGACAGATAGGTCAATGGCTGACAGGACCACACCTTTACCAGGGCAGCTTAGAAGGGCCATACATAACCCTGGCTCTCTATTTAAACTGAACTTATATCAATAACCCAAAGACAGACTTGAGGCCTTTGCTAAATATTTGTCCCTCTTCCCAACATAGCCACATTTAATAAATATCCATTTTCTGCTTTCCACTTTTAATTTTGTTTTCATGTTTGGCTTATTGAGGTTGGGTTTGATTTGGAGCGTAATTTGTGGCCCCCATGATCAATAACAATCTTAATAAGAAAATGTGTCATGATGAGTTAGAGATGGTTATTCTTCTGGTCTTTATCATACAAGCAATGTCAACTGTGTTTTAAGTGTTGAATGCCCTGTTTAGACTCCTTTGAACACTTTCCTGTTTCTCGCATCCTGCCACCATCACCCCTGCAAGCCCCCCCCACTCTGCCGCTACCACTATCCCCCACCACTCCCCCCTCCTGCCACTCCCCCCTCCTGCCACTCCCCCCTCCTGCCACTCCCCCTCCTGCCACTCCCCACCCCCACCCTCCACCCCCCACCCCCTGTAAATCTGGGGACACTGGTTTCAACTATTTTGTGAAGTTGTTAAACCCTCAGGAGGTAGAGCCTCACTGGAAGAAGAGGAGCGCTAAGGGTGGACTTTGAACCTTTATAGTCCAAACTCACTTTCTGTTTATTCTGTTTCTTGATAGTAAACTCACTGCGGCTGGCTGCTTCATCGATCTTTCTACTATACCTTTCCCTCCTTGGTGGAGTCTGTCCTGCCCGGAACTGTGAAACAAAATAAATCTACCTTCTTTTACGACCTTTCATCAGTTATTTTGTCATGGCGATGAAAAGAGTATTTTTGTTAATCCTGAAATCTGCCAGAGAAAAAACACTTCTACCATTTTGACCAAATTAAAGCAAGCTTTTTTATTAAAATTTTAAATAGTGACCAAGATGCAATTTGGTCAGGACCACCACCTGGAAACTTTCCAGCTGTGAGGCCCTGCAACACACATGTTGTCTCATTTATAAGGACAAAAAACGGAGAGCTGTCATACTTTCCCATGAGGCTTTGCTATTTTCCAGAACTACAACTCCCAGCATTCTAGGAAGTTACCTGGTCCAAGGGCAGGTGGGGCTTACAGGATAAGTTGGGGTTTAACATATAATACATCCAAGTTCATTCAACTATATTTGGGGCTTAGAACGCATGCAAGTTATTGCATCTTCTTGAATTAATGGCTAATAAATAAAATGTAAGCGAAGGTACTGGGAAACCACTGAACTAGATCACTCTGTGGCTAGGAATAAAAGGCTTATTGGGGAATTTAAACTGTTGGGGCTATCTCTCTGGGGTGGGAGGCGGGGTAAGGTCAGAACAGCCTGGAAGTTAGAGTAGCAGGAAGTAGAGCGAACTAGGCCAGAACAGCCTGGGAACTAGTGTGGGGCCTTTGATATGTTACTGGCTTGTTTGAGTGGACTCACTACATGCCCTTGCCAGAGGTAGTTGGGGTAGGCAAGGGAAGTAATGGCTTTTCCTAACAAACACAAACCCTGCTTCACAAGGTTTATGAGGAATGCTGAGTTTAAGTCTCTCAATCCTCTAGCATTCCTTCTGTTTACCTGGGCAGAATCCAGCCTGAGCTGAGTTTAGATTGTCATTTGGGACATTGTCAGCAGCACTGCCATCTTCCGGGACCACTTTGTACCTAATATAAAGTTATCATATAGAGTCACAACTTAGCTCTATGTAAACATGCTCAAATAGGTAAAGTGGTTTCAAATACATAAGCTATTGAATTCTAAGTATATGGAAGCATTATAATAGCCATCTAGCTTTTTTCCTATTAGGACAGAAGTGGGTTATTGATTTTTCCAGGAGGAGAAACATTGCTCAAAATTCATCAAAAGAGTAAGACGTTTTATATAGTATAAGGGATTCTATGTTTTCATGAAATTTTATTCTAGTCAATTTTGCTGCTTTGAAATGATATAAGTAATTCATTGAGTATATGGAAAATATTAGATGTAATACTAAGGGTTATCTGGTTTGTTATAACCTAGAAATAATTTCTGAATTCTTTTGTTGTTATTTGTTGTGGAATATTAGTTAAAGATGTGTTACATTCTTTTATGTTGTTGTTTAGTGGTGCTAAGATTGTTGTATTCTTTCATGCTGCATTTTATTTATTTATTTTAATTTTTTTTAGCTATGTAAAGCTGTGTTGCTTTGCCTGCCTAAAGAGCTGAATGGCCATTCACTAGGTAGAAGAGAGATATAGGTAGGGCTGCCAGGCAAAGAAAATAAATAGGAAAAGAAGAGAGAAGGGGAGGAGTGAGAAAAGGAGAAAGAGAAAGGATGCCAGGAGTTAGCCACCCAGCCACACAACCAGCCACAGAGTAAGAAGGAAAAAAAGGTATAGAGAATAGAGAAAGGTAAAATCCCCATAGGCAAAAGTAAATGGGATAATTTAAGTTTAAGAAAAGCTGGCTAGAAACAAGCCAAACTAAGGCCAGGCAGTCATAAATAAGAACAAATTTCTGTGTATTTATTTGGGAGCTGGGTGTTGGACTCCCAAAGAACAAAGAGTTAAAAAAAAAAAAAAAAGCAACTACATTTTGGCATTCCAACATGAGGCATGAATTTCCATAGGTCCTGAGAAAGTTTTTTTTTTTTTTTTTTTAAAGGACACAGCTCCTTTAAGAGTTTCTGCTGTATAGTGGGCCTTTGAACAGCCAGTACCTTAAGTAGGAACAAAAAACTAAGTTAAAAAATTCCTGCCACTGTGCAGAGCACTAGCATTCAGATCTAGGGAACAAAACTTTGGAATCACTAAGTTAAGGTAGATAATTGGAGTATTTTCTCTGAATTTGTTGTTAAATTTAATAAATAAAAGTTGTTAAAAACTTCTCATTTTTATTTAGACAAAAAGTAGGAAATGTTGTGGAATATTAGTTAAAGATGTATTACATTCTTTTATGCTGTGGAATATTTGTTTATTAATAGAAAGATTGTAGTATTCTTTTATGTTATATTTGGTTAACTCTGTTCAAGGCTTTTGTCACTATTGGGGACTGCAATGGTAATGTTGGTCTTGGTGTTATATGCTCCAAGGAGGAACATTCATCTTGGCAAAGCTTTCTATCATCCTTGTATGGAAAAGCTACTTGGGGAATAAGATTGGCAGTCGCCATAATGTTTCCTGTAAAATGACAGGTAGCTATCGCTCTGTGTTGGTGCCTCTCATCCTTGTCCCCAGACACACTGGCAGCTTCTCTGCTCCTATGGCCAAGAAGCTACTGATGATGTCAGACACTGATGACTCCTGCACATCAGCCAGGGCTGCACTGCCACCCAGGGTGCATTGCAAAGATGGTCACTTTGAGGCCATCTCTAAGACTTATAGGTACCTAACCTTATAGGCTGTGTTCACCACATCTGCCTATCAGGAATTCACTGGCCATCTTGTGACAGCTCACACCTGCATTGATTGTTCTGATTTTCTTTCTTCCTTCCTTCTTTTCCTTCCTTCCTTCTTTCTTTCTTTCTTTCTTTCTTTCTTTCTTTCTTTCTTTCTTTCTTTCTTTCTTCCTTTCTTCCTTTCTTTCTTTTTTTCTCTCTCTTTCTTTCTTTCTCTCTTTTTTTGGTTACAGTATTAACAGAAAATTTCAGACAAAATTAAAGGAAGTATTCAACAGTTTCTATATGTCCTTTTATCTTCCAAGACAAATTTAAGAATGCTTAGTTTTGAGTACAGATTCAATGAGAATTTAAAAAAAGAGGCAATCAAATGTTGTTTAGTGTTAATTTTAGACTCCAGGAAATACTGTATTTAGGAACAGAAGGCAGACCATTTCTCTAATCAATGTGATATATTAGATCCTGACTAGTCTTACAGCAGAGAAATTAATATTCTTAATTTTGAAATTGTGATTATTTCTCATTTGTTCAAATTTTATGGGACACATATAAGTCTGAGCTGTATAATGCAAAAAATTAGAAATCATGTTTTCTATATTTAAAGTACCTATAGAAAGAATAGATTTAAACATCATAAAATGAATAACTATAATACTGCAGGAAACAGAGTTCCAAGAGAAAACTTTGGCATCTACCACTCGCAAGATCTGCTATGTTAAATGGTATGTTGCTAGCTAATTTGAAGTCTTGTAGTGACTAAAGTGTACTATATGCATGAAGACTTTGAGATCCTAGGGATGTGGCTTAGTTAGTTATGATTGCCTAGCATGCATGAAGTTCTGGGTTTAGTGCCCAGCACTTTATAGTGACACACATCTATAAACTTAATACTTCAATCAGTAAATTCAAGGTCAGCCTGGATTACATGTAATCCTCTTTCAAATTAATGAAAAAAATATTAGAATGTTGTGTGTACTGCAAAGCTAAAATATTTCTATATTCTGTATTCAACAGTAGCATCCAGACAATATGTACTAAATGCCAAATATTTACTTAAAATTGTAAAATATAAACAACAAACACAAAAGAATATAATATATAAACCAAATGTGTATGTGGAACACATTCTGCAGTTTTTTGTTTCGTTTTGTTTTTACAGCCTTCTGCCAGATCATAGCTTAAAGAGGCAGGTGACTCCAAAGAGATTTCTTCAGAACATCATTGTCATTATGTGAATTTTTATAACCAGAGATGTGGGAGTAGAATCCTTCTTTACCATACACCTAGGCATTGGAGATTGGTGGGACCAAGTAATCTTGGATTTTTTTTTTAATTTTTTAAATTTTTTTTTTTAGCCCTCATGTTGGAATTCACCCAGTACTTGTGGAGATATAAACAACTAGTTTTTGGCTATTGACAACAGCTCAGAGATGCTTTAAAGTTCACTGAGCCAAAAGATACATGAATATTTTCTGAAAATTCAACTTGGGGAACATAGAAGAAAGAGCACTTGCATGCAATCAGACTAATTTTTTCCAAAGAACATCACAGAACTGTATTGTTTTCACTGCCCACTTTGATGCTTATAACCGTTCTCCCAAAAGCTTGGCACACAGGCCCTGCTTCTAAAAAGATCACTGTTCCCTGGAAAAACAGTCAAAGGATACTCTAGTCAATTAATACATAAAAAGGAATAGGAAATGTGGACTGTACATACACATATGCTTACATAGAAAAACACATATAGGCTGTGTGCCTATATACAGTTAGAACATTAAAAAGCAGTTGAGCTAATTACAATTTAAAATATCTGACTACACAATAAAGAACCCATGCCCGACACTGCTAAAGTGACCAAAAACTTGAGGATTGATAAGCTGTGGACCTAGGGGAAAACCATATAAAACTGTTCTGCTAAAGGACACAGCAATAAAATGATTCCTAATGACATTTCTGCTATGCTCATAGATCAATGCCTTGCTCAGTCATCATCAGAGAAGCTTTCTCCTGCAGCAGATGAGAACAAGTACAGAAACCCACACTTGGACAATGTGAAGAGTGAGAGACCTTGGATCACTCAGTTCTAAATGTGTATCTCCATTAGATCCTTCCCATCAGTGCCCAGGGAAGTTGGCAGAAGAGGAGGCAGAAAATTATAAGAGCCAGGAGGAAATGGAAGACACAGAAAACAAGGTCTTCTGGCATTAATGTACATATGATACTGTAGAGACTGTGGCAGCATACAGAGGGCCTGCACATGTCTAAACCAGGTGGGATCCCAGTGCTAAGAAGGAAAGTGGAAACAAGTTCCCCTCCCTATGCTGAAGATATCTCCAACTGACAGTTATTCACAAAGGAAAATATTGTTTTTTTTTTTTTCCTTTGGAGTCTCAATGAATATACATACCACACTTAAGGTCAGGTCTATGCCCAGCATTAGTGGCCAACACAAAAATATAATTTTGAAAGTTTTTTTTTTTTTTGACTCAATTATGCTTTGTCTGGGCTTTTTTCCCCTTGAGTCTTTACTTATAATCATGGCTTCCGATTTTGTGTTTTTATGGGATTTGTGTGTGTGGGTGTGTGAGTGTGTGTTTTCTTTGCATCTGTAGGTGTTGTGTTTCCCCCCCTTTGGCTTTTTTCCTATGCTTGTTTGTTTTGTCCTATTATTCTTTTTTCCTTTACTTTTTATTTTTTATTGCTTTTTTTGTGGTTGTTGTTTATGATGTTTGCCAATGAGAGAAAGAAAGGATATGGATTTGAGTAGGTGAGGAGGTAGAGAGGATCTGTGAGGGATGGGAAACCATGATCAGAATATACTGTATGAAAGAAATCTATTTTCACACACAAACAAATATTCAGCAGTAAAACTCAATGTTAGATAAAACTTGACATCCCAGAACTGACATTATATGCTGTGTCACACTGTGGCTGAAGTTTTCCTCTGTCCTGCCTGGCTCCACAGTCAGGACAAAATCTCTCACGTGCCAGGCTTGCAGCCACTCAGATCCAAATTAACACACAAAACCTTATATTATTTTTAAACTATGACCATGGCAGGCTTCTTGCTAGCTAGTTCTTATATCTTAAGTTAGCCCATAACTGTTCCTTCTCAGGTCTTTGATGTGGTTGAAAACTAGATAGTTGTAATTTCCTCAGTTATGATCAAAGATAAGTTAGATATAAAACCTTAAACTCACAAATATAAGATAGATAGGACATCTTCTTTAATATTGTAACTATAATTCTTGCTTGGTAATTGTTTTGTTTTATGTAATTTTACCATGTTAAAGTTAAAATGTTCCTTTTTAAAAAAAGAAAAAAAAGGGAAGTACTGTGGATATTGCTCTATATAAATAAAACACTGATGGCCAGTGACCAGGCAGGAAGTAGGTTGCCAGGCAGGAAGTAGGTGGGACAAGGAGAGAGGAGAATTCTGGGAAGCAGAAGGCGGAGGGGGGAAACACTGCAGCCACCGCCAGAACAAGCAGCATGTAAAGACTCTGGTAAGCCACCAGCCACGTGGCAAGGTATAGATTTATAAAAATGGGTTAATTTAAGATAAAAGAACAGTTAGCAAAAAGCCTGCCACGGCCATACAGTTTATAAGTGATATAAGTGTCTGAGTGATTATTTTATAAGTGGATTGTGGGACTGCAGGACTTGGGGAACCTGGAGAGAAGCCCTCCAGCAACACAAAACTATTAATCTATGTATCATCACATGTTCTATGACTTTACCTGTTGCTCCTTAGGTGGCTTGCTGGTCTCTCCTCTGCCTCTCCTTTCTCTTTCTGTCTGTTTGGATTTCCCACCTGCCTCTAAGCTGTTGCCTTGCCATGGGCCAAACAGCTTTATTTATCAACCAATAAGAGCAACATATTTTCACAGCACACAGAAGGATATTCCCCCATCACTTCCCCTTTTCTGTCTAAACAAAAGGAAGGTTTTAACTTTAACCTAGTTACAATATCTAGTCTATTTGTATTTTGTAAAATTTAAGAAAATATTCTATCATCTATCCTATATTTGTGAGTCTAAAGTTTTATATCTAATTTGATTTTTATCATAACCAAGGAAAATTATAACTAGCTAGTCTTCAACTACATCAAAGATTCCAGAAGGATATAATATTACCTAAGTAAACAGAAAGAGCATTGTAAGCAACTTCCAAAAATTCTAGAATGACAGAGACGGATGGCTACCTGGACAGTTACCCAAAGTCCTTTTGCAATGTCGGGGCATCCATTCTTTAGCCTACAGGCCTAGAGTCTTTCAGTCACTTCTCTTTGTGTTGTCTAGAATATCTGGCAATTTCTTCTGTGCAGCAGGAACCTGAAGGACCATCTTGTCTTGCAAAGTTCAGTGGTCACCTTCCTATGGGTCCTGCATGTCCAGTCAATACAATATTTTGTCAAGCAGTCCAGGCAAGAAGTTTCTTGTCCAAATGGTTACTTTTGCCAGGAAGAAGGTAAACTCCACATGGAGTGTCTTTGACACCCATCCTCCTCTTTGAAGTAAATCAGTGCTGCCAAGAGCAGACATGTCTCATTGTTCAGGAAAGTCTAAGTTTTTAAAACATTTTAAATGCCATATTCTGTAGGTCTTTGACGTGTTTGAAGATTATCCAACTAATTGAATTATATCATGACTATAAGTTTGACTATCATAAAAGAATAATTGTTAATCTATATTTCTTAATTATCCATTACAATTTATGTGAGCTGCACAAACATAATTCCTTAAACAAGAGTAGAAATATACATATAGTATAACAAAATTAACTTTAATTTATATCAATAAACTAAAATCCATACCAATGTAAAACATTCTAAATAAGGTGTCACTCTTTGTCCTGTCATATCTATATCCTACATTTCTATATCATATCCCCCTTTCTTCTTTTGAAAAGAGATTGGATTTATCATCAACCCCCATTAAATAAAAATAAACATTTGTAAATAATATTTTGGGAATTTGGGCATAGCTTCTCATACTACTTCCTGCTGGTTGAGGGTGCTGGTGATCTTATGGGGATCCTGAGAAAATTTGAGATGATGTTCAAGACCTGGGAAGACCGGCTATAATCTTTGTTGATAGGTACCATCTGTTAAAGTTCAGGATGTCTGGCTTGATCAAATCTGATCCATCTTAACCTGGAAAAAAATCCATAGCCTCTTGATTCCTGTGGAAACAAAATCACAGCCTCCTTTCCAAAGCAGCATATCCTTAGATGCAAGTTTTGAAGTCAAGATACCTTTAAAATACACATACTGGTTTAACTGAGTAGCCTTTCAATGAAATGTCTTTCTGTAGTTAAAAATCCCAAAGATAATGTAGTTCAGACTCTCTGTGTAATATCCATCTTTACATGGTTTATTTTTATATTACCTTTACTCTCTCTTTAAAGACTTTATTTTAAAAAAAATATTTATTTATATAACTGTCTATATTCCTTTTCTTCTCTCTTCCAAGCCTACGTATATGTTTATACACATTATAAACTGTTTAGAGGTTTATCCCATCTGAATCTGTCTTATTGTAAATCTATTGCTTTATACTGCAGTGGGTAGTACTGAATTGGCAGCTTTGGCTGCTGGCTCCGCCCACCTCAGCTTTCCAACATGGCAGAACTAAGTTTACCACCAGCTTTGAGGCAACCATGCTCATTGCTGACTCTGTGAAGCACTGGGTCTATGCTTCCATTAAGCAGTATGTAGCCCCAAAATCTTTTCTTTCTTTCTTTCTTTCTTTCTTTCTTTCTTTCTTTCTTTCTTTCTTTCTTTCTTTCTTTCTTTCTTTCTTTCTTTCTTTCTTTCTTCTCCTTCTTCTTCTTCTTCTTCTTCTTCTTCTTCTTCTTCTTCTTCTTCTTCTTCTTCTTCTTCTTCTTCTTCTTCTTTTTTGTATTATCAAAAGCTAAATCTGCCATGCAGTACACTGTGCAGCTTGGAGGCACCACTGTGTACCATGGCATAAATCTACCATGCTGCACTCAAGCCCACATTGATATGAACCCACCACACTGTAGCTCATGGCTTACCTGAGAGACACATCTAGGAAGCGGTTTTTAGCTCCATTTTAGAATTATTTATTTATTTATTTATTTATCTATCTATCTATTTATCTATCTATCTATCTATCTATCTATCTATCTATCTATTTATTTATTTATTTATTTATTTATTTATTTTAAGCTTTCTCAGGTTTTAGGTGGAAACTCTTGCCCCATGTTTTGGCACCATTTGCAGCCGGTAGTTTTTCTGTGTCCCACCAGGTAGGACAAATCTTTTCCACTCGCATCCCGCAAATAAACACACAGAGGCTTATATTAATTATAACTGCTTGGCTATTTGCTCGGGCTTATTACTGACTAGCTCTTACACTTAAATTAACCTATAATTCTTATCTATGTTTATTCATGTGGCTTGGTGCCTTTTTACAGTTCTGCCTTCACATCTTGCTTCCCCTATGTCTGGCTGGTGACTCCTGACTCTGCTCTTCCTCTTCCCAGCATTCTTTTAGTCTGCTTGCCCTGCCTATACTTCCTGCCTCACTACTGGCCAATTAGTGTTTTTATTAAACCAGTATACAACAGCATTATCCCACAGCATCACACTGATGAACTTTGTTATATTTCTGAACTTTATTTTTCTCTGATAAAATCAGAAAGAATATTTCATCAGTGTTTAGCCATTATATATATGTATTTGCAGAAAAATATTTTCACTCAAACATATAGTAATTTGATCACATTAACCTCTTTTACTCTCTCCAGTCTCCATTCAAACCTCTCATTAGTCTTTTTCTTTTTCACAAGAAGTCATTTTTTCCAAACACACACACACACACACACACACACACACAAGACTATTCTCAGATAATGTGATGTTTGTCTTTCTGAGTCTGGCTTATTTTGCTTACTATTGCAATTATATCTATTCTCCTTCAGATAATTTAATTTGTTTTTTGGGAAGAAAGTTCCACTATTAGTATATACCACAATTTCTGGATCTATTCTTCCATTCCTAGATACTTAGGCTGACTTCAGTATTTTCCCATTGTGAGCAGCGTCACAGTGAACATGGATGCACAGATAACTCTCTATTGTGTTATGTTGGTGAAGGTTGTTTGTCAACTTGAGAAATCTTATGAACCAAATGACTGACCCAAGAGTCAAGTCTCTAGACCAACTTATGTAGGATTATTTTAGATAGGGTGAGAATCTGGGCATGCCTGTAAGGGATCATCTTGATTAGATGGTTTGAGATGGGAGAAATGGCCTTGACTTTACTGATATGAAGGACCTTACCATGAAAATGTGAATAAAAATAAACCTTTGCTTCATTAAGTTGATTTGTTCAGGGCATCATAACACAGCAACAGAAAAAGTAACTAAGATGTAAATTGTTTTAAATTTCTTTGAATGTATGTCCAGGGTAATGTAGTTGGATTATACATGAGTTCTATTTTTCTATTTTGCATAGACAAACTTCCTGGTGTCCATAGTGGCTACAGTCACTTACATTCCTAGTAGTCATTCATAGAATTCCCTTTCCCATGGTCCTGGTTAGTTTTTTTGTCAATTTGGAACAAGTTAGAGTCATCTGGTAAGAGGAACCTCAATTGAGAAAAGACCTTCATTAGAGGGTCTTGTTCTCCTGGGGTCTGCCAGCCCTTTGGCTCTTACACTCTTTCTGCCTCCTCTTTTACAAGGTTCCCTGAGATCTGAGGGGAGGAAACTGATGGATAAATCCCATAGTCCCATTTAGAACCCATTGTTTCAAGGTCTGCCCCCAGCCACCTCTCTCTTCAGTAGTGTCTGAATGTGATCTCTGTATTTGTTCCCATTTGCTGTAGGAAGAAGTTCCCCTAATGGCTGAGTAAGGCACTGATCTGTTTACCTGGATTGTTCAGCTGGTGTGTTCTCAGGGAATGCCTGCTGGTGATGGAGACTGGGATACTGGAATGAGTTGGGGGAAGGAAGGTTGCTGGGGAAGATCCTTGTGATCTGTTAGGGATGGGGAAAGAGAAGAAAGGGAAATCTCAGCAGGTGTTCTGCTACAGCCCTGCTGAGGAGACTAGGGAATTAGATTTGGAGGAGCAGAGGAGAGATGAAGATCTGCAGCCTACTTGCTTCCCCTGGACCAAATTTTATCTCTCTCTTTTTTTTTTCTTACATTTTTGTTTGGACAATTTTTTTTTTTGGATCAATAAGTAAGTAAGCTTGTGCTAAAACAAATATTTAAAGGGAGTAAATAATATTAAATTATACTTCATTCAGCTAATATTTATGCAAAATGCACCAAACAGCAAGCAACACCTGAAATGCAGTAAGAATGAAGTGTGATACTAGGATGTGAATGTGTCCTGTAAAGATGCTATGGGTGAAGTTGGCCAGTGTAGGACCATTAAGCGTGTAGACTTCAGGATGTGATCATGTCATGAATGCAGTGCCCTCATGCATGGAATTGGCCCTTACAAAAGTGCTTGGGAGAACCAGTTAACCCTTTCACTCTTCTACTGTATTTGTATACAGGAAGGAGGTCCTCATTACACATTAATCTTGCTGGGAACTCGATTTTGACACTACTAGCCTCTAAAACTATGATAAATACATGTTCATCATTTATAAATTACCTAGTTTCATTTGATAACAAAACAAAGAGATCTAAAGAATGTATATTTAGGAAAAGCAATAAGATATTTGCAGTGTAAAACTTCTATTTTAATTAATTATTTGTTTGCTAACACATTTTGTGCTGAGAGACCTAACTATAAGAAAAATGAGTCTTGGCATTTTCTCAGGTATGGAAAATTGAAAGTGTGGTTTTACTTTTACTTTTTACTTCTTAGCTAAAGCAGCTCCATTAAAGAAACATAAAACTATTGACTGTAGTATGCCATTGTCTATTGATTGCATCTGATAGACTAGCTGATAACTCCTGAGATATCCATGCAGAACTTCAGGAAGTCTCCACTTTCTAAGCTTTTAAATGTGCAACACTTGGAAAAACAAACATACAAACAAACAAACAAAACCGTCAATCAATCATATTTTTTCTCTCACTGCAATGGAAAAATTATATGCAGAATGCTGTATATTTGTAGAATGTAGGAATTGTTTATTGCTTAAGGTCACTAATGCGGAAAAGTAGACTTAAAATGTAGTCCTCCTATTAAATACTTAGAACCAGTTTATGCAATGGTTTTCACCAAGGAGTTTCATTTTTCTCATCTGTACAAATCCAGAGATATAGACTTAGCTGAGATCTTAAGTGAAATGAATTCCATTGTGAATAAAAGGGTCAAACATGAGGGCTGACAAATACTCCCCCTCAGTTAAAAGAAGAGTTTTTACAAATCAGTGGTCTATCCAATAAAAATAGCAACTGATACTGCAACAGTTTTTAGGCTAGTTGTATTAGGTGTTTAAAATCTTATAGTCAAATGCCAAAGGTGTTTGTGATGCTTGGCACATTATTGTGACACTGCAAAGTAGGAATGGAAAAGGCATCTTTTTATTTTTAATGACTTTTCCATTTTGAATTTACTTTAAGTTAGTTAACGCATCTTCCACGAGAGGTATGTGGTCTTGGGAAAGGTTTTTCTAACACTGTCTCCCAATTTCCTCAACTATAAAATGAACATCCCCTTTGAACAGAATTGCTGTTTGAATTAAATAATGGAGTGCTTGGAAAAAGCAACTTGGTGAAAAAGTTTCATGAACAGAAGTGAATATATCAGAAGGAATGCTGTGCTCTTTTAACACAATCAATGCTTGATCAAAACAATAACTTTCCTCAAATGTTCTTTCACACACATACCTCATTTTATCCATACAACTTCAAAAGGTGCCCTATGAGAACCATCTTTTATTTTATAGATGAGAAATCTGACCTTTTGAGAGCTGCTTCCTTCAAGGCACATGGCCCAGGAACTAGAGAACTGACTGAAGAGCCAGGTGTACCAGATATCCACTTTGTTTTTGTTTTTCTTTTCATTTCATCACATTGATTCCAACTTTAGAATTGCTAACTTATGTGCTCTGGCTCACTTATGGACGTGAAGGATAAAATGTGTGTTAGAAGAGAAAAAGAAATACCACCTGAGTTTTTTAGACATCCTTCCAACTTGCTTTCATGTTGTACTGAAAACAAGTCTCATTAATAAATTTAAGAAAATGAATTGAGAAAATATATATAATACCATCTTCTTCCCAATAAAAGTAATGGCATTTATGTTTGAAGCATGATTTTCAGATTGTAGCCAGTGTTTTTATAAAGGAAACAAGAATAGGACTGTATTTTTCCACTGCAGGTGAATTTGATATTCAAAAGCATGAGACAACTAATGGCTGTGATTAGAGGGAAGCAGAAAGTGTGGAGGATGTGTGAACTTCCCCACACAGACATTTAGCTAGATCATTTAAGCTTGCATGTCTGTTACTTTATTTTATTTAAAACAAAATTGGCTCTATTTCTGGAAATCCATGACTTAACTAGGTACTTCTGTCTCCACCTGAACTAATATCTCTATATACTTAAGATAAATTATCAAAGTAGGACAAACACAGAGCATGTATTTATGACTGTGATGTGCTTTATAATTGCTAACAGTTTTGATGCTTAGAGATGCCCCATATTAATAACTACAAGATATTTTGTGGCAGTATTTGCTTGTATTTAATTTAGCATTTATTTTCAAAATGTGCTCCATTAACAAGTCTTATGTGAATAGGAATATTTTGGGGTCACTGATACTTCAGTGATGCCAGTCTAAACTCTCCATGTATCTAATCATGATTAAAAATAAGTCCCAGTTTATTATATTGGTAATTAATATAGTGATAAATAATAAGTTTGTTTGTTTTTGCTTTCTGGTTTATTGTTTTTCAACTCTAGCACATTATAGGCTTTTATAATGGAAACTTGATCACTTTTCTCCTTACATTTCTTGTGCTGTGAAAATGAATGTAGAATTAATATCCAAATCTTGTGTTTATAAAGTAATTTGTAGTTGACACATTAAAAGTCCTGCTTTCCAGAAAAATCTGTCAGTCTCAGGCAAACTGTACTAACTAGTCATTCTCTTACTGTGCTTTGTGGCCATTACATACACAAACTTGGCATTTAAAAATCTAATCATTTTGTTGTTGCTATTACATTATTATTATTATTATTATTATTATTATTATTATTATTATTTTAACGCAGAACCCCAGGTATCCCAGGCTTGAAGTCACTATACATTTGAAGACAATCTTGAATGCCTGAGCTTCCTGCTTCCCTTCCCCAAGCACTAGCATTACAGGTGTATACCAACACAGCAGGTCTCATAGCCACTTACATTCCAGGAAAATAATCTACCAACTTAATTCCATCCTCAGGATCCACTGCAGTGCTTTAAAAATGGGTCCATAGAGATCTTCACGCATCACCGTTTGTATTAGTTGCTTCAATAAAACCTATGACCAAAAGTAACTCATGGAAGAAGAAGTTTACATTGATGTGTAATTCCACTGGGGAGAAGTCCATCATGGTGGTGAAGCAAGGCAGCAACATCAGGTCTGGTGGCAGAAGCACTAAACTGAGAGACAGAGCTAGAACTGGAGCCAGGCTATAAACCATCCTAAGACAATCCCAAGCGACATACTTCCTCCATCAACCACTCCTCTCTTTTTTCATGTACATCATCACCATTTGAAAACTAAATGATCAAATGCTATTGGGGATATGTCTAGTTCAAACAACTATACCCCCCAAAGAAGACATTATGTCCCTTCTCCTTGGATGACGACTAGACTTAGCAACTTGCTGCACAAGTAGGTTGAATTACAGGTCCACTGATACTCTCTGTATTGTGATATATGCCTTTAGAGCCCTTCTTCCATACTGGGCAGGCCATATAGAAGTAAAGGTACCTTAAAACTTTGTCTTCTCCTATATATGTCCAGAACAGCCCAGACTCCAAAGATGTAGGTGTTCAAACCTCTATCCTAAGTCCAGTCCCCGACTTTACTAAAATAGGAGGAAATAATTGAATAAGAAATGCCTAGCAGAGCATAGATAACTTCCAATAATGTGAGAAAGACACTGTCCCT
The DNA here is from genome assembly GCF_004664715.2 of Peromyscus leucopus. Lineage (NCBI taxonomy): Eukaryota > Metazoa > Chordata > Mammalia > Rodentia > Cricetidae > Peromyscus > Peromyscus leucopus. Next base: position 24,326,127 of record NC_051066.1, on the reverse strand, counting down.
TTATGTCACTGATTATATTACACAGCATGATTAGCTGGAACAATGCAAAAATGCCATTCATTCTGCTACACTGAGGAAATATTACCCAAAATCATTATGCTTGTGAAGAACACTAAATTAACCTTTGGTTGCTTATTGAAAGATTAACATTTTATTAAATGAAATGTAGAATAAAAGAATAAAACCTTAATAGAATAATGATAATATAACAACATTTGTTTAGGGCCCATTATCCATATATATATGGATATATATATATCATACTTATATCATGTAAGGTTCTGGAAGTATGTGCTATATATAAACACATATAATTATAAAATATATTGTCCAGAGATTCAAGGCATTGTCTTGTTTTTTATTTTCATTACACATACTAAAAGATTTACATTAAACAATTACATGAGAGATAAAGAAAACAAAGGGGATAAGGAGGAGGGGGAAAAGGCAGCAGAAAGTAGAATAGAGGGAGAAAGAGATGTAAAGAAGCAGAAATCTTATATAGTACATATTCAAGGGAATCCTGAAAAATATGTGCATGAGGTATGAGAAGAATTGCTACTGTAGGAATAGATCTTTGAGATATGAGAGACTGAATGGGATGTAAGTTAGAGAGACAAGCATTCATTTACTTATAACATATTTGGTTTTTGTAATTAATGCAATCTATACCTCCCTGCTTTTTCTACCACTGCCAAATCTTTTGTTTTTCTTAGTACCCTATCATCTATTTGGACACATGTCTGGTTATTTACAGAGCAAAACTGGTTTACTGTAATATTTACATACACTTCTGGTTTCCATTTTTTTCTCAAGTTTTGTCTATATATGTGACTTGTACAAATTCCCTAGTAAGGAGATCTGATTAGTTCAATTAGTATGCCATAATACATCTTTGTGCATAACCTTCATATTAGGCAACTTCATATACTACCACTAACATGTCTAGAGAGTCTGCCCTTGGGTCAAGAGCCCACATGTTCTAATCATCTCTAGAAATGTCATTTGCAACAAGGGAGTTGGCTACTCAATTTTTCTTCCTCACTTGTCAGGTCTTATTTAGAAGCATGTGCAGGAATGGCCATAGACATGGCAGTCTTTGGTCCAACTTATACAACACATGAAAATGTAATCACCACCTCCCTAGGTTGTATTTATTCTTCTAAGTAATAACTTGAGCACCATGACTACACAATTCAATTTAAATTTCATTTAAAATTGTCTCCTAAAAGTTTCCTTTGTTCTAACATGATTTGTTTCTAATCTACTTTGCTTATGGATCTGAGAACGAGCTCTTCCAATCTCTCTTCACAGAAAGTCTCGATTTTAACTCCCCTTAAAATGTAGTTCTTAACAATATCTCCAGCTTTCTTCACATAATTCATCTTCATGAACTCATGCCTTCTTCATGTAAATGCTTGACATTTAATAATGCTGTGTCTTGTGTATAGGGTTTCTTTTTTTAATTTTTTTAAAATAGCCGATTCCTCCTCTACTCACTGTTAATTAAAGGGCTCTATGAAGCTGATATCAATTGCTATGAAAATACCTTGGATATCACCTTCAAAATGATCTTCACTACTCTGAGATGCATATGGACAAATGGTTGCTTAAGGGCTAACTACATTGCTACAAATATATGTCATGTTCTTTCAGTTACCTAGGTTGAAAGCTTTTTGAAGATAGTCATTATTTTAAAAATTATATTATTTGTTCTTTTATTTATTTTACCAGGACATTCAAAACATTCCTATGATGTAGTAAATAAAATTTTTCAAACAAATCTATAATTTGCCATGTTCTTGGGATGGCACAATAATAAAAGCATAATATTTAGAGGCCTGGGATATAGTTCATTGGTAGAGCATTTAGCTAGCATTTCCAAAACTCTGGATTCAAATCCCAGTAACACACAAAATAAGCATTCAATCAAACAGAAAACCCACACAGCTCTTTAAACATTAAACATGATTGGGCATCATCAAATTTATTCACAAGATTAAAAGAGGAGTTTGGAGAGTTGATAAATGAGAGTGCATTACCTTGAAATGTAGAGGTTTATTTATGCAAATAAGCAGTTATTATTTCATTCATTCTCCTGTTCATTTGTATTTGTTCATTATATATTTTAGAAAATGCATTACTAAAAGTTGTATATATTTAGGAAAACTTTACTAATTCAACCAAATTAATAATCATTGGCACAGCTAAATAATAGCATATTTATTACTAGTTGATTAAATATTTTTGTTTGAACTTAAGAATATCTACTTCAGACAAAAATAATAATATTTTTTATCAGTGAATGAATTGCAGGTTACCATTGTCTTCTAAGCTGTGCTCTTTTATGATATCTAGAAGAATTTCCTGAATCACATATATTATCTCACAAACATATAATCTCAATTTATTGTTATCTGTTCCCTTTAACATGCTTCCATGCCAAAAAAAAATCGACAGTAAATAGTTTTTATAAAATTTCTATATGAATACGTAGCTTAATTATTGAAATATGGAAGATCACAATTTATGTCATGAGAGCCTGATTTTCTGTCATGCCAATATTTATTGCAATGTTGCTTGTCACTTCTTTACCCTTTTATTGCTTTGTAGTATCTGAATTTTGTTTGAGGATTTATTTTTATATTGATTATTTTAAGTTTTGGAATTTTTTCCACCTCTTTCTGCTCACAGTTTTATTTTACCCTTCAGCAGTCTGCCTGTAAGTTTCTTCTTGCCAGTTTTAATAGTCCATAATTTCCAATGGAAAGTCTGCTGCCAGAATCCTCTTTCCTCCAGTGTTAACGGCTGCTCTTGAGAACCTGCCCTGCCCTCCCTCATCTAATTTGAGTCGATGAGGGGGCAGACAAAACAGATGGTTGGCACAGGACAGAATGATTCACTGTTAGAAATCATGGGGAAACATCTTTGAAATTGGTGAGGGAGGGGAAGCCTGACATTTGACAGAGCCATGTAAAAATTGCAATGCCCAGAAGAAGTTCAGTTTAATTTTGACTGTTATATTCCAGATGTCCTGATCATATGATTACAATTTTAAGATTATATCAAAACTATACCTTTTCCCAAATGCACTGTAATCATTTCGGCAAATTGAGTTTATCATTGTTTTTCAATATCAGGACTAGTTTCAAAGTCATGCCATCATTGACCTTATTCCTATGTGCTTTTCCTGACTTCTTCAATTCCCTCTCTGCTTCTAGTCCTTGAAGCTTACTGCCTTTCCATAATCTTTCCCATGCCACCTGATAGAATCTTCACTAATTATGGCTGTAAAATAACTTAAAATGGCTGCATTAGTCACTAAACAAAGTGCATGTCTAAAAGTATTATTTATATTACATTTGAATTCTAGTAATACTGGTTTACCACGACATCATAGATCTAAAAATATCACAAATCTAAAACACTGTTGACATATACAGAGAATTATGTAATAGTGGCATGCAGAGGAATCTAATTGAGACATTTTACACTGAGATTTTTCTCTCTCTCCCTCTCTCTTTGAATCCAAAGTTTTCTTAATTATTATACATTTGATTTTTCAAACAAAATAGAACCAAAACACATAAAATCCATCATGGTGAGTTGAATCTACAAAATATTTATTTTCTCTTTGGAAGTAAAATAATCCCACATCTGAATATTTGCTCATAGAATAGAACCAATATTATATATTACAAAGCTTTGTGGTCAAATAAAGGGCTATTTTATGTAAGCAGATATACAATAGACTATGATGTTAAAATTGTTTGAGGTAGGGCATTAAGGACAAATTTTAAGTGGAATGTACTCTAAAAATATCTATGGTTTGTCTTTTTCTAACAAAGTATCCAAGGTTGGTACTTTGTAAGAAAAGGGTTTATCTCACAGTGCTTTAGTTCCAAAAACGTGATGGCATCATTGAGTCCCTGGAAGAAACTCATGGTATAAAACATCATTCAAGCCGGGCGGTGGTGGCACACGCCTTTAATCCCAGCACTCGGGAGGCAGAGCCAGGCGGATCTCAGTGAGTTCGAGGCCAGCCTGGGCTACCAAGTGAGCTCCAGGAAAGGCGCAAAGCTACACAGAGAAACCCTGTCTCGAAAAACAAAAAACAAACAAACAAAAAAAAAATCATTCAAAATAAAGGAAAGGTCCATGTGTACTGGATTCTTTAGAGGAGTATTCCTAACAATCAATGAAAAGCTATACCAAAACAGACTAAGAGGGACTCAGACTATTCAGCAGTAAAGAGTGCATTATCATCATCATCATCATCATCATCATCATCATTTTGCAGATGGCCCCAATTCAATTGCCAGTGCTCACATGATTCATCTCATAACCACCTCTAACTCTACCTCCAAGTGGCCTGATCCTGTTCTGGTCTACACTGTATACAGGATTCCTGCACATACTTCACACAGACATACATACAGATATTCCAAAAATTACAAATTAAATTTAAAAATTTTTTTAAAAAAAATCAGATAATAATGGAAAAGGCATACTACTCTGCTTTGTCTGTGATATTGCCTACCCAAACAAAGATAAATTTAATTGACATTTTCATTCATTTACTATTAATAAAATGTTATAGAATAGGTCTACATTTTCCTTTGCTTATGAGCAGAATTACTATATCTGTTTCTAAAACAATGTATGTTCATATTGGTGTGCACATGTGGACAGTACATATTTTTGAAACTTGTAGGAACAAATAGTGACCTTTCTTCTAGTAAAATGGTGATATAGAAAGAAAAAAATGTTGAAGAAATAATGCAAGTTATTACCTTTTGGATGGCCAATAAGTGGAATATCTCCACAGAGTGTTAAACAGATTCAATGTGAGATAGTGTCTGTGCAATTTGCCCCATAACATTTTGGAATTTATCATATATTTCCAAACGGAGAAATCCATAAGGAAGTTGTGAGATGGAGTTAAAGTGCACATTAAATTTATTACATAACCAGCTAAACTTGAGTCCACAAAAGTCTTTGTTGTTTACATTGTGGACACTATATTATTAAGCAATGTTTCATTTTTACATTTTTATATATTATGTAGACTTTAAAGTGTTGAAACACACTATTAATTCTTTAGTTATATTAAAGTAATTGGAACCCACTTCAGTCAGGAAACCTTGTAAACTTAACTACTTAATTTACAAATGATATATACTACTTATTCCTTAAATAACATATATAGTGCCAAGGAAACTTAAAACTTCTATGATTAAATACTCTATGAGAAATTAAGACAAACTTCAAAATTAGGTTGTCTCAGTAGTAGATATGAGATATTTGAATAAAATATCCTCCAATGATAATTATTTAATTACCTATAACCCTAAATCAGAAGTGGGTCAGAAAATGTCTCCCCCATGATATTTGAAAGCTAACTTCTCTTCAATGTATTGAAGTATTCAATATATTCAAGTATGCTACTTGCTGAATACAAAAGACACAAAGAAAACAGAAAAGGATGGGACACATTCCCTACAGAAGTAGAAAAGAATAGCACTGTCTGGTTTAGTCTTTAAAACACTCAAAGAGTACTTCAACTTGCTTGCGATGTCAAATGTTAGACGGCAAGGTGAAAGGGTAAGTTTCAAACTGTATAAACATAATCTGGACATCAAAATTTCTTATTATTAGGAGATAGAATTCTGTATTTTAAAATTTAAAAGAATATATATCCTTTTGAGAATTTCATTATACAGGCATATATATATATATACATATATATATATATAATATGTGTATATATATATATATGTGTGTGTGTGTGTGTGTGTATGTGTATATATATATGTATAGATAGATAGATAGATAGATAGATAGATAGATAGAAGCCAGAAGTTTTCCTGCATCACCTATGAACACCTGATTTTCAACAAAGAAGCCAAAACTGTACAATGGAAAAAAGAAAGCATCTTCAACAAATTGTGCTGGCATAACTGGACATCAACATGTAGAAGACTGCAAATAGACCTGTATCTATCACCATGCACAAAACTCAAGTCCAAGTGGATCAAAGACCTCAACATAGATCCAGTTACACTGAACCTGATAGAAGAGAAAGTAGGAAATAGTCTTGAACTCATTGGCACAGGAGAACTCTTCCTAAATATAACACTAGTAGCACAGACACTGAGAACAACAATTAATAAATGGGACCTCCTGAAACTGAGAAGCTTCTGTAAGGCAAAGGACACAGTAAATAAGACTAAACAACAGTCTACAGAATGGGAAAAGATTTTCACCAACCCCACATCTGACAGAGGGCTGATCTCCAAAATATATAAAGAACTCAAGAAACTAGACATCAAAATAACAAACAATCCAATTTAAAAAATGGGCTATAAAGTTAACAGAGAATTCTCAAAGGGAGAATTTCAAATGGCCAAAAATCATTTAAGGAATCGCTCAGCAACCTTAATTATCAAGGAGATGCAAATCAAAATGACTCTGTGATACCATCTTACACCTGTCAGAATGGCTAAGAACAAAAGCACCTCAGACAGCTTATGTTGGAGAGTATGTGGAGCAAGAGGAACACTCCTCCACTGTTGATGGGAGTGCAAACTGGTATAGCCACTTTGGAAATCAGTATGGTGATTTCTCAGAAAATTGGGAATCAATCTTTCTCAAGACCCAACTGTACCAATATTTGGCATATATCCAAGGAATACTCAATCATATTACTGTGGTGGAAAACAATGAAAAAGAAAGGAAATTCTCCTAATATACAGGACATCATCGAGCAAAGCAACCGATATATTATGAGAGGTTCATAAATTGATTAAAAAGTAACTACTAAAACTTCCTGAATCTTGGGAACTTGCTGTGGATATCGCTATATGTAAATAAACACTGATTGGCCAATAGCCAGACAGGAAGTATAGGCGGGACTAACAGAGAGGAGAATTGAGGAAGGAGGAAGGAAAGGAGAGACTGCCTGGAGCCGCTGCCGCCAAAACAAGGAAGATGCAAGGTACCCGTAAGCCACGAGCCACGTGGCAAAATACAGATTAATAGAAATGGGCTAAATATAAGAGTAAGATCTAGACAATGATAGGCCTAAGCTAATGACCAAGCAGTTTAAATAATGTAAGAGTCTGTGTGTTTATTTTATAAGTGGGCTCTGGGACTGGCGGGACTTGGCGGTGGGAGCTGGAGAGAAATTCTCCAGCAACAGGGACTATAGACACATCCAAATTCAAGAAGTTCAACTTCCCTCCTATAATAGTAATTAAAGTACTAATACATGGTACCATCAAATTATTACAAGTTAAGTATTTTTTGAGAAAATCTTCAAAGCAACCAATGTGAAGAAACTTGTAACACACAGGGGTCATAAAAAAAAAATGTTCTCAACAAATTCCCTACCAGAAGGACCCAATAAAATAGTATTTTCAAATAACTTAAGAAGAAAAACCCTATCAACCATGACTATGGAAACCAGCAGACTGTCCTTCAAAAATGAAGAAAATAGTTTTTTAAACAAAAGCTATGAGAGCTCCACATCAAAAACCTGTATCATAAAGAATTGTAATGGAAGCTAGGATTAAATGGAATGACTATTAATGTGTAAACAAAAAAAATATAAAACTCACTATAAAGGCAACAATGTTACCCAACTTATAATCCTGATGTATAAAATACTGTAATGATAATAATATAAAAGATAAATGTCAAAGTATCAAAAGAATATAATTATAGTACTTTATTGGTGGGTGAACAACAGAGAAAGATGTAAAGGGTGGTATCAAAAACGAAAAATGAGAGGAACATAAGTTGAGTTCAAACCATACTGTAATAGAAGTTAAGTTGTTATTGGCATAACATAGACTATTAATGTTATAAATCTAAGGATAATCACAAAATGAAGCTATAATAGTTATACATACTCCAAAAAAAAAGAAAATAAAAATTAATCAAAGCATATCACTATAGAAAACAAACATGAGTCTATAACAACATAGAGTACACAGAGAAAAGGCAACTAAAGAATAACTAGATATCAGGTAACCAATGGACAGAGAATATTCTCATTCATTGAAATATAAATTGGACAAATTTACCATCATAAACTATACAATGGCCAAATAAATTGGATAAAAGCAAGTAACAGCAATCCACTGTGTAAAAAGACTCATTTCAGGTACTAGAAGAAAAGTAGGCATGAAATGATGACACAGAAAAACATACTGCATTTAAATATCAATTAAATAAGGCTCTGAGTGACTATACTGACACAAAATAGACATGATGCCAAGAGCAATAGATGTTTAGAAGGTTATAATAAAACAATACTTCAAGTCAGCAATAAGGATTATAAATTATAAATGCATATGAAACCCACATTCAAAGAATAAAAATACAGAAAAGAAATTGTAACAAAATTAACAGTTATAAACATAGTAATACTTCAATGCTGCATGATTAACAGTATGCAAATTATATAGACAAAAAGCCAGTTAGGCAACAGTTAACTTGAGTAACATTGAAGACCAAATTGATCTGAGACATGGATGGAAACCAACCACATTGTATAGATGTATAAATCTCCATTATGAAACTCAATATGTCATAAACTAACATGGACTAGTAAAAGTAAACATTTGACAATAATACAAGAAGCCTCCTTGTCAAAGAAAAATCACTCCATTGGTGAATTCCAGAAAAAAATTTTTAAGAAAAAGTACTACAACCTTTATTAAATTCATCAAATAAAATAAGAGGATTGAACATTTCTAATTTGTATCATGAGGATATTATTACTGTGAAACCACACCAGACAGAATTACTACAAAAGAGGAAAATATAGACCAATAGCCATCATCATCATAAATATGAATGATTAGAATTCTATGCTAATCTGGAGAAAGAAAAGATTCATCTGCATATGTTATATGAGAGAAAATGTTAAAAGGGTATACATTTATAAATAGCCCCCAATCAGTGGAATCCTCAGGAAAAAATAAATACATTGATTTTAGTGAAAGTAAAAAATATGCAACTTAAAATTTGAGTGAATGCTTACAGGACACAAGCAGTATTCAACATTCTGAGTAATAATAAGAACAAGGCTATAATTTCCTACTTTAAAGAAATGAGAGAGAGAAAAAAATCTGAATCAAATGGAGTGAGAAGAAAGCACAGGCCTAGAATAGAAATCAGTAACCTTTGAAATAGAAAAACAATAATCATTATACTTCAATAGTTGTCTCTAGCTTAGATGGATGGGATGTCTAAACCACCAAAAATATTGAATGAGAAGTAAAATATGGGGCACTCAAATGATTGATATTATAAATGAAACATTGTAAGGAAGCTTTAAGAACAATTTTATGCCCATTAATTCAACAGCTCATGAAAAATTGCCCAGTATCCTTAAAGTAACTAACTGTAGATACTCATTCAGAACAAAATAGATGATGTGAATTTTGCTACAGCTATCTTAAATATTTAATGTTGTTTTCAATCTTTCTAACAAATAAATACATATCCCAAAGTTATTTTATTGGTAAAAAATACTTAATACTTAATAAATAATATAAAGTTTATATCATTTATTGAAAAAATAGGAAAAAAGAAAAAAAACATTTCTTTTTTGGTTTTATTATTTTATATACAATCTTCATATCAAAACCAACAGTGCATACAAATGAAAAAATACCAACTTTGGAATGGACGAATTATGAAACCAACACTGTAGCCAGAAGTTTTCTCTGGTCCTGCCCAACCCCTGTGGTTCCAAAGCCACTTATCAAATAATTACTCAAAAGCTTATATTAATTATAACTGCTTGCTCATTATCTCAGGCTTATTACTCACTAGCTCGTACACTTAAATTAACCCATAATTCTTAATCTATGTTTTGCCATGTGTTCCGTGGCTTACTAGTCTACTAGCATTTGGTGTTCCTTTGGCAGCAGCTGGCGTCTCCTCTCCTCTGCATTTCTTCTTCCTCTCTTTCCAGTTGGAATGTACCACCTAACCTAATTTTGCCTCACCACTGTCCAAACAGCTTTATTTATCAACCAATCAGAACAACACGTATTCACAGCATACAGAAAGACATTCCACAGCACATCACCTTAAACAAGTATCCTTTATAAATCAGACTGATACTACATTATACTTGGAGTGAAAAAGATTTTCACTAAGAACCTTACTTGGGTCTAATTATGAAATGTATTCAGAAAGGGCAGAATTGAGGCATATTAGACAAAGTATTTAACTACTGATCTTTAAAAGTGTCAAGGTTGCTAAAGACAATGAGTACACATAACCTCTCACAGATGGAAGTAGATTTCAAGGCAGTGAGATTAAGTAAATTATTCTTTTAAAGTTGGATGTTGGAAATATTATAAACCTAATAGGACAAGTTTGGTGAACAGTGATGTTTCCATGTCAGAAAGATTTGATAAGTATTCATCAGTAGTACAAATTGAAGTAGTGTGCTGCTAGCTGCAAGTCATAATATTTCTGTGCATCTATTTTAAGAAAAACATTTTTAACTTACACAAGAAATGTTAACTTTCAGAGAAATAAATATCATAGCTAAATAGTGTCAGATTTGAGAGTTTTGAATTGATTGAGGTTTTTTTCATTGTATTTTATAAACAGCATTAAAAACTAGAGACATATACTTTTTTTTGTTTGTTTGTTTTTGTTTTGTTTTGTTTTTCGAGACAGAGTTTCTCTGTGTAGCTTTGCGCCTTTCCTGGAACTCGGTAGACCAGGCTGGCCTCAAACTCACAGAGATCCGCCTGCCTCTGCCTCCCGAGTGCTGGGATTAAAGGCGTGTGCCACCACCGCCCGGCTGAGACATATACTTTTTTTAGGCTGTTTATGTCATGGAAAGTTTTTCTTTCACCTTCAATTATAGCAGAAAGTTCTGCTAGGTATATTATTTGATACTGGCCTTCACTGTCTTTAGGATGTTGCATGCATTGCTACAGTCTTTCTGGATATCAGTTTCCATTGAGAAATCAGCGGTTATTTTGATGGGTTTTCTTTTATATGTGACTTGCATTGTATTCTCTTGTATGGTTTATTTATTTATTTATTTTGTGCTCTGTTTACTTAGTGTTTTAATTATGATGTGCCATGGGGATTTTCTCTTCAAGTCTTTCCTATTTTGTGTTTTCTTTGCTTCTTGAATCTGTTTAGGGGTATCTTCCCCTAGTTTATGGGAGTTTCCTTCTTTGATTTGGTGGAGGATCTGGTTTTTCCCTTAACTTTGTCTTCTTCTCTCTCATCTATGCCTATATTTCAAGGTTGTTTTTCCATGCTGTTCAACATTTCCTATGTGATTTTTTCCTGTGTTTTTATACATTTTTCTGAGTTTCATGCTTATTTGGTCTAGATCCTCTACTTTCTTAGGTCTTAATATGCTATCTTCTGCTTGATTCATTCTGCTTCTAAGGTTTTCCATTGAGTTTTCTGATTTAGCTATTAGGCTTTTATTTCTATCTTCATTTCTTTTTTCTTTTCTTTTCTTTTTTTAAGGAGAAAAAAAATACTTTACTAAAACATAAGATTTACAGAAGTTTCCAGACAAGTCATACAAAATGGTCACAAGCTTTTGTTTCTTCTTGGGGGGGGGGCAGAGAATCTACATTCGACAGCAAAGTCACAATGTTATTACTGAGGGCTGTGATGTTTATTTAATGTTCCCATTTGGTTCAGACAATCAAGCTTGTCCATCTACAGCATCTAAAGTTAGACTTGGCTAGAGAGCATAGTCTAAAAAATTGGTTAGCTGCATTTAACCACTGCAATTAGATCCCATGGAGGGGGGAGAAGACCATAAAATTAAAATACAACTACTTTCCCCCTAAAAAATAAAATAAAAACACCCATACCCCTGGCAGCTAACCCTGACAACTACCTTCCTTCACAGTGCTTTGTACGTAAACCATGATGGGGAAACAAATCCAAGAAGAGTCACTGCTTTCAACATTTCACAACAACCCAGATGATACTTCTAGCCTATGCTCATGCTTTACAACAGTGAATCAGGACAAGACAGAGATTTGCTAATGTGCATGTAATCACCAAAGATGAGGATGCCTGGGCTTTTATTCTGTAATGTTTCTAAGACTGTGTCCTTTAAATGCAAACACAAAAAGGAACAGTCTTGGCAGAACAGGAGAAGTGATGTACACTCGATGATCTGATCGACTTAAATATTATTCATGGCATATAGCCTAGTCCATGCTCTCACTGTTTCTATGGCTTGGGCTTCATTGGTCTTCCACTGCTCAGCTACATCATTCGCTAACGGATCATCTGGATTAGGAGCACTTAACAAAGCCTGGATTGATAACAGAAATGAGCGGATCTACAGTGCTGGGGACCACTTATCTTTCAAAATATCTAAACATATTCTTCCCAACTTGTCTACATTAGGATGATAAATTTTGATCATGAAACGTACTTTAGGTGCTGTCATTGGATATTTTCCTGGAAGGAATAGTTCAAGTTTAAAAGTCCCCCCCTCAAAGAGGGAATCCTGGGGGCCAGCAATGACCACATGGAAATAACGGGCGTTGCTCTCATCTGGTTCTGCTTTAATGCCAGGAACTGGTTCAGCCAGAAAACGCTGGGTTTCCTTGATGATCCTACCGGGTTGCCCAGCCATCTTGTCACATCCTAAGTTCGGCCTCTGCTCTTGTCTCCGGCTCTGCTCGCCTCACTAACGAGTGGAAGTCCTGGGCCGCCTCCGCCGTGGCCCCTCGGAGAGAAAAAATAATCTCTGTCCTCATTTCACCTTGAGTCTTCTTCAATAATTTTTCATTGTTGAATTTCAGTCTCAAGTTCTATATTTTCTTTGTCTTTTTTTTCAAACTTACATGTATGTTTTGATGGCATCACTCAGGCTTTTATTATTCTTAATCTCTTTCTCATTAACTTCATTGACGTATTCGTTTCTTCTTAAAGCACTTTGAATTCAATGATTATGTTTACGAAAACTTCTAGAAATGATAAATAATACAGCAATTTGGAAAAATACAGAACCAATTTACACAAATCAAAGACTTTTTTTATACCAGATGAAGGAAGAAGAAGAAGAAGAAGAAGAAGAAGAAGAAGAAGAAGAAGAAGAAGAAGAAGAAGAAGAAGAAGAAGAAGAAGAAGAAGAAGAAGAAAGGAGGAGGAAGAGGAGGAGGAGGAGAGGGGCAATAATGAAGAAAAAGAACGTAAAGAAGAGAAAGAGGAAGATGATGATGATACAGAGGAGATCATGGACATACTCATATTCACAGTAGTCTTAAATAAAATACCCAGAAACAAACTTAACCAAGGTAGTGATTGGCCTTTAAACTTCTGAAGAAATAAACAGAGAAAGACACTAGAAAGTGGAAAGACATCCCATGCTCATGGACTGGTAGAATTAATATTGTGAAAATGATCATTTACCAAAAGCTAATTACAAATTCTATGCAATCCCAATCAAAATCTCCATCTGATTCTTTATCAAAATAGGAAATCATTCATGTGGAACCATAAAAGACCCTAGATAGGCAACACTATCCTGTGCAAAAAGAACAATGGAGGAGGGATTACTGTACCAGATCTTAAAATATATTACAAAGCTACAGTAATAAAAACATTTAGGTAATGGCCTAAAATAAACATGCAGTCAAATGGAACAAAATCAAAGACCCAAACCTGAGTACATTAAACTTCAGCCAACTAATATTTGATAAAGAGACCCAAACCAAACACTGAAGAAAACATCTTCAACACATGGTGGCAGGAAAACTGGATGGCCATATGTAGAAGAATGAAATTAGACCCTTATCTATCACTTTGTACAAAAAGTAACTTCAAGCAGATCAAAGACTTAAACAGAAAACCTGAAACATTGAAACTGTTGGAAGAAAATAACTGCATTGTGTGATAGCAGTAGGAAAGAGATTTCTTAATAGGACTCTATTTGCCCAAGAGGTGGGACCTCTTAAAACTTAAAAGCTTCTGCATTGCTAAAGAAACAAGCAAGTGAAGGAAAAGACCACAGAATGGGAAGGAATCTTGGCCAAATATACACCTAACATAGGATTAATGTCCAGAATATAGAATAAAACTCAAAAAACAGAGTTAAAAATAAAAAGAACAAAAGACTAAAAACAAATGACACATTAAAAAAATGGACATGGGACCTGAACAGAGTTCTCAAAAGAAGAAAAAAATGCTTTAAAAAAGTCTCATAAATGTTTATTGTCCCTAGAATTAAGAATTACATATCAAAAGAACTTAGAAATTTCATCCTACCCCAGGCAGAATGGCAAAGATCAATAAAACAACAACCACAAATGAGAACTGTCATTAACTATTTGTGGGATTGTAAGCTCGTGCAGCCACTCTGGAAATCAGTGTGTAGAATACTGAAAGCTAAAATAAATCTACCACATAACCCTTTCTCCCATTCAGGTCCATGACATATACCAAAGGACTAGACACTCATTCCACAGCTACTTGCTCCACCATATTCATTGCTACTCTATTCACAATAGCTAGGAAGTGAAAAAAAAACCTAAATGTTCTTCAATCTCAGCAGACAAGTAGATAGTGAAACTGCAGTGCACATACACTACACAATTCTGTTAAGCTGTAAAAAATGAAATCATGAACTTTTCATGTAAATGGATGGAACTAGAAAAGATGATATTGAGTGAGTTAACCCAGACCCAGAAAGACAAATGATGAATGTTCTCTCTCATCAGAAGCTCATAGCACTAAATCTTCTGATAAGAGTATATAGCCTGCTATATATAATTTATCTGAAGAAACCAGAAAAAGTATTAAGGGACCATTTGGGGGGGGGGTTAGGAGGGTTGGGGAACAATAGGGAGGTAGTAGCAGTCATATTTCTCAAAGAATTAATACATGTAATTCTCAAAGAACTTATTGTTTTAAAGGAGAGTAGTTTTTAATGATAGCATAATTGACATGAAGTTAAAGGTGACAATAGAATAGTACTAACTATTTTAAGCTATATATTATTTTTCTGACCCTAGGTCAGTTTCCAAAATCATTGTTACTATGTTCAAAAACATGATGGGTTTGCAAAATATATGTGTAGATGTTAAATAAATAAGTAAATCAGAAACAGCACCAATTTGCAAGAGAAATACATTAAAGAGGTTTGTCCCAAAAGTTCAAAAAGGTTGAAATCTCATTTATGCTTAAAATACAAGATTGACTTACTACACTACAGTTCACTGGGCTATTCATGCCTTATTTTATTGACGGTGACAAATGAAAATGCTATATTTTGCTTGGTATGCCACTGCAATTTAAAGAATGTTGTGGGAAAAGCTCTCAAATTTTCTCACACTTATTGAAATGGATCTTTAACCTGATCAGGATGGAATGGGACAAGAAATGGAATGATGGCATTCTAAATCCAAATGTATGTGACAATGTTCAATTTGAAGTTGAAAATTATCAAAGTAAATTTGATAAATACCTGCATATCAAAATAATTAGCAAAGAATAGATGATGCTAGGAAATTCAAATATATATATATATTTCTTCAATAGTATTCCTTTCTGTAATTAAAGCATTACTATATGAAACTTTATGTAAAAGTTAATTTTAATGGTCCAGGGCTATGCTCAGTATGTAAAATTCTTTCCATGCAAGTATGAGGACCTGACTGCAATCTCCAGACTTCATGGAAAGCCAGGCATAGTAGAATGTGTCTGTTTTCTCAATGCTCCTGAAATAAGATGGGAGGTGGAGACAGGGATTTCCTGGAAGCTTAGGTGCAAGCTAGCCTGGAGTAAGCAGTGGTATATAAAAAAACAAAAATGAAAAGATTCTATTTCAAACAACATGAAAAGCCCAGACAAACACTGAAATTTGTCTTCTGACATTCAGATACAACCCTTGGCATGTATATTCCTGTTTCCTCCCACATATCTACACACATATCCAAGCACACATTTAATATACACATAAATGACACATCATGACTGAACTTATTTGATACTAGTGATGTTTCAGCATGTGCAAAGCAACAAATGTAACAGAACACATAAATAGAAACAATGTCAGTCACTGAATTATCTCATTTGATGCAGAAAAGGACTTTGATGAATATGAATACCCCTTCATAATAAAAGTACTAAAACTAAGCATAGCAAAATCATACCTATACCTAATTTGAAGGCAATACATAACAAAACTATGCTGACATTATACTGAACAGGAAAAAACTAATTACTTTCCTTTAGAAATCAAAATGTAGTTATCTATTCTCACCATTCTCACTTAATATACTGCTTAAAGTCTTAGCCAGAACAATAAAGAGAAAGAAATAAAGAGGATACACATAGGATAGGAAGAATTCAATTTATTTTTTTATGTCTGTTCTGAACTTACATTTCAAAGGAGCTAATGACTCAAGGAAAGAATTCTAAGACTAAATAAAAATTTGCAATAAAGTACCCAGAAACAAAAATTAAAATATAAGATAATCAACAGCTTTTTTTATGCTATAGCAAATGTGATAAGCAAGATATAATCAAGAGAACAATATCATCCACCAGAATATGAAAAGTAATTACCAAGAAATAACCCTAGCTAAGGAGGTGAAAGTTCTCTAAAATAAAAATCATGAACCAAAGAAAGCCAAGAGATACTAGAAGACAAGCACATTTGTCATGACCATGAACTTATATCAGACTTAATACTGTGGATATGGACATATCCATAAAACCTCTATCAAAAAATTAAAAACCTAAATCTTCTACAAAATGAGTGTGGTATTTACATTAAAACAGATGCAATAGGAACAAGATGTCTCAGTGCTGTACCTGAGAAAGGTACTCGCTGCCTTTCTCAAAGATCTGAATTTGATTCCTGGAACCCTCATAGTTGGAGGAGAGAATTGCCTTCCTCAGGTTGTTCCCTGACATCCACATACATCACAGGGGCGTGCACACACACATGCACACACGCACACACACACACTCACAAATATATCAATAAATAAACATATCAAATATGCTTTTAATAAATTTAAAAAATCTGGACACACAAGGAAATAGGCCAGAATAGGGCCCCAGATATAAATGGACACATCTATAGCCACGAGTTTCCATAAGTGTACTAAAATCATGAAAAGTAGACTAGCTTTTAAAGTAAAAGTATTAAAATAGTGGATGCACACATCTAAAAGAATAAAGCTATCCACCATCCACTTTAGGAAGTCTGTTGTTGTCCTTGTTGAGGTCTTTAGGCAGTCAAGTAGGTGAGACTTTATGGGATAACTTCTGACAATACTAGGAGTTACAATTTCACAGCAAATTCCCTATTCCTCTGGCACTTACAATCTTTCTGCCCAACCTTCTGTAATGTTCCACGAGCCTTATGTGTTGGAGTTGCAGAGATATCCATTGGGGCTGGGTTCCACAACTTTGCATTTTGATTGGTTGTGGTTTTCTGTAAATGTGTCCACACAAATGACAGCTCATGCTAGAGAGAATGTAGAGCAAATGGAACACTCCTCCATTGCTGGTGGGAATGCAAACTTGTATAGCCTATTATGGAAATCAATATAGCAGTTTCTCAGAAAATTGGGAATCAATCTACCCTAAGACCTTGCTGTACCACTCTTGGGCATATACTCAAAGGATACCCAGTCATGCCACAAGGACACGTCCTCAAATATGGTCATGGCAGTTTTATTTATAATAGCCAGAACTTGGAAACAATCTAGTTGTTCTTCAACTAAGGAATGGATAAATAAAATGTATTCTATTTATACAATGGGGTATTAGTTCCTAAGACTTAAGTGCTAAAATCAAGGTCACCAGGAAAATGGATGAAATTAGAAAAAAATCATCCTGAGTGAGACAACTCAGACTGAGAAGGCAAACATGGTATGTACTCACTTTTAAGTGGATACTAGCTGTAAGGTAAAGGATAACCAAGCTACAATCCACAGACCTAGAGAACCTAGGTAACAAGGAAGGCTCAAGCGGAGGATGCTTGGATCTCCATGAGAAATGGAAGTAGATGAGATTTTGTGGGTGGCCTGGGCTCAGGTGGGAATGGAACCATGAGAGATCAGGTTGGGAGGGATGAAGGAGGAGAGTTCTGAAAGAGATGACTGGAAAGCGAATCTACAAGGAAAACCCCAGATAATGCTCTAAGCAATAGTGGATATGTAGGCTGAACTGGCCATCTGCTGTGATCAGGACAGACTTCCAGTAAAGGGATTGTGACACCAACTCAGTCATATATCTTCGACATATAGTTTGTCCTGCCCATGGGATGTGCTGGAGTAAGGGTGGTTGAGAGTGCTGTGGGATAATGCTCTTGTACACTGTAGAGATTTGTCACTCAAATTGGTTTAATAAAACACCAATTGGCCAGTAGCCAGGCAGGAAGTATAGGCCAGGAGACCAGACTAGGAGAATTCTGGAAAGAAGGGTGGAATCAGTAGTCGCCAGCCAGCCACAGAGGAAGGAAGATGAGAAAAGTTACCAAGCCACGTGGTTAAACATAGATAAGAATTATGGGTTAATTTAAGCATCAGAGCTAGGCCAAACATTTATAAGAAATATTAAGCCTTAGAGTCAATTATTTTGGAAAAGGATGCCAGATATTTGGGAGTTGCTGGACAGACACAGAAACTTCCACTACATGTGGGATCCAAATTAAGAATTTAAACATAAAAACTGAGAAAGCTTTTTAAAAAAATGGATTCTAAACACACGAAAGAACAGAGTCAAGCATGGCTTTTTGGTAGCAGCTTTTTCATGGGTAGATCTTGTTTGCTGGCAAACAGAGGTGCAGCTCCTTTAAAATATGGTTTTCTGACTAAGAGTTAGTGGCAAAACCCATGCAGCTCTCTTGAGAGGCTCTGCTACCAAACATTTAAATAAAGTTTATGAGGAGTTGGGGGCAGTACACACGACTCAAACCAGTACCTCAACCATGAAGCTAGACTCTCAGACAGCCAAAGAATGACGTGAAATCAGCAGTTTTAATCCTAGCCAGGCCTGCTTAACAGATTAAATGTCCATGTGGTTAGAAAAAGATAGAGATATGCAGTAAAGACAGATTCAGACCCAAAAATAACCAGTGTGTTTAAAAGTATATGGAGGCTTCAGAGAGAAAAGAGGAGGTATAGACAATCATAAAAAAAGAAATATATAATTTTAAAACAATAAAGTCCTTAAAAAGGGAGTAAAGTAATATTTAGAAAAAGCCATGTAAAGATGGAAAATACACAGAGAGTCTGGATACAGTATGTTTTTGTGGTGTCTTTGAATTGTTTGACAGCTGAGGAAGGAGTAGCAGCTGCTAAGAAACATTTGATTATAAATGTTGCTGGATTAATCCAACCTGTATATTTTGAAAAATATGTTGATTTCAAAACTTAAGTCAAAAGATATGTTGCTTTGGAAAAGACTATGCTTTTATTTCAACAGGAAATGAGGGGTTATAGATTTATTCTGTATTAAGAAAAATTAGATTTGATAGAGGAAGACCCCTGAAAAATCTCCAATAGGAACAAATGGCCCAGATGATCCAACATTTCAGAGTACCTCTATTGCAGTTTCCTCTGAGTTCTGAATGCAGAACAGCTTCAAGGCTGCTGGCTAAGATGATCCAGCCTCATAGACTACCCCAGTCAGGATTTGACCATAATCCTAGATTTTCTCAGAGTCCCCCAAAGATTATCAGCACACCCAATTAGTAGAAATTTGTTTAGAGAACAGTGTCCACATTCCCAAAAATAAATTATGAATGTTTGTCATCATTTAGGGGGTTGGTTACAAGCTGCTATGGATAATGGTCAGGAAAAAAGCTAAACAAAGGAAGATTAGATTCAGGGATCTTGTTCTGAGAAGAAAAGGGGGTATATAGAAATGATAGGAAAAAAGGGTAGATTATTGAATCTACTTTAATCCAAAAGACAACTATTAATCTTACATATTTCATATTAGTATGGATTTTTGGTTTATTGATACAATTTTAAAGTTAATTTTATTATACTGTATGATTTCTTCTACTCTTTTTTAGGGAATTATGTTTATGCAGCTCATTTAAAAATGTAATCTATAATTAAGAAATACAACTTAATAGTTATCTTAATAGTCATGTTAGTTAGGTTTTCTAGGTATACAGGGATATACTTCAGATACAAAGGTGATCTTCAAACACTTCAAAGACCTACTGAATATGGCATTTACAATGTTGTAATAACTTAGGATTTTCATGACAATGAGATACATCTGCTCCTGGCAGCACCAATATACTTCAAGGAAGATGGGCATGGAAGAAACTCCATTTGGAGTTTGTTTCCTTTATGGCAAAAGCTAGACATGTAGGCAAAGAAATTGCCCTTGCCTCAACTTCTGACTCTATGCTATTCAAATTGGACAAGCAGGACACCTAAGAAAGGGACTGCGAAACCTTGCCAAGATAAGGCAGGACAGTTCTTCAAAAGCTGCTTCACAGAAGAGTCTGTCAGATATTCTACACTTGTAGGCTGAAGACCAATGTCCCAATGTTGCAGAGGAATCTTGGGTGACTGTCCAGGCAGCCAGCTGTTTCAGTCATTTCTCATATTTTTTGGAAGTCATTTGCTTGCACTTCCTGGGTAATATTATTTCTTTCTCAGGTCTCTGGGGGAGTTGAATACTTTGTAGTTTTAGTTATAGTTTTCCTTGTTACCAGATTTAGAAAAGAAATTTACTAAAGAATTGTAAAGTGTATAAGGTTGAGAGAGATAAAAAGATAATTTTGGTTATGCAAGTTAAAATAGAAAGTGAATTAGGCACCAGGTGGCAGTGGCATATGCCTTTAATCCTAGCACTTGGGAGGAGGAAACAGGAAGTAATATGGCTGGGCAGAGAGCAGAAGTGATAAAGGTGGGGTGGAGACAGGAGCTCTGTCCTTTCAGTCTGAGGGTTCCTAGAAGTAAGAAGTCTTTCTAGTGGCTGGGAGCTCTGTGTAGAAAAGTAGAAGCCCCCAAGTGGATCTTCAAGGCAGCTACCTAATGTGGCAATAACCCAAGAAGGGATCCAGAGAAAGCTCACAATCCACCAGGAATAAAGAAGGCAAAGAGCCAGGCATCTGCACAAGGGAACATGCAAAAGCAGCTAATTCCTGTGGCATTTAGAACCAAGACGCCTGTAGAATTTGTTGCAGAGAGGACGCAATAGAAAAAAAAAAAAAAAAAAAGAAAGAAAGGAAAACCTAGCTGGCGACTCCAGCCCTGTGCAACCCTGACCTGTAGAGATTTTGGGAAAAGCCAACCAATGACTATTCCAGCCTCAAACACATGCCAGGAGACTGAGTCCACTCTTGACATTGTTGGGAGTGCTAGGAACCAAAGGCTGCATGGCCCAGAGACCTAGGATAGAACCAAACACAACAGGAAAAAAAATACCAGTGTAAAAATGCCTAAGAATATTCATAGATTCGAAGGGCGGTGGTGGCGCACGCCTTTAGTCCCAGCACTCAGGAGGCAGAGCCAGGTGGATCTATGTGAGTTCAAGGCCAGTCTGGGCTACCAAGTGAGTTTCAGGAGAGGCGCAAAGGTACACAGAGAAACCCTGTCTTGAAAACAAAAACAAACAAACAAACAAAAATTCATAGATTGGTACCTAGCTCAATTGTCATCAGAAAGTTTTCATTCAGCAACTTATGGAAACAGGTGCAGATACCCACAGCCAAAATTAGACTGAGATCAGGGAATCCTGCTGAGGAAAGGGAGAAAGGATTATAGGAGGGTCAAAGACATCACAAGAAAACCCACAGAATCAATTAACCTTGGACTCATAAGGGCTCACAGAAATTGAACAAATAACCAAGTAGCCTGCATGGAACTGACGTAGGCCCTCTCCTTATATGTGACAGTTGTATAGTTTGCTGTTCTTGTGAGACTCCTAACAGTGGAAACAGGGGCTGTCTTTAACTCTTTTGGCAGCTTTTGGGACCCTATTCCTCATATTTGACTGCCTTCCTCAGCCTTAATATTAAGGGAGGTGCTTAGTTTTACTGTAACTTGATATGCCATGTTTTGTTGATATCCATGGGAGACTTAGACTTTTCTGAATAGAAATAGAGAAGGAGATGATGGGGTTGGGGGAAAGGGGAGGTTGCAGGGAAGGACTGCCAGGAGGAAAAGGTGGGGAAACTGTGGTATGGATGTAAAATAAATAAATGAATTTTTTAAAAAAGAAAGAAATGCTGAGAACAGAAATACTTTTTCCCAGGGACGAGCACACCAGTTGGTTATTCATTCCCAATGGCCAATCCTGAAAACATGTGCATAGAAGCAATATTATACAGATTGAGCAGCTTGTATTTGGGAAAATTTGCATATATATCATATATATGCATGTAACAACAATTAATGAAAAAGATTAGAAATAAAAAGGGAGGAGAGGTATATGAGAATATTTCAAGTAAAGAAAGGCAAGGAAGAAGTTATAATCTCAAAAGTAAAATATATAATATAATCCACCATAAAGTATAATCTCAAAAAAAGACTAAAGCTCGATATACAACTCTCATCTTATACAAAAATCAGCTCAAAATGAATGAAAAAATGTTAACGCCATCCCCAAACTTTCAAAGTACTATGGGAGAATATATGGGAAATACTTCAATATAAAAGTATAGGCAACTGATTTAAGAACTTGGACCCTAATATCTCTGGAAATAGAATTGACATATAAGATTAAAATGATTATAAAATGCTTCAACATAGAACAGGAAACATATACCAGAGGAAAGAGACACGCTAATTAATGCAGAAAACTACCATCTGTAGCTGGGCTATGGTGGCACATGCCTTTAATCCTAGCATTCTGGAGGCAGAGACAGGGTTCTGAGTTCATACAGTGATGTATTGTGTACCCAAATAAAATTTGCCTGAATATCAGAGAACAGAATAAACCACAGAGATCAGGCAGTGGTGACACACACCTTAAATCCTAGCACTCAGGAGGCAGTGAGCCATCTGGATCTCTATGAGTTCAAAGCCACCCTGGACTATATGACATTGATTCAGTCTAGGAGAGAAACAGAGCCAGGCAGTGGTGTTACGTGCCTTTAATCCCAGCACTTGAGATCTCATGCCTTTGCTACCAAGTATTTGAGAAGCATAAAAGCCATTAATCCCAACACTAGGAAGGAAGCTGGGCAGAGAAAGGTACATAAGGTATGAGCAGACAGGAACTAAAGCCTTTTTCAGATGGACCCCTTTGGGCTGAGGACTCAGAGATATTCAGTCAGAGGATTTGTGGAGTTGATGAGGTGAGAAGTAGCTGTGGCTTGTTTCTTTATCTCTCTGATCTTTCAGCATTTACCCAAATATTTGGCTCTGAGTTTTTATTGTAAGACCTTTTAGGATTTATGCAACATTTGGGGTCCAAATCTGGGGGCATGAATCCATGAAAAAGCTTGCCAAAGCTACACACAGCCAGAGTCCCCACACTGCCTGCTAAGTTTTTGTTGCAGCCTCTCTGCAGCAAACATCTAAATCCTGTGGGCTCTAAAATTCACAGGAACAAGCACCAAAACTACATGGAGAAATCCTGTGTTGGGGGGGGGGGGACCCACAGGAGTTAGCTGCTTTCACACATTCCTCTGTGCACACAAATGATTCCACAACCACAGGTCTAGGTACAGTCCCAGGCCCAGGCCCAGGCTCAGACCCAGGCTCAGCCCTAGGCTCAGGACCAGACCCAGGCACAGGCCCAGGTTTAGGCTTCAAACACTAGTTTGAATAAGCCAGAATTAGTTGCTTTTGCTTGTTCCCCCATGATGAGGGCTTCTTTACTCTCCTGGTGGGTTTTGGCTTTCCTTGGCCCCCCTCCTAGGGCTGCTGCCACACCATCATCTGAATCATCATTATCAGCTGATTTGGTGAGTCAATTGGGATTTCTAAAGGGGAGAAATTAGTTAAAATAAAGTTTTTTTCCCACATTAGAAAATGGGAAATATTTTTACAATGAAGGGAATTTAGTCTATGTTTGATAATACCATTAACAGTTTAAAAATGGAACAAATAAATGAGAAGGGAGGATAGTTAATGTTAATGGGATTTATGTAATGTCGAATATAAATATTAGTTGTTTGATCATTTCTGATTTATCATTTAAAAAGTTAGTTAATGTGAGTGCCAAGATGAAAGTTTTAGAAAAACTTGTTACAACAGATCATAGAGACAGACTGAGACAGAGGAATTTAAAGGAGAACCAATATCAACATTGCATTATAAAGTTACAGAAAAACAGTCTAAAGCTTTCAAACAGCCAACCTTAATTTAACCAGCAATCTTACAGGAAATGCCAAATGATCGATATCTCCCAGACTGTGTTGGAGCTGATTAGACTCCTGTGCCAATGTTAGATTTGAGGAGATTCAAAGAAGCAATAGTCTCATATGGCATCCATTCATTGTTTATGAAGTAGCTGTTAAATTCATGGTCAACTTCTCATAGAATTATCCTTCAAGACTGGAGAGATTTGTTTACATTAATCTTAGAAGCTGGTCTCCAGTTACAATGGGGGATATGATGGAAGAATGAGGCTAAGGACATTGAGCAATGAAGTAGGGCTAGAGGTAATGAAATTTCCCAAGATCAACTTCTTGGAGAAGGCAATTATATTGATATACAACGACAATCTTTATAAGATGACCACACCCTAGCTTTATGCAACATGGCAGCCTTGAATACTTGGGACAGAATGAAGAAGTAGGAAAGAAAATTGAGTCATTTGCTAAAGTTATACAGGACCCAAAATAAACCTTCACTGATTTTTTATAAAGACTGACTCCAGCAGTAAACAGAATGATACCATATTTGGAAGCTAGACAAATAATAATTGAATTTCTGGCTTTTGAAAATGCTAATGCAAAGTTCAAAGGGTAATTAGGCAATTAAAAGCAAGATCAGCACCCTTGGAGGAATGGATCCGAGATACAATCAATATTGAATCTCATGACCATGTTGATGCTTGGATAGGAGAGATTTCCAGAGGTTTGAAGAAAAGTAATAATGTCAGATGTTTCAGTTGTGGCAAACAATGTCACCTAAAAAGGGACTGTAAACAGGGCATTCCTAAAAATAATGTTTTTTTTTTAAGGAATAATTCCAACAGAATGCCCCTCCCTTCTGAATTATGCAGAAGGTGTGACAAATGCAGACTTTGGACTAATGTAGATAAACAAGGTACAGACAAGGCAATCCTTTGCCTTTGCCATTGGGAAGTGCCCTAAGGGGCTTCTCACAGGCCCCCATGTCAAATTCTGTTCAGTCCTTTCCTGTCATCACAGAAGAACCTCTTTCCCAGAACAATTAAAGAACCTAGTGCCTGTTGTAAGAAACCATACTGCTATAGATGACAGAACAGCTATAGAAGAAAGAACAAAAAATTAGGAGAAACTATAAATCAAAATTGATAATGATTAGAAAGGGAACCTCCTCAAAGTTAGGGTTGGGGAAGAGTTTTGTTATTTTCTTCCAGGAAAATGAAGGCATCCAGCTAAGAAATCTGAAGACCACTAGACAAATGAGATATATGAAGAAAAAGGACAAACCATCCAGAAACCTTGTCCTAAGAAAAGGATTTTTCTACAGTGTATCATTACCACACCTAATAGCAACTTTTGAAGTATCCAAAAAGATGATAGGAAGCCACAATGGTGACTCACCATGGATTATGATAATACCACTGAGCTTAAAAACACCAACTAAAGATTGCTTTGGACTACAAACTGCTCAGGACAATTTCAAGGTAGCTAGCTGAGATGATCCAGCCTCACAGACTACTCTAGCCAGGACTTGAGATAAGCCCTGCACTTTACCACTATGCAGAGACTGGACAACAAGTGATACAGCTACCTCTTCCAGGACTTGACAATTAACCCAATGTTTTAAAATCAGGATTCGCTAAAGATGCCATTGTCCCCAGACAGCAGGAAGTGGTTTTAAGAACACAATGTCCACATTCCCAGGAGGTGGGGTAGGTGATTTTTGGTTTTTCACTGGGTTATGGATCGTCGTCATTGTTTAGGGTAGTTGGTTACAAGTTGTTATGGGTAATGGTCAGGAAAAAAGATAAACAAATGAGATTAGATTCAGGGTTCTTGTTTGAAAAAAAAAGAAAAAGTAAAAAGAGGATATAGATGTGATAAGATAAAAGGAAGATTATTGAATTTACTCTGAAAAAAATTATATTGAAATGGTGGGATAAAAGGGTAGATTATTGAATCTACTCTGAAAAGAAAAAAGGGAGAATATGGATATGATAAAAAAAAGGTAGGTTAATGAATCTACTTTTAAAAAGCAACTACTAGTTTTAAATATTTTACATTGGATTGGACTTTTGTATATTACATACAAATTTTGTGTGTTGATACAAATTTGAGATTCTTTTTGTTAGAACATACTGTCCATATGTTTTTAATCTTATTCAAGGTATTGTACCTATACAACTCATTTAACAATGTAATGCAAATTGCTAGTCCTTGAAAGTTATTATTACAATCTATTTAGGATAATAAAGAAATGCAGGTTAGTAGTTAGTCACCTATTAAAATCAAACTTGAAGTCAGGTTAGGTATGTTTTCAAGGTCAAACTGATATATATTTCAGACAGGCAGGTCATCTTCAAACACTTCAGAGATCTACAGAATATAAAATTTAAGATGTTTTAATAAAATAGATTCTTTTTTCTTTTTTAGTGACAATGAGACATGTCTGCTCCTGGCAGCACCAATCTACTTCAGAGAAGATGATGGGCATGGAAGGAACTCCATATGGAGTTTACTTTCTGTGTGGCAAGTTATCTACTGGGCAAGAAAATGTCCTTGCCTTGACTGCTGACAGTATGCTGTCCAAATGGTCAAGCAGGACACAAAAGAAAGGACTGCCAAACCTTGACAAGACAAGGTAGGAAGGTCCTTCAGAACATCCTGCTTCACAGAAATGTCTGTCAGATATGCTAAGCCTGTAGACTGAAGAAGGATGCCTCAACATTGCAGAGGAACCTTGAGTGACTGTCCTGGCAGCTAGTTGTTTCTGCCATTTCTCACATTTTTTGAAAGTCGCTTATCTGTACTTCCTGCTTACTTAGGTAATATTTCCTTCTCGGATCTCTGAGGGAGTTGAAGAGTAGATAGTTAATGTTATAGTTTTCTTTGTTAATAAATTCAGAAAAGAAACTCACTAAAGAGGTGTAAAGTTTGTAAGTTTGAGAGACATCAAAAGATAGTTTTTGGTTGGTAATACAAGTTAGGATAGAAAGTTAATTAGGTATAACATTTTGGATTAACTAATATAGGATAGGCAATGGAGTATTTTCTCTGAATTTGTCAAATGTATATGGACTGGACATTGTTAGTCTAATTCTTGACTGTATATATTGTATACTTATTGTACTTATTATGTATAGTTTTTCTTATATTAGCTATTTATTGTAGCTGGAGTTTTTTCCAGTCCCACCTGGGCCTGCAGCCACTCAGACCCAAATAAACACATAGACCCTTTCATTAATTAAAACTATTTGCCCTGGTGGCTCAGGCTTCTTGTTTGCTAGATCTTACACTTAAATTAAACCATGGTTATTATTTATGTTTAGCCACATGGCTTGGAACATTTTCCCAGTTCTGTTTTCACATCTTGCTTCCCCTGTGTCTGGCTGGTGACTCCTGACTCAGCCTTCCCGTTCCCAGAATTTTCCTCTCTCATTGTCCCGCCTATACTTCCTGCCTAGCTACTGGCCAATCAGCACTTTATTAACCAATCAGAGCAACACATTCACAGCATACAGAGTGATATCCACAACAAGTTATGACCTTCTTTTATTAGACAAAAAAGGGGAAATGTGGTGATATATTGTGTACTCTAATAAAATTTCTCTGAATATCAGAGAACAGAACAAACCACTAGATTAAACATAGAGGTCAAGCAGTAGTGGCACACACCTTTAATCTTAGCACTTAGGAGGCAGTGAGCCATCTGGATCTCTGTGAGTTTAAAGCCACCCTGGACTACATGAGATTGATTCAGTCCAGGAGAGAAACAGAGCCAGGCAGTGGTGATACACACTTTTAATCCCAGTACTTGGGTATCACACACCTTTAATCCCAGCATTTGTGATCTCAAGCCTTTGCTACCAGTATTTGAAAAGCACACATGTCATTAATCCCAGCACTAGGAAGGAAGTGATATGGCTGGGTGGAGAAAGGTATATAAGGTGTGAGGAGACAGGAACTAAAGCCCTTTTCAGTTGGACTCCTTTTGGCTGAAGACTCAGAGACATTCAGTCAGAGGATCATGGAGTTGGTGAGGTGTGAAATAGTTGTGGCTTTTCCCTTTGTCTCTCTGACCTTTCAACATTTACCCCAATATCTGCCTCCAGGTTTTTATTATAAGACCTTTTAGGATTCATGCAACATGTTCAAGGCCAGCCTGGTCTGCAGAGTGAGTTGCAGGACAGGCTCCAAAGCTACATAGAAACCATGTCTTGAAAATACAACAATGGCAACAAAACTATGAGTCATACATTTGACAAAAAAGTAATATCAAAGATACAGAAAAATTAAAAAACATAAGACCAAGAGAACAATCTAATAACTAATGGACAAATGCTTATAAATAGAGAGTTATCAAAAGAACTACAATGCCCAGTAAATGCACAATAGGTTTTCAGTAGCTTTAGCCTATCAGGGAAGTGCAAATGAAAAGTGCATTAAGATTCTACTCATTCTCATTATTTTGCGTCTTTGTGATAAAAACACATGACAAATAATTAAGAGAACAAAGGTTAATTTTGGCTCAAGGCTTTAGAACAGTCCTTCTATCAGGTGGGGAGGGTGTGGTGGAGGAGAAAAGGTCAAGTCACAGTGGGGGAGAATGTTTTCCAGCTCTACATTTGACAGAAGAATAATATCCAGAATATATAAAAAAATAAACCAACAATGATTTAAGAAAACAATTGACCCCTTTCCAAAGGAGCTATGGATCTGAACAGAGAGTTTTCAGAAGACATAAGAAATGACTAATCCATATCTCAGAAAGTATTCAATACCTTTACCTACAGAAAAATGCAAACAAAAACATTGAGATTTCCTTTTTCTCTGGTCAGACTGGCTAAATGAAAAGGACATCAAAGATAACAAACTCAGTTAAAGTTGTGGGGAAAGAAGAAGCTTCATTCACTCATGGTAGGATTTCAAACTTGCTCAGCCATTGTGGAAATCAGTGTGAAGAATTTTCTCAAAAAGCTAAAAATAGATTTACCATATGACAAAGCTGTAGCACTCCTTGGCATATACCCAAAGGAGTAGACATCCTACTCCACAGATACTTGCTCAACCATGTTCATTGCTGCTCTGTTCACAATAGAAAGGAAATGGAAACAATTTAAGTTTTCTTCAACTGATCAGTGGATAATGAAACAGTGGTACATATACACAATAGAATTCTACTCAGCTATAAAGAGAAACTGAGATCATGAAATTTGCCAGTAAATGGATGTTATCTCTTCTCTTTAACCAACCCAAGGTAGTCAAATATAGTAAAACATTGCTTTTGCAAATTATTCAGAGGAAATATACTTACTTTAAATCAGACTTCAAGTCATATCAGATGCTAACTATCTAAACTCCTTTTTTCCCAAGAAGAAATACATAAAGCCCAACAATAAAAGTACCTATTACTGCAAATGATGTACCTTCTACAAATGTTTACCTTTGTAGTATTAAAATTCAGTGTTTTAAAGCTTGCTTTATACTTGCTGCGTAGGAAACCTGTGATTTCCTTGATGAGTCCATGCTTACCATCAGGGCTCACCCAGGAAGGCCTGCTGAACATCCCATGTACTTTCCCTTGGCTGTGGTCTCTGAGTCAGCTAGTGTTACGGGAGGAGTTTAGTGTGAAATGCCAGGTGCTATTTCAACAGCCTTTCTTTCACAATGCTTAAGGTGGGGTCACTGGTAGACTCTGATAGTGATAAGTTTACTGGAACTGGGTTCTTGGGGTGGTCAAGTTAACATCCTCCACCCTCATACACTCTGAGTATAGGAGGTAGTCACTGAGACCAGGTTCCCTTTTTTGGGCAAGAGGCTGCTTATTAAACTCTGTCTGGAAAATATTATTCACTGAAATCATGTCTCAGTGACACCAAGTTTAATTCTGTAATTAACCAAACCATCTGTTATTACAAGGCTTTCTAATGGCCACACGGAAGAACTGTGACTTGTGGAACCTTTTCATGGTGGGTGCTGATTGTTTTAATGAGTGGCTATGAGGAGGAAATCATGTGGGTTTCAAATGATGGTTACTAATAGTCCGTGTTCCACTGTTCCAGATAGCTTACCAACCCAGAACTAATTTCCTAAGGAGAATTTTCTTTATCTTTTAGTAAACACATAGCTGCTATTTCCTTAAAATGTTTAGCTCTCTGAAGAGAGTCCATCTGAGCACAGATATTGCAGCAGAGAACTACCCATCTGTTTTCACTGAATGTGAATATTAGTACCATATTGAAATTGAAGAATTAACAAATACTCAATAATGAATATAATCCAATCTGCAATTTATTCTACCTTTCAGATTTCAAGGTTTTCTTGATGTGGTAGCCATCCATAGACATTTAAAACCTTTCAATTGAGACATCAATTATTCAGATACATAGAAGTGATGAAACACTATAGATTGGATCAGGTTCAAATTATATTTAAATCTTTAATTACTAACAAACCAGATATTTGAATATAAGACAATATAAACAGCTCTGATTTGAAGTGACAGTATGGATTAGAATTATTTAATTATTTAAAAACAGAGTCTCATTATATGACCAGACTCAAACTACTGGGCTCAGTGACCTTCCCTGTTTCAGAGTCCTGAGCATCTTGAACTACAGGTATGTATCAACTGACAGACTATGAAATAATTCTTTACTCTTTTGAGGATCTCACTCTGTAAATTTAGGTGGTCTTGAACTCACTATGTAGACTAGGATGGCCTGGAATTCATAAATATCTGACTACTCTGTCTCCCAAGTGTTGGTATTATAGACATGCACCACCTTAATTTCCTCTTGAGAAAACTTTTCTTTATTTTTTCTTTTTGCTTCTGGACAAGCATTTGAAATGTTAAATTATAGATACTATTTTTAAGTAGAGACGTTATGTCTATAGATGTGATATTCTTCATTTTTTTTTTTACTTTGTTGGACAATGTTGCCAAGTTGTCCAGATTAAGCAAAATTAATTTATATATTTCAATACCATAATTAGCATTATCATTTTGGGTAAAGTCACATATACAAGAAATTGCTTTGAGTAATTTGAAGATTTATTTCTATATCTTACCAGTTTATCATTGTTGTTATTTTGTCTTTGTGGAGAAAATATCTTAATTTGTAATCCAGGTGGCTTGAATTAATTATTGTAGCCCCAACTGCCCTTAAGTTCACAATCCTTACACCTCAACTTCCTGAGTGCTGAGATTAAAAGTGTAAATCACATGTCATATTTACTAAATTATGATACTGTATAGCTCATATAAAGGATGAAATGATGTCAGGAAAGTGGTATTTTTGAACCGATATAGGCCTTTCCACAATTCCTTATATAGTTTGCATTTGTAGCCTTAACTGGTTGCAGAATAGATCATTTCATAGTCACATAGAGGACTTAGGTGGAGAGTAACAGGGTATATAAGACAATATTGAAGTGTAATTTCCTGGATCCTTAGCCCCATGTTCAGGATGGATGACAAAAGTACCTCTGGACTCTGAGATGGGTGGTTTGCATGCATTTGCTATTTTCTAATGAGATCAGTCTAGCTCTGCCACCTGCACTCCAGAGATTGTTCTCAAGAGAGAGGTGATGTCATTATGCCAACACCATCACAACTCAATGTTGTTAAATTGAGTCAGCCAAACTTGGCTCATATTATTCTGGTTACTGGACTTCTAGTTAAACCGACACACTTTAGAAATTATGTGTATTTCTGGAAACAAGAATAATGACTTCAATTCAAATTATCTTATTAATTATCAGTTAATCTCTAAGAATGTTACCTGGAAAATGACAGAAGTTAAAATATGTGACTTTACATTGAATATTACATGTTCTGCCTTTTAAAAGTTACAGAGCTAATATCCCATCTGTAGAAACTTTTTGGTATGTAATATGCATATGAGTTTTATTAGTACCATTAATAAATTTCTAGTACAGTAAGAAGGAAAAGAAAATGAATCAATTCTTTCTGAATTGCAAATAACTTTTTTTTTCCAGACAGGGTTTCTCTATATAGCTTTGGAGTCTGTCCTGTGATTTGCTCTGTAGACCAGGCTGGCCTCGATTTCACAGAAAATTTGAATTTGCCTGTCTCTGCCTCCAGAGCGCAGGGATTAAAGGGGTATGCCATGACTGCCTGGCCTGAATTGCAAATATCTTATCCCTTAGAAGAAAAGAAAAAGAAAAACAACATAAATCATGCATTGTTTGGAGGGTTCATTTTTATTGGATGTGTATAATTGTTTGTCTTCACGTATGTACATGTACCACATGCATGTCTGATTCTTTCAGGGGACAGAAGAGGGTGTGAGAACTCCTGGAAGTAAGGCTGTGGACAGTTATGTATTCATACTGGAAGAGAACCAGGTCTTCTTCAAGAGAAGCCCATGTTCTTATCAGTGGAACGATCTCTCCAGGCCCATAGTAGCATCTTAATATTAAGGAAGCATATCTCCCTTGTTTTTCTCATCTGAAAAAAGACTATTTTAAAAAGATTTTTATCCAGTCTTATCATATGTCCTCCACTTGATTTAATCTTTGATTAAACATAAAAAGGAGTAAGGTAGTAATCCATTTAACTCAAGTGTACTATTTTTAAGTAAAGGCTTTATGTTTATAGATATGATATTCTTCGTTTTTTTTCAGTTTTTTACTTTGTTGGACAATGTTGCCAAATTATCCAGATTAAGCAATTTTTCTTATCTGTTTAACTGTCTTTGAAAGTCTTGTGAATAAAAATTATACATTCAAGGAAGGAGAAAGAGACATTTCTACTTACATTAAAATAAGAAAGCAAACATAAAAAGCAAGGGAAAGGGATATGATTAAATAACTGTCCAAATATCTAATTTCATTATTGTCTTATATGCCATATTTATTAGCAGGCCTTAAGTTTGTAGCATTAGTACAGATTGGGCTGATGGTATGCTACTGAGTCATCTGCTTTGGGAATGTACCAGTAAAAAAGTCAACACAGTTCAACACCCTTGTTCTAACTCCACAGATGTTTTTAGGTGCTGAGGATCAAAACACAAACAAGATATATTATACACTTTTTTTTTTTTTTTTGGTTTTTCGAGACAGGGTTTCTCTGTGTAGCTTTGCGCCTTTCCTGGAGCTCACTTGGTAGCCCAGGCTGGCCTCGAACTCAGAGATCCGCCTGCCTCTGCCTCCCAAGTGCTGGGATTAAAGGCGTGCGCCACCACCGCCCGGCCTTATTATACACTTTTAAGATTCAAATATCTTACCAACCTGGGTCCAAAAATCACATGTTAATTTCCTTAACACTTTGGGTTTACTGAGCTCTTAAAACAAATCCATCAAGTGAACAGGCTGAAAATCAGGTTGTGTTCACTAAGAGTAGCACTTGCAAGAGCCTCATTTCACAGGGCAGCTCTAAGCATGTGGCTGAGCTCTAAGAGGCAAAGTGAGTTTTGATGTAGGCTTACATTTATCAGAAATCATTGTCATAGGGTATTAACAGCTTATTTTTGCTATTGGTTAATCACAAGAACTATTGAGATTTTTCGTTTTTTCTATTCAGAAATTTTTATTCATTTTACATACCAATTACAGATTTCCCTTCTTCCCTCCTCTCATCTCTCACCTCTCACCTCTCCAGCCTTCTTCCCCTCAATCCACTCCCCCATTCCAGGCTCTATTGAGATTTTTCTAATGGTCAATCATTTTTGTTTTAGACAATTTTAATATATATACAGCATTCACAAACATATTATACATGAGATTTTTGTCCATTAATCTAGAAAATAATGCATAATGTATATTATATTAAGAATTTCCTGGTTTTCTAAATAGAAATAATATATATTTATACATGATGTAATGGGGAAATAAATAATCTTGTTCTTTTAAAATAATTGTGAGGATGAAATGCTTAATTTCTTTTAATTGTGGGTGATTCTTTGACTATTAAATGTGTGTTTTAAATATAGTGTCACAGCTTTGAAAACTGTTTTTCAATCTTTAGCACTTTTTATTAATGAAAACTTCCAGAATAGAAGAAAAGAATAAAGGAAATTCATAAAAGATACAGACTATTTTAAACAAATTGGTTCATGGCATCTTTTCCCA
Organism: Peromyscus leucopus; assembly: GCF_004664715.2. Taxonomy (NCBI): domain Eukaryota; kingdom Metazoa; phylum Chordata; class Mammalia; order Rodentia; family Cricetidae; genus Peromyscus; species Peromyscus leucopus. The sequence goes on along the minus strand of NC_051066.1, from coordinate 24,291,722 downwards.
AAGAGTCCTGCTGAGTATTTCAAACTATCTTCCCATTTTGTGTTCCTGTTGGTTTTGGTTGATGTGCTATTTCTGTCTTGAACTCTGGGTGTCACATAGTTCAGACCATGGTGATAGTCTCAATAGTAGTAAGAAGGGCCATCGTAATATTCTGAAATATGTGGAGTGAGCCTTATTCTGTCTGTTTTTTTCTTATTTCCTGGTATTCTCAGACCACATATATGAAAATTTGTACTCTCTAACCTGCAGATTCATTTGTATTGAAAACATTTCAGTAGAGATTCCAACACAAATATAGTGTATGCTTCATCAACAAGGTTATGATATTGATGTTTCAACTATCTGACATCTGATGTCTTAGTGTGTCAACATATTATTTTACCAGTGAAAGAAGCATATAAATGTCCTCCTTTTTTTCATCAGGAGGATGCATGATACCCATTTACCTTGTTCTTTAAATGGGAACAGTCCTAGCCTACTTTACAAACAAGAAAATGATTATTATTGTTCTAATATCTGTTATGCCAAAGAATATGATTAAGAATTAGCATCTAACCTGCCTCTATGAACAAAGGTAAGTTGAAATGCAGGTGCTAATTCTAATTCTAACAACTATACCCAATCCACAAGCGTAGCAAATGTATTTTTCTCTACTATTTGTTCCTCCATCCCACCCCCAGCACACACCACACCACTTTCTCCAAATTAACACCTCCTACCCCAACCCCAAACATTCTGGCTCTTCTTGATAGCTTTTAAACCCTGTATCAAACACCTGCGTGTGCAATTTGTTCCAAGAGAAAACACAGTCTCTCTTTAGAAGCAAAGAAAGCATATGGCATTTAATTCTCTAAGCACACCCTCAAATATTTTAAGCAACTTCTTGATTTTCATAATTCCGGCTTCTGAAGTGCTTCCTTTTTTACCTCAATTTCAGAATTACTAGGTATCATATGATTGTTATGAAGCTGTGCACTTTGCAAATCAACCAATTATTATTAGCCTTTGCTTTTTCAGCAGGAGAAATAAATTCCCCACAGTGGCTGTTCATTTGCCTCTCAGCATGATCTTGTCCCTAAAGAAACTCAAAATCTGAATCTACTTCCTCTTTACTGGATGGAAAACAATGTTTGATCTCCAATGTGTGTGTGTGTGTGTGTGTGTGTGTGTGTGTGTGTGTGTGTGTGTGCGTGTGTGAGTTTTAAGTATGCATATAGACAACAGCAGCAATCTCAGTACCACCTTAAACATTTAAGCTGCATCAAATTCCCAGGAATGAACTTGTTTCACAGGAAAGCCAAGCACTAGGGAATTGTAGAAAAGTACTTTGGAGAATTTAGGAAATGCAATACCACAACCCAGTAACTAGCTGCACTCTGCCCTCATTCCTTGCCTCAAGTTAGAAATACTTGGGGGAATGTTGCCAACCCATTAGCATTTCCAGAACTGAACATACTTTCTTGGAAATACTCTCTTCCCAAGATAGTTCTATTGGAATGGTAACAAATATTGAGCCCAACATTCCTGGCTCAGTTCAGGTTTGTGGGGAATAGGGTAGTTTCACAGATCTCATATGTACTCACCTATAATAAACTCTGAAAGGCTACATGGCTATAGATTACACCTTTTTTTTTCTTTATTTGACTTTTCTTGTCAAAGAGTCTTTGAATAGAATGGGAGAAGGGGACAATAGCTATTGTATCCTTAATGTGACAATTCCAAAGGATTCCAGTCACTTTAATGATAGTTGTGATGGTTTCATCAGACAACTAAAGGTGGTTAAGGCTCCTAACAATAGAAAAATCAAAGAACAATAAAAAGTTAAGAATATTGCATTTAAACAGCTAATGACTATGTAAATAATAGAATTTTAAGTTACTTCCTGCTCTGGAGAAGAAAAATTAAAATATTTAAATAAGATATTCTATGCAAGTTATTTAATTTAATAGATATTACTTTAATTTTCCTTTTCAGCAACAACTTTCATTTCCCTCCGTTCCTATAAGTGATCTTTCATGGCACATAAGTAATCCTCTAGAAGTAGGATGCCTAAAAGTCTACAGAGGGATTTGACATATCTACAGAAGGAAGATTTTCCTTGGAAGTTTTATAGAAAATACAATTTGACTATTTGCAATGGTCACAATATATAAATAGTGAATTCTGGAGTTATTCTGCGAGGAGGACTCAAAAACTCTTATTTGTTATTTGAACTGCTCCATTCAGAAAAGCTAGTTCAACTCTAAAGTAATATTGACAAAACTTCCCATAACAAATTCATTACACTTCAAAACTCATCAGTTGAAGAAAGATAAAGATCTCCAGGAAATGGATATGACTAAATCCTAACTCAATAGACAATAATATTTCAAGAATAAAGGTTTTTAGAATTATCACCTTGTCTATCCTTTGTGAATTTCATTGTATCACAATGGATTTGTTCTGATTGCTTAGGGATAATTTCCATTCTACAAAATCACTTCTAAATCATGTGCAAGGTATACTGCTATCCCAAATCCTTAACTCAGATTTTTTTTTTTTTTTTTTTTTTTTTTTACCACAGTTAATTTTGATTCTTTCTTACCTTAATATTGATGCACTTTCAAGTGTCTGGCAGCAGCTACACTAACTCAAATAGACCAGCAGATACTTCTACTCTTTTTGACTCTGCAGTGGAAGATGATATAACAGGTTATATGAAGCTTTCTCAGTGTTTTAAGATATCATCATGACATGACATAAAATTCCTTGGGACAGGACATGTTGTCACAGTATCATCACACCTATCAAACATCTGAAACTGTCTTTGTCATTTGGCTAATTAACTTATATCTCCACAGGGTCTCATCCATAGAACACTTAAATTCACAATTTAGAAGGGATATGGCAAACCTCCTTGTCTCAGTTAGCATTATTCTTGCTGTGAATAAACACCATGACCAAAAGCAAGTTGGAGAGAAAAGGATTTTTTGTTGTTGTTGTTTTTGTTTTGGGCTTACACTTCTGCATTGTTGTCCATCATTGTAGGAATCTGGGGCAAGGACACAAACAGAATAGGAACCAGGAGGCAGGAGGTGATGAAGAGGCCATAGAGGAGTGCTGCTTAATGGCTTGCTTTTATGAATGGTCAGCCTGTTTTCTTAAAAATCCCAGAACCACAGTTCAAATACGGTACCACCCACAATGGGCTCAGCCCTCCCCCATCAATCACTGATTAAGAAAATGCCCAACAGTCCTGCCTATAGGCACATCTTATAATGACAATTTATCAACTGAAGTTTTTTCTCCCAGGTGACAACCATTTGTGTCAAATTGACATTGTTATTAGATTTTATCCCCTCACCAAGTCTATCAGCCTTCATTGTTGTAGTCCTCATAAGTTTGTGGGTGTCTGTCAAAAAATGTAGCTCTGACTTAGTCATGAAATACATAAGTAAAGACAGTATTAAAAAGTACTGGAGGGAGAAATGGGAGACAAGAAGCTCAGATCTTGGAAATGGACTCTAGGTGGACATTTAAAATTGTAGAACTTCACTAGTTTGCAAAATGCATTCATTTTTTGTAAATACTAGTAAATGACTAATTTCAAGCTATGTTTTTTATAAACTACTTTCCTTCTAGATAGCCCTTATCTGCAGTGTTTTATCTTGATTGTTTTTTGTATTTGGAGTAACTAGAGCTATTTATGAAAATTTTCTTTAATAAGACAAGAAATCTACATCATGAGCTGAAACTACTTAGATTCTAATGTTCCCCAATGCCAAACTCTATGGCTTATTCTAATCAATCTAATTTGAATGTATTTTTTTTTTTAATTTTCTCGATAAACACTAAAGGAAATTTGCAATCAAAGGGAAGACAAGCCAAGACTTTGACTTAGGAGTATCAGGAAGTTGAAACAAACTAAAAACAATCACATCAATAATATTACAATTCTTGACAACAGTGTTTAATTTCTAAATCATAATGAAAGTCCATAGAGATTTGTATACTGTTTTATTTTACTTACGGAATTGTGGAATTACCGACTTAATAAGTGCCACATGAAATTTCATTTTAATGTATGTTTTCTGGGCCACATTTTTCATTATAGTCAATGTAATGAATTAGAACTCAATAAAATAATAGTGATATTAGGAGATAGGACATGCCTTACCTTGCATCTTATGTAATTATATACTTTTTTTCCCTGAAATAGCGTTTTAATTGTGAAGGGTGTTTATTTTGACTGATAACATATAATCATAGGTTCATTAAAAACTTGCTGAGTACTATATTCTAAGATGACCCAGGTTCTTTATTTCTTTTACCCTTAAAAGGTAAAAATAGATGTTGATGAATTTTTAAATTTACAGAGACTAAATATTTAACATGCAAGACAGTTAAAAGCTGACATAGATAGAATTTGAACTTAGTTGACACAGGACAACTAGAACTATGTACCTTATGCATCTAATGAAATTCCTAGAAGTCGTTTGAGGATGCAGTCTTCCTTGGCTCTGTCAGGTCTAAGGCTTAATTCTTTTTCAAACAGGAGATAAAGAGATGTTACTTTTTCATTTGTTACAGATGTAAAAGTATGTATTGCCACATCCACAAATTCATAAATTACTCATATGGTCATATGACCATATGTTGAAATTTTTTTTCAAGACAGGGTTTCTCTGTGTAGCCGTGACTGTCCTAGAACCTATTCTGTAGACCAGACCAGCCTCAGACTCAGAGATCCTCTTGCCTCTTCCTTCCAACTGCTGGGATTAAAGGTGTGTACCACTATGTCTTAGCCCACAGTGTAATAGGACATGGAGTTTTTGGAGGATAAGTGTGTTTCAATGATACCATGAAAACAGACCTTCATGACAGGCTCCATGGTCTTGGAAAAGGGACCAGAAAGCTCTCTTCCATTCCCTCTCTCTCCAGAGTAGCACAAAGAAAAGGCCATGTAAACTGCATCAGGAAGAAAGATGCCTGCAAAGTATTAGAAAAGGTCTCTGAACAAAAACTACCTACCAGCTTTTTGACCATGTAGTCCACAGCCCCAAGAACAATACAAGACACACTCTGTTAGACAGTGTAAGCTGACTAAGATTATACATTGCCAAATTTATGTTGACAATATTTTTATTTTAAGTAAGAACATCAAGTAGATAAGACTGATAGAGGAGTTTCCTTCTGCTTTTTATTTATTTATTTATTTTTTATTTTTTTTGGTTTTTCGAGACAGGGTTTCTCTGTGTAGCTTTGTGCCTTTCCTGGAGCTCACTTGGTAGCCCAGGCTGGCCTTGAACTCACAGAGATCCTCCTGCCTCTGCCTCCCGAGTGCTGGGATTAAAGGCGTGTGCCACCAACGCCCGGCTCCTTCTGCTTTTTAGAGAGAGGAATATTCAGTCAATATTGAGGCAATACTAATTACTTTATTTTTAAGTTATACTCCTCCCAAAATTACAAGCCGCCTCCCAGTTTATGTTTTATTTTCATGCCTTGGGATAATTGTGTCTAAAGAGTTAGTCAACGAAACACAGGAAATTCTTTGGCTCTTAATCATCAAATATCAAACTTATATGCAAAATGATTTTGAGAATTTTGTTGGATAGCATATCCTGTCAGATTTCTTGACACAAAATTGAGAAAGATCAATTCATTAATACATGACATTAATGAAGATTTCAGTCAAAATTGATATTTCCTCATACTATGAGAGAAAATTAACATGGAGCTATTTAGGACATCTGATTTTAACTTTCAAAAATGAAATAGACTACAATATCAGAATCACTTATAGGAATTAAGTAACACTAATTCATCTGTGTAAGGTGGACTCATTTGTACTATCTTAGGAATTGAAAAGATAATAAGTATGTGAAATGTAGTTGAACTGTTAATTGGCTAATGTCACACTTACAATTTTGATGTCTATTTGATAATAGCAGCTTTAGTTCCATAACATTATATGATCACTTAAGACAATCTACCATAAAATCAAGAAAGTCAATATAATATATTTTAAAAATAAGTTTAGAAAAAAATTAAAGCCAGAAATGTACTGAATAGTAGCATGTTAAACATGGAAGAGGGACATACTTTGATAATAATGTAATTCTCATGAGTAAACAAAATGAATCTGGGAAGATATGCAAATGAAATAACAGGAAAAGCTTTGTGAGACAGAAGGTAAAACTCGCAATTGCAACATTGCTCAACAACTTCCTCTTCTCTTTCTCCAAGATATTTAAAGTTCTCGAGTAAAGAGACAATCCCTTGATATTTTGCACTTTAGCTAGCAGCTCATTAGAAAAGACAACTGGTACCAATTTCAATTAGGTGTGCTGAGCTACTACATATGCACTGAATTCATGTGGAAGGATCTATTGCTGCATGGTAATTACAGGGAAAAGTGAGATGGCACATTCCAGGTTCCATAAATACAGCTGGGTACTCTCTGGGGGAATCAGGAAGACTAGACCAAGTTCCTCCCAATGACACATTCTTTACTCATCTCAAAATCAAAAGCATCCCTTTTTAAAAATAATGAAATCATTATCTTATGATTAGAGTAAACATGGAAAGTCAAGATAAACAAAAATTGTTATATGTGTAATTTGTACCACATTTCAAAACGGAAATACATTTTAAACACTACTATTTTTTCTTTTATAGTGATGGTGTGTGTGTGTGTGTGTGTGTGAGAGAGAGAGAGAGAGAGAGAGAGAGAGAGAGAGAGAGAGAGAGAGAGAGAGAGAGAGAGAGAGAGCGCACCTAGGCCATCAGTCAGCCTTGGGACATGCCCAGCTTTTTATGTAGGTGTTGGGAATCAAAGTAATGTCCTCTTGCTTGCTTAGTAAATACTTTACTGACTGAGCCAACTCCCAGGCCAGGCTATTCCACTCATGGGCATATACCCAGGATTCCATATTCTACCCCAGAGATACTTGACACATCTGTGTTTATTGCTGCTTATTCCTATATCTAGGAAATGAAATCAGTTTAGATGTCCATTAACTGATGAACAGGTTATAAAAATATTACAGGCCCACATAGACAAATACTACATATTTGATCTCATATGTGATTTTAGCTTCAAATCTTTAGGTTTATATTTGCCACTTCTTTAGAAGCCCCATAAATAGAAAGGATACACTGAGTGGGTGAAACCATGAGAAAGACATGGCTGACAACAGAACATAGGCAACATGTAAGTGGGAAGGGCAGATACTGAGGTGGGAATGTTAATGTGAAAGAAGGTGCCAGAAGCGGATGGATCCATTAAGTTAACAAAAAACAAGGAATATATGAAAAACAGTACTATTTTATAAGCCAATTGAAAATGTTTTTTTTTTTTTTTTTTTTTTTTTTTGGTTTTTCGAGACAGGGTTTCTCTGTGTAGCTTTGTGCCTTTCCTGGAACTCACTTGGTAGCCCAGGCTGGCCTCGAACTGACAAAGATCCGCCTGCCTCTGCCTCCCGAGTGCTGGGATTAAAGGCGTGTGCCACCACCACCCGGCCTAAAATGTGTTTTTAAAAAAGGAACGAGAAGGGAGTTATAAGGGAGTTATGTTATACAGCTGGATATTGCTGTTCTTCAAAGAGATGGTTTATAAACAAAAGTTCCAGAACAAGATGTAGGATACTTCCTAATGAACAATGGTCATGCAAAGTCCAGAAGCACCCTCTCCTGCTACCTGCCCCCTTACCTGCCCCCTACCACCAATGTAAGGGAAAGCTACCTTGAAATGATCTGGAAGCTTCTTCCCTGACAGCTAGCTTTCATTAGTCCTAGAAGGGGCTATGCTGGCTTCTGGGGGATAAAAGGCATCAAAAAAAAATCATTTCACTTTGAGCCCTATGAACTATAATACCAACTTGACAAGCAAGTTGCACTGGCAACAGTGGTACAACTTATATGGGAGTAATCAACTCCTCTCTGATTGAATTTGAAGCTTTCTTTACCTGAGGAAATTTGTTATTGGTTCTATAAACCTGGTCAACAACTGAGTAACCTGGTCAACAACATCTGAGTAAAGAGGTCCTGAGCGTTAGGTAGGGAATTTACTATTGTTGTTCAGCTAAATTGCCATGGTGTCTTCTAAAAAATATTTATGTTTACATCCATGGAAATTGCTACCCTTAGACTTATTTATAGAAGTTTCTCATTACAATGAACATTACTGAATGCAGAGATTCATGGCTGCATAAGGTGTTGAAAAGTAAGTGACGTTTGTGTGCTTAGTCCTAAACACTACATTTATACTATCTCTTCTAAGGCATGGGAACATCTTGGAACAGTGGTAAGAAACAATGCCGGAAAAGTGGCATGAATTGGTATCCTCTGGCCACTATAGTTATTGCAACCATAATCTCACAACAGTTAAAACTCGCCTGCATTGGGTCTGCACGAGTCTGGGTCCACATTCATAATCAGTCTTGGCTCAGGGAGGGGCTCATGAGTCCCTACCCCATCCTGATAAACTGCTGACTATTGATGAATTCTGAATGAGAGACAATCATTGTTTTCATTTGTATACCCACTGTTAGTGCCGCCAGGTTCCAATAGATAACTTTGAACTTACTGTCATATGGACAACTCTAGCTGAACTCAGTGGGCCACAAAACAGAAACATAAATGTATGAATGGGACTTGTAGAGAAGTGAAGAGGCCTTGAAGAGAAATGAGAGATAGTGGTAGCAAGACTAATCAAAATGCATTATACACGTATATGGAATTGTGACCAAATGTAGTGAGTCATTAAAATTGTATATTTCTAAAGGCAAACATTTCTCTTCAAGACAACTTTTGGAATAGAAAACAGTATTCTTGATAAGGGTGGGGTTTTTTATGCTATAATGCTATGAATTGCATGTGATTTCCTGGTGCCAAATGCCTGTGGACGTAGCCTTTACTTATACCCTGGTTTGTTACACAAATATCACTTTTTGTTTGAGAAGGATTTTTTTTTTTTATTGCTGTAAAAATACTTGGGACTTTAATGAAAAAATTATTTCATCCCTGTTTATATCAACCTAAATTATAAGAGCAAAAAGCTATACTATTCAGATGTACCCCAGTCATAGGAGTACATTAAAACTTAAAGTGCTTAGCTATAGATGATGTCTTTGTATTATCATGAGATAAAATATGAAGTGAAACAATTATCCTTTAAAAACTTCTGAATTTTATTCTCTGTTTACAGAAACTCCATGATCTGCTAGCTTGGCTTTTGAAAATTTCATTAGAACATTATATAATGTACAGATATCTTGATCTCTAATATTTCCACAATACTTACAATAATGAGTCCCATTTCACTAGGTTGGCACTTGAGTGCTTGGCTAGAAATTTGACAAGTATTTTGTGGTTAGAGGATCTGATGTGCTTTCTTATTGGGACAGTATTTTTGTTTTAATAAGGATTATCAATTTTCTTATAGAGCAGAAAGTCCTGATTCTTCTTTACTTAACCACTGGGAAAAAATGCCTGTTACATCGTTTTTTGTTTATTTGCTTTTTAATAAATTAATTGGTATTCTGTGGAAGAGATAGATATTTTAATTGGAGTCACTGTAAGTTCTCAACTTTTGGTGTATGAATCCCATCTACAAAGAATATTGGTGCTGGATAAAATAAATAACAGTAAAATATTCTGCTTCTGAAGGCAGAATAAAAGAAGTGATACATGTTTGAGAGGTAAAGATGAGTAGTTGTTAAACTGCCATGTCTAGACTGGGCAGTGCAAGGGAAATATTTCCTTGACATTTCTTTCCAAGTGATTCAGCTTCACAAGATTAAAATGTGTATTAATCTTCTTACAAACATTAGTTTGGAAGGATTCATATTATTTTACACAACCAGTAAAATAATATATGTTAACTGAAATATATGACACTGAAGTAAGAAAGCTTTTCACTTTTGTTTCTTTGCTATTGTGACATATTTTATTTTGAAATTAAACTTCTCACATTTGGATGGGAACAGAGTATGTTCTTTAAATCCTGGTAAGGAAAACATGCAGAATGGGTTTGGATTAGAGGACAGAAGGCAATTCTCTGAGTAGCAAGCCAGTTTTCACGAGGGGGCGTTCTGCTCCCCAGCACCCATCTGGAAGCATGAGAACAGACCTTCAACCAGGTTTCCACCCCAAGCACTCCCAGATACAGAACAAGGATAAGGTGTTCCCAGTGTAGAAGTGGAATGGCCCCATGATAAACTGCATAGACACAATGTTCTAGCTGGCTATTTCACCAAATTCATTGCAGAGGAAAAACATAACAGCCTGACTCATACAGGAACCATCATTCAACTATAGGCATTGTATTAAATACAAATTATTTATTAATAAAGCAACTTTTAAATGACATGAGTCATTGTGTTTTATTGTATGGGAAAAATCAAGAACAAGGAATCATTTTTACATATGCAATTCAGTAAAGGATAAATATACCTTAATATATAAAGAAGATAAAATTCACTACAGTGAGCACCTAATGTAGGCAGCATTTAGATTGTGGCCTTATTTTAACACTACTTAAAAATTTTTTTTCAGTACACAATATGTGCTTCAGATAAGAGGTGCTATCCTATAGATAATGGTGTTCCTCCAAATCAAAGCATGTGATCCTTTTCTTTATATGTTGACCTGAGTAGCTACATAGTGAAAATATATTTCATCACAGATGAGTATACCTAATATTCAGGATCTCAGATTATCTACTATAAAATGATAGACTCTATGGTCCTGAAGGTTTATTTTGTGACTTACACCAATGCTGTCTCAAAAAGTGCAATTTTAAATCTCCTGTTTTGAGTCCTTAAAGGAAAAGACAGCTGCATGAGAATCTCAGGAAGGCATGACAAATTTGCTCCCACTGATTGTAGAGGGGCACAGTTTTTGATAACAAGAAACATTTGATCTGCGGTTGGTATGTAAAATGAATAAAAGAATCTTAAATAACAGAAGAAACAATTGAGTAGTAGAAGTTTTTATGAACAGGAAAAGTAAAATAAATATTTTGTCAAATCCTTTATCTCAGAAAACATACATGGAGCAAATTTCTGCATAACAATATACGGTTCTACAACCATGCACATTTGAATAGCACTAATTTTGGACTCTATGTTATTACAAAAAAATAGAGAACCTGAAGCTGGGAGGGTGATATGGAGGCAAATTCAATAGGAGGAGGAATAGGGCATTAGGAAGTAGATAAGAACAAAATACTGTGTATACATGCTTTACATTCTCAAATAATAAATTAAAACAAAAATGTCAAACTTCTATTTCCTTGTTTCTGTTCATATTCTTATTTGAAATTCTGGGTACATTTATGATCTAGCTCCAGATATGTATAACTTGCTCTTAATGGCTGAGGATTTTTTCCTATGATACATGTTTCATGATTTAGCTTCTCATCTGTGGTTCTGTTGTAATATGGTGATGAAATCTACTACTTCTTTAGAAAATACAAATCTTTGATAGCTTCATTTATAATTGTAGTATTCAACAAGATTTACTGAGACATTGAAATTTTAAAGGGAAAAAAAATCACTTAAATATGTGAACATGAGTTTAAAAATTATACTTTATATTCAATTTAACTTAATAAGTAATTTCTATGGTAAACAAATCAAGTATTTTCGAAAAAGTTATATAAAACCTTTTTATTCACTTCTTTATAGAGTACATTATACACAATTTAATTGTACATAATAATCATCACCATATTGCTATTCTTTATATCCAAATTGTTACTAGTATGAGATGATATGCAAATGATGACTATAAAAACAATTTTACTGAAATTAAAATAAAATAAATGGTACTTAATAAATAATAATTTAATAACTATTGCTTTTAATAAGCACACAAACATTATCAGGCCATCATCATGAGTATAATGTTTAAAACCTTGAATGATTTCTGATATTTTGTTGTTTTTTGAAAATATGACACTACAATGTGTTTCAATTTTGTCCTTATGAATGTATATTTAAAAAATAACATGGCAATTTTTTTATTATTTTATTTTACAATATAATTTAATTCTACATATCAGCCACCGATTCCCTTGTTCTCCCCCCTCCTGCCCCCCTCCTCTTCCCTGCAGTCCACCCCCATTCCCATCTCCCCCAAGGCAAAGACTCCCCTGAGGATTGAGATCAACCTGGTAGACTCAGTCCAGGCAGGTCCATTCCCCTCCTCCCAGGCTGAGCCAAGCATCCCTGCATAAGCCCCAGGTTTCAAACAGCCAGCTCATGCACTGAGCACAGGACCAGGTCCCACTGCCTGGATGCCTCCCAAACAGATCAAGCCAATCAACTGTCTCACCTATACAGAGGGCCTGATCCAGTTGGGGGTCCCTCAGCCATTGGTTCATAGTTCATGTGTTTCCTTTCGTTTGGTTATTTGTCCCTGTGCTTTATCGAACCTTGGTTTCAACAATTCTGGCTCATATAAACCCTCCTCTTTCTTGCCAACGCCACCCAGGGCCTGGCCGTGGATCTCTGCATCCAGTTCCCTCAGTCATTGGATGGGGTTTCTAGCACGACAATTAGGATGTTTGGCCATCCAGAGTACATCCTACCAGAGTAGGTCAATTAGGGCTGTCTCTCGACTGTTGTCAGCAGTCTATTGTGGGGGCATCTTTGTGGATTTCTGTGGGCCTCTCTTTGCTTCTTCCTATTCTCATGTGGTCTTCATTTACCATGGTCTCTTATTCCTTGTTCTCCATCTCTGTTCTTGATCCAGCTGGGATCTCCTGCTCTCCCAAGCTCTGTTTCCCTTGACCCTAGCCCTTCATTACCCCCAACTCACGTCCAGGCTGTTCATGTAGATCTCATCCATTTCTCCGTTATTGGGCAATCCCCGTGTCTTTCTTGGGGTCCTGTTTTCCAGGTAGCCTCCCTGGTGTTGTGAGTAGCAGTCCAGTCATCCTTGTTCTATATCTAGTATTTGAAAAAATTGAATTTAATTTGTAAGTGCTTAAACATACTGTTTATGAGCCTGCACATTTTATTATCTTAAAGTATTTGGGCTTAAGAAACAGGAAGTTGCGGGGCGTTGGTGGTACATGCCTTTAATCCCAGCATTCAGGAGGCAGAGGCAGGTGGATATTTGTGAGTTCAAGGCCAGTCTGGTCTCCAAAGTGAGTTCCAGGAAAGGCACAAAGCTACACAGAGAAACCCTGTCTTGAAAAACCAAAAGAAAAAGAAAGTTTATTTCAATTAAATATACTTTAGTTAAAGAAAATATGAGTAAAAACAATTATAAAGTATTTAACTAAAATTTTGAAAGTTTTATTAGCTAATTTTCTGTTACTGTGGAAAAATAGCATAACCAAGGCAACTTACTTAGGGAAGAGTTTATGAGGACTTATGGTTCCAGAGGGAGAATATGTAATAGGAGAGAAGATATTGCAGCAGCAAGCCAGAGCAGGAGGCTGAGAGATAATATCTTCAACTACAAAGACACAGCAAAGAGAGAGTGAACTGGAAAGGGCATGAATGAATCTATGAACTCGCAAAGTTCACTGCTAGTGACAAACCTTCTTTAGCAAGGCTGTGATTACCTGTCTAGACAGCACCACAAACTGAGGACTAAGTGTTCAAATACAGGAGACTATGGGGGACATTTCCAACTCAAATCAACATAGATAGTGATATTTTGTGTGTGCTCTAACAAATAAAGCTTGCCTGAATTATCAGAGTACAGAGCTAGCCACTAGAGACCAGGCAGTGGTGGCACACACCTTTAATGCTAGCACTTGAGATCTCGTGCCTTTGATCCCAATACTTGGGAGGCACACACCTTTAATCCCAACACTTGGGCAGAGGAAACAGGAAGTGATATGGCTGGGTAGAGAAAGAAAGTGAAAATGTGGGGTGGAGACAGGAGCTTAGCCCTTTTGGTCTGAGGATTCCATAGACATCAGAAGTGGCTGTGGCTTGCTCTACTATCTCTTTGATCTTTCAGCATTTACCCCTTTATTTGACTCTGGGTTTTTATTATTAAGACCAATTAGGATTCACACTACAGCTTAGTCTTTTTTAACCTAAAAATTTGAAGTTATCAAGGAAGCTTCTGTGTCCAGATTTCCTTTTTGTTGCCTGTCTTTCTTTTATTAAGAAATTTGTTTTATTCATTTTATATACCAATCACAGATATCCCTCTTCCCTCCTCCCATCCCTCCAGCCTTCCCCCACTCACCCACCCCCATTCCCTCATACAAGAAGGTAAGGCCTCCCATGGAGAGTTTGCTGACTTTCTTAGGAGGCTCAAGCTAGAAAAACGAATACCATTTTGAGTCATGCATCTTCCCAGACTTAACTTTAGCAGGGACAGCAAGCCCTTTATCCTGCTTTTGCATACAACTGAAATGCTCTTACTAAACCGTATTAGATGCTGTGTTTTCCAAAAGGTAAAGGGATATTTCGATTGACTTTGGAACAAGTTACCCACTTTATTTCTGGAAAAGGAGAGAAAAATGATGCAGAATGACAATGACCACCTCCACAACAACAACAAATAAAAATACTACTACTGTAAACACTACTGCTAGAACACCCAATAAAAGCCTCCTGCGGGAGGAAGGGGAAAGGGCAGCTTTATCCATTCTACTGTTCATATTTGTTAAAGAGTCCCAGGAGGTTCAGAGAATGAGCGGAGCTGGGAAGTGGCTGGTGAGGAAGCTGTCTAAGGATCTAATAGACTGCATCATTTCCAATGTATCAGACTTACTGGGGAGAAATTAGCAAAAATGGCAGGCTCCTGATTCTAATTTGTAGTGTCATCTGAACTAGTAAGCTGAATAATGGTGGGAAGACTGAAGGGAAAGATGATGAATTGAAAATCCTTTCTGATGAAAATGTCTTTGAACCCTTCAGGAGACAGGAAATGGGTGTGTAACAGAAGTGAGGTGAGGAGGGAGATCTTCATTGGAGGTATACAGTGTGAGTCAAGGAAAAGTACTGCTCTCCTTATCATATTGATAATGGACTATTGCTACTAGTTAACAATACTGTTCAAGCTCTAAATGGAATTAATCATCTTGTAAACAAACAAAGCTGGAGTCAGACTTTTATTTTGGTTGTATAAAGTTAGTTAGTCCAACGAGATGGACTATCTCAGAACAGAAGATTCCATAATGACTCAAACAAGCACAGCACCCTTGATGTGTTGACTTTACCTGTAATACCTGTCTTCAGGCCTACCTGCCAATACCTCTGAAGTACCTGCCTAAATGGTAGCTTTGGCCACGTTGAACAAGCAGATGTTCCACTGCACTCATGGGGTATCCCCTCTGTGTTTACCTGTGATGTATACCTTCATGAGCTCTAAGAATAGAAAGCTTTTGTAATTGACAGGTTCAAAAAAGAAATTACAGAAGGATAGCTTTAAAAATGGCTCTTAAAATGAGACTAATACACAACTGCTCATGATTCAGACCCAAGCGATTCTGTTTAGGGGAAGAAATATTAGCTTGCTTGTAGTCTGTGACTCTTCCAAATTAGCAAAATTACTCAGGGCCAAATTATCTTCATGAAAAAGTAGGTTGGGAAAGAATATAAGAACATCCAGGCTGAGAACTTGTGGTCTAGTTTCTTTCCTAGATGCAGTAGTTTTCAGATTGATTCTTAGTTAACCTACATATAAAAATGACTTATACAACTATAGAACTTAGGCTTACTATATAGGTAAAAATTCCCAGTAAGTGTGACTCATAATTCAGTCTGTTAATTGAAAATGAAGGATAGATATGTGATACATTATTAATGATTTTTGTCATTAATAAAATTCACCTTACTCCTTTTTGCTCCAGGTAGTTTGGAAGTAATTGTGTTCCATAAGCTCATAGGGAGTGGCACTATTAGGAGGTGCTGCTTTGTTGGAGTAGCTGTGGCCTCCTTGGAGAAAGTGTGTTTACATTACTACACTCAGTGTGGTAGACAGCTTCTGTTGTTTGTGAATCACTATGTAGAATTCTTAGCTCATTCTCCAACACTGTGTCTGCCTGCTTTGCACCATAAAAATAATGGACTAAACCTCTGAAACTGTAAGCTCTGAAACTGAATTAAATGTTTTCCTTCATAAGAGTTACCATGGTCATGCTGTCTCTTCACCATGTAGAGCCTAACTACACACACACACACACACACACACACCTATAAAACTATCAAGTAATGGATCTTATTTGCGAGAGAAACAAAAACACGTCTTCTGCTTTCAGTTGTCTTTGTAAAGTCAGCTTTGTTAACAGTTCTTAGCCTTCTGGGAATAAAACCCATTCATATCTAAACTTTAAATTGAAGAAGGTAAAAGGGTAACAAAATCAGAGATAACAAATTGAATCACATCAAAAAATAAAAGTGTTTTCAAATTGTTAAATTAATTGAATGAAAAGAGATGACAAAAAACTATATAGAAGCCATGACTGCACAAAGATCATAACATCGACAAATCAGAATTTACCTTAAATTACTAACAAAACAATTTGAAAGAACACGAGTCAGCAAAAGACTAATCAAGAAAGTGTCAAAATAAAATCAACTATCCTAATAATTCCACTTCCCTAAATACAGCCGTCAAAAAAACTAAGAAATAAGAGGTAAATTTGTTCAAGTTATAGTTTGAACATTTACCATAGTGTCCAAACTGTGCTCAGTCTAAATCTACAGTGTAACGAGTTTCAAATGGCTAAAACAATAGAAGTAGGGGTGACCACATTCATGGGAATTCTCCTGTAAGCACACACTCTGCTCTCCATTATAGATATATCATACCAACTGCTTCTCAGATGTACACTGTTGTTCCTGTTTTTATTCTTTCCTCTTTTGGGGGGCCTCCCACTGAGCTCCCAAATAAATCACACACAGAGACTTATTATTTTTTATGAATGTCCAGCCTTAGCGTAGCTTGTTTTTAGCCAGGTTTTCTTAACTTAAATTATCCCACTTACCTTTTGCCTCTGGGCTTTTATCTTTCTATATTCCATATACCTCTCTTTACTTTTTACTCCATTGCTGGCTTTGTAGCTGGGTAGGGGGACCCTGACATCCTCCTCTCCTTTTCTCGTTCCTTGATCTTTTTCCCCAGATTTCTCTCCCCGCTTATTTTCTATGCCTGCCAGCCATGCCTATTTCTCACTCCTGCCTCACTATTGGCTATTCAACTCCTTATTAGACCAATCAGATGTTAGACAGGCAAAGTATCACAGCTTCACAGAGTTAAACAAATGCAACATAAAACAATGCAACACATTTTTGCATCATTAAAACAAATGTTCCACAGCATAAATGAATTTAACACACCTTAAAATAATATTACACAGCAGTACACCAAATAAACAAAGGCAAAAAGAGGCTGTGGTTGATATCATCACAAGTTGAAGGACAAGTGCAAGAGGAACCATGAGTGACTGACTCCATGAATGACTGAACCTGATATACCCTATGCAGCAGAGACTGACTCCATGAAAGACTGAACCTGATATACCCCATGCAGCAGAGATATGCAAAGAGCTGATCCTACAGACATTTCTGAAGGGAAATCAGTTTGTCAGCTTTCTGTTAACAACATTTAGAACTGCCAATGAGGGTAACAAGTTAAGTCAATGGGGCTAAAACTAATACAGAAAATATTCGCCTCTGATATAGAACGTTTGGACAGTTCAGTAATATTTCCTGGTTAGCAGAGTTAAGACAGCTGAGATATCTAATAAGATAAGAACAGTCAAAGACCCTATTTCAGAGTTAATAGGCAGATCATTACAAGCATTGACCAAAGCAGTCCCATACTGACCTAATCAAAATCCAGAATGAAAATTATCATAAAGTGCATGATGAACCAATTAGGCAGGGGCTGGGTTGATTCTATCTGCTCAAGTATCTCAGCTGGGAATGGTAAATTAACAAGTAAAAGGAAATGAGGGAGAAAAAGCACTCAGAGGCAGGGACATTAGTTTAAATTCTGTAAAAGTTTCAGAGAGAGAGAGAGAGAGTCTAAACTTCAATTATAGGAAAAAAAACAACTTAGAAAAACATATGCACAGTTCTTAGGCAAAAGCTCCTAGCCTTATATAATCTTCACTCTCTCAGGAAGGGATGTTTAGTACTGTCCTACTGGGTAGGTAATAAAGAGATACCTCCATGAAGTCTTTTCATAAATGTCACTTCCTAAAAATGTTTTATAATTCTTGCACACGTGGAGCATCTGAGTTGAAATTGAAGATGATTGTGAACTGAGCCAACTTGCTCATGTGAAGCAAAGATGATGTGGTAGAAATATGACAAGCACTCCGTCTCAGAAATGATGGCTCTGCCACTTCCCACATTCCTATTCTCTCACTGTTTGCTGCTGCTTCTTTACCACATCTAGAGAACAGATCAAATATATTTTTGGATGCAAAACAAAGGGTCAGAGGGCAATTTTCCTTTCAGGACATATTCTCTGGAAATGCTACAATTGGGCAAATCCAGCAGAAGTCCTTTTAATAGAGGAGTTATAGGAAAATGTGAGAAATGGCAGATGAGATTCCTCAGTACTGTGTCCTGGACAAAATATTTTTTGTTATCACTTCCCTTTCCTTCACTTATATTCCAAGATTTGTCTTTGTTTATTTATTTAATTTTCTTTAAAGATAATAAGAGGGAAGTCCTCACAGAGTCCTATAGAGTGTCAACACTATTCATACTTTAATATTTTAATTGGAAAATAATAATTAGGTAATTAAGGAACATAGGTGAATTGTTTTTCAAACTGGCTTTGTTCTCTGAAAAATCAGATTGTTCTCTATGGCATTTTCATGGCCTTGGTGAATCTTCTAAGCTACCTCCCTCCTTTTACTCTGTTGTTACCAGCCTGTCTATATCTGTGTGTCCTGTCAGTCTACTAACAAGCCCCTGGATTGAACTGAACAAATCTTATCACTCTAAATATTTTTGAATTGTGCTAAAATAAATTTAGATTGCAGAAATCTTATTATTGACTTGGAAGGCACAAATCATATTAAAAATATATAACTTAATTTTACCATCACAATCATTTCAAAATTACAGTAGAACATTTTAGTAAAAATATAACGCATTTTCAATGCTGAAAATAAGCATATAAGATTACTTAACAAAAAGCACCCCAGGTTCAAACTAAGCATGCTTACAGTGATTTGCAATAAAGTGTTCCTTGAACATGACTGTCCAGAATGGAAATGACTTCCTGTGTAGATAGTCTGTCACATATAT
Source organism: Peromyscus leucopus (assembly GCF_004664715.2). Lineage (NCBI taxonomy): Eukaryota > Metazoa > Chordata > Mammalia > Rodentia > Cricetidae > Peromyscus > Peromyscus leucopus. Next base: position 24,272,496 of record NC_051066.1, on the reverse strand, counting down.
CTCTGAATCTGAGATAGTTAAGATTATTTCACATACCTCTTCATGTGATTCTCCACTTTATCATGATGTGGTAAGTCTGACTCAAGGTTAGTATAATAAAGAGGCATGGATATTATCACCAGACACACTTAAACTGTAAACACAGCCTCAACCAATTGATAATTATGTGATTTCAGGACAGTTACTAAGCCTCAATCAATCAACTTACAATTCTGTGAATATTATATTTAGGCTACTTTAAGAAGAAATGGAAATAAATAAATAAATATGGAGGAGAGAGAGAAAACTCAAGAACACAAAGCTGCTTACACCCTCGGACTGGCACACATGTCCTGAGTCCCCTTATGGCAAACAATGAAGAACCGTACTTCAGTGGAAATCCCATGTGGACTGTGTTGGTGATGTCATTCAGCAAGCATGTAAAATACCACATTTTTATCCATGGAAAAGAAGGTCTGGTAAGAAATAAGGTGGATAAAATGGGCTCCTTAATATCTGAGAAGACAGGAAAATGGTGACTAGATTGGCAGATGGCCCAGATTCCTGACTTCTACAAGAAGAGGCAAATGGTTGAAGAACAGATAAAGAAAATGTGGGACATTTGCACAATGGAGTATTCTTCAGCTATTAAAAAAAATGGCATCATGAAATTTACAGTAAATGGATGGAAATTGAAAAATATCATCCTCATTCAGAAAGAGGAAGCCCTAGGAGATATGTATATATTTCCCTGGGAAAAGGAAATAGAATAGGTTTTGCTAGTGTACTGGGGATGGGTAGAGACAGGAGCAGAAGATATCAGATAGCAGAGAAAGAAGAGACTGAGGGAGAGGATGGGAGAGGTAGCTGGAATTGGGGGCACATTTGGGGGCTGTGTGAAAACCTAATGCTGTGGAAAATTCTCTGGAATCTACGTGGGTGATCCTAATGAGGACCCTGGTGATGGAGGATATGGAGTCTGAACTGGCTATCTCTTGTAGCCAATCAAGGCTCCCAGTGGTGGGACTGAGTTGCATTCCCTTGTCTTATTAGCTGAGGGTTTCCCATGGATATCTCCAAACAACTCAGACTGATGCTGGGACATAGGGTTGCTCTCTACAAACTGACAGTAGGGCCCCATTACTGCCTACAACAACCACACAGCTCACTGAATGTGGAGAGTTCAAGCTGATGCCTACGTGGGGCCTTCACCTCCATGTTCTAGTCTCTTTGGTACAGGAATGTACTCTGCAGGCTACAGAAAGGGAAATATGAAGACTGACCCAGTCACAAAACCTCTGACCTACGATCTGCCCTGCCCACAAGATGTGCTGGGGCAATGATTGCATAGAACTTGTGGGAGTGGCCAACAAATGTTTGGATTAATTTGTGGCCCAATCCATGAGAGGTAGGCCTTGTCTGACACTGCCTAGATGGCCAGACACTGGAGACTAGGTAGCCCAGATCCATAGAATAGAATAAAAAAAAGAAGGAAAGAAAGAAATCCATGAAATGATTCCTAATGATATTCTGCTGTGATCATGTATCTGTGCTTTTCCAGTGGTCATCAGAGGAGACTTTCTCTGACAGCAGATAGAAGCAGTACAGAGACCCACAGCTAGACATTATGTGGAGAGAGAGATTAAACTGCAGGTCTTCACCAAGTCCCTCCCCTCTTATGTCTGGGAATCCTTCTGAAAAGGTTGAGGAAAAACTGTAGGAGTCAGAGGGGATAGGGATGGAGGACGCAGAGAGAACATGGCCCACTGAATCAACTAAGCAGGGCTTCCATATGCTCACAGATACAGAAGTGTCAGGGATCAGCATCAGGTCTGCTGCATACATGTTGTGGCTGTTAGCTTGGTGGTTTTGTGGGATTTCTAACTGTGGAACCTATGTGTCTCTGACTCTTTTGCCTGTCTTGAGATGCTCCCTTTTGTTGGATTGCCTTGTCCAGCTTCATTGTGAGGGCTTTTGCCTGGACTTACTGTATTTTGGTTTGTCCTGTTTTATTTTTGTCTCTTGGAGGACTGCTCTTTTCTGAATAGAAACAGAGTGGGAGTGGATCAGAGAAAAGGGGAGGTGGTGGTGGCAGAGAGCTGGGATGAGTGGAGGGAGGAGAAACTACTGTTTGGGACTTATTACATGAGAGAAGAATCTTTTTTTTTAAAAAAGGGGCAAGATGTTTTAATTTAATATTTGTTTTAGAGGAGAGTCCTGTTCTTGTCAGTGTGGCAGCTCATTTGAGAATGGTGGGTGGAGGCATTTGGGTGTTTCAACTACTCCACAAACCCAGAGACCACACTGAAACTGAAGCCAGGGACAGAATTCAAGTCATGGGATTTCAATGCGATGATAATACAGCTTTCTGCTAGGCATCCTTGTGGCTCTGGTTCTTCTCAAACAACTCATGTTCTCACAGGAAGACTGAAAGATAAAGCCATTCCAGTAGCAAAGTAATTGACAGATAAATATTATTGACTGCATTTAAAAGAAGATCTTGAGAACACATGGGCTGCTGCTTGGTCTAAGAGCCCAGGCTTAAATTGTTGGGCTGTGATTGACATACAGCCCTCCCTCACTCCTAGAGCTTTGCCTGAAGTTTTTGCTTTTTTTCCCTATCTTTCTTCTTCTTCTTCTCTCTCTCTCTTTTTGTCAGAAAAAATTATGAAAGTGTCAGTTTCCTTTTGCGGTTAATTCAGGAGAGATCCTCAATTCGAGCAGGGCACATTTTCATGCAAATACAGCAGCACAGTTTCCAGCCCCCTAATAGCTTCTTACAAATGATGTGCCATTACAACGAGGTTTATTTAAACAAATTTAATACATCTTTAATCAAGCTGGAGAGCATTTTCAAAGGTCACGCTCCAAATCAGGATCACTGTACTGAGCTTATCAAAGTATTAGCTTAAGGGGGAGGGAGAATTATTTCTTGGACAAGTAATTTTAGGCAAATCTTTATTTACATTTTTATTCAGTTATTAAATTTTATTCCTTTCCCTCCTCCTTCTAGTCTCCATTTATGAACCTATAAGAAAGTCTGCAAATGGAGCTATAAGCGTATCACTGCAGCCAGGCCTTCTAGAGCAACGTCTTTGAACACAGAGTCTGAAAGGCAAGGACAAGAGACCAGGCGTTTTCAATGTCAGAGATAATCTTTTAGTGTGTTTAAATCATATTTGCCAAAGGTCTCACATCAGGGTCTATATGCACTGCTGAAATTCTAATGTACCAGTTCTTCATTGGGTAAGTGAAACAGGCAGGAAAAGTTGCTATAATATAGACTCTTGGTCTTTCTATTTCTCTGCTTCCATTTCTTTTATTTCTAGAACTCTGTTCCATCCTTCTGTCAATGGCTATCACATCCATGCAAACAAGTGTGTGCTGCCAACATGCCATTGTGCCAAACACTGTGCTGTCCTGGTAGTTTTAAAACTTCTGTTAATTGTTCCTTCAACACTAATATGATTGATAAACTCGCCCTAACTTACATTTTTATGTGAATATTTATAAGAGAAAAAGATCCGCTTGAAGCAACTAAGAAAACTTAGTTGATATTTGAGACAAAGTTTCTTAACCAGAGCCAGGACCAGGAATCAATTCATGCAGTCTCAATGAAAGCAGAACATTAGTGTTTTTATTAGTGGTTGCAATTACATAAAATTCTAAGACTATAAATGTCCATAATTTAACCCTAAAATTAAAGGCAGAATAAATCTGCAGAAGCATAAGACTATGTGACAGTGACAGAAGGTTTGAGAATTGTATCACTCTTTACACATGTACTCTCAAATTGCAAAACCATGACACAAAAGAGGAAGTAAAATCTAGGCACAATGAGAAAAGCACGTAGCCCTGCCATCAGATCTATTCTATAATCTTAATTCACTAGCATAAAGTTGCTTAGAAGATTACCAAAACTAGAAGACCCACACAAAGAAGAAAATCAGAGGAGACAACTCTCTTCCCCACTCCTTTCTCTTTCTCTTTCTCCTGAATGATTATCCCATGAGTCTGGGGGCTCAAGCATTATGTTCAAGGGATGTGAGACAAAAGTGACAAACAGGATGTACAGTAGAATTTTACATGGTGTCACATCCAGGACAATGAGGATGCATTCTGTTTCAAAAGATGATTTTTTGATGAATTATCATAAGCTTAACTAACATGGACAAATGACTCACATTCTTTTCTGTTATCCTAATAGAAATTTTATAGCTTCTCTTGATATGTATCATCATTACCTCTAGATCATACTACACGATACAAACAGTGCCAAACTTTGTACATAGGGCAACTGATCATATAATGCCTTCCCTTGGGAAGCATTGTCTGACTTCATCTTTTCTACAGCATTTTTTATTTTTCTCAATTCAGCCAAATTCACCTCTCCCTCCTATTCATGAATTTCAGTATGGAACTCTAGAAATTCTGGCTTAAGAGTTATAGTGCCTATGGTAACAGAGCCTGTATTTCTGCTCTAAGATGAGTATAGGGTGTGGTGTAATTAATTCTCTCAGGCATGTTGTCAAGACTCATCAGTTTTACAGCCTTAGAAATTCACATATTTTCACACTCAACGCCAATACTTTGCTCCATTGAATCTGGCCTGAGAATTAAAAACTACAGATTACAAAGGTTTGTGAAACATTAGTGAAGTAAGAACACCAGAATTCTGAAACAGTGACATCAACTTTTTCATTTATTTTCTAGCAATGTTAGTCATTCATCCTCTCTAAGCCCAGGTTGAAAGATGGAGTTCCATTCATTTATCCTTTCATTCTTCCAGAAAGCATTTATCAGGTGTGTACCATGTGCTTTGCATAAATGAATAATTCCTCTAGGAAATTCCAGTCTAGTGGTGTAGCTGATTTAAATTTCATACATGTGTGTAAAGACCTAGAATTGAGCTACCAGTTGTCTCCTGGGATGCCCAAGTTCCTAATCTCTACAGATCAAATGACATTAACCTGTCTTAGGTGATGAATATGCATTTAGGAGGAAGAAGAGGAAGTAATTTTAAACAAGGAAGAGAAATATATTTAAAACATGGAGACATGAAACACGTTATCTGGAGGCTGAAAAAATCTATGGTGTGAAAAATGAAGGTTATAGGTTAAGGAATAAAGATAGGGAATGTTAAGTTAATTCTAACTTTTGTTTTTAGTGAAAATAGATTATCTTTCTCTTTTTTTAAGGAATGGCACACAAAGAAAGATTTACAATTCAAGGGTTAAGTTACTATTAGAGATGTAAGAAACCACTGAGACAAGGAAATCAGTTAAGAAAGGGAACAAAGAAAAAAAGGCTTAGGCAGAATCATGAGACTTTTCTAAATCTAGGTCATGGTGTTTATGCTATGAGGTTAAAATGTAGAGAAATTGTGGACATAAATATACATTTACAATAAAAAACACTCAGTGAGAAAAGTCATGGTAGAAATTTCCAGAAGCATTCATTGTTTCAAATACTAATATTAACTTAACAGGCAAAAAAAAAAAAAAAAAAAATGATGTCATTGGAATGTGGGTGATCTCCTTATGCTATTTAATTAAGTTTAAAATGTGATTTGATTTTGAGGAATTTTTTCCCCTATATTGAGAAACTTGGAAGAGTGTTAACTTTTCTGGCTTTGAATTTAATTATTAATCTGCATTTGGTTAAAATATTGTTCTGCATGCTGAGAAGATAACTCATTTAGTAAAGTGCTTCCTAGGAAAACATGAAGTAATTTGTTTGGATTCCTTGCTTGAACATTTTATGTCAATCCTTTCAAACCCCAGTGCTGGGCACAAGGGTCGATTCCCCAGAATGCACTGCCTTAACAGCTGAGTCAATGGGGGAGATTCAGTGAAAGATTTTGTCACACACACAAAGAAAGGTGAAGTGATATAAAGGAAGAGACTCAATGTGGGCTTTTGGTTTACACATGTATATGCACACATGCCATACATACATGCACACACACACACACACACACACACACACGCGCACGCACACACACACACACACACACACACATACACACCATTCTTGTTGCCATAGCTCCTCAAACAATAGAGTCCTAAAATCATTATGGGCCATTGGGTCATTTTACATATTCACACCATTCTACATTTATATACTCATTTAATATAAAGAACAAGTTAGGATACTCTCTTCTAATGGAATAATACAGGAGACTAATCATTCTATAAAATAGAAAGGAACTACTCTGAAGTACTTCTGTCCACTTAATGTTTTTTGATTTAGATAAGGATGGAAATAAAATTGAAAACCTTAAATATAAAGCTACTTTACTATTGTTGAGATTTTTAAACTTGGAGCACTTTTAGTTTATTCATTAAATTGAATAGAAATATATAAAATTACCATATTCTTTCTACAATATAACAATGATGAATGAACTAACATTGGCATATCATTTATATTTTGATTCTTACTCGAGGTAGACATGACCAGGAATCCACTTCTCCCACATACAGCTTCAAGAGTAGACCAAACAAACTATACACCCAAGTCTAGCTTAGTGAACCAGGGAGTTTCTTGGTGTTACAGGAGTATGGATGACAGATCACTTACAGGGGAATGAATGACTCAAAGACAGCTGTATTATTGGAAATTCTCCTTCATAATGTGTGACAAATTAAGAAACCTATGCACGTAGAACTTCTTACAAGATTTGTAAGCATCCTAGCAGGTCTAGTCTCGTGTTCTTAGAAATCTTACCACCCCTTTGCTGAGAGGTTTATGGATCCTTTAGGCTTCAGAATCTTGCTTAGCCTTGTAAGTTTTCTTGCTTATGAGCTTATAACTTTCATTTGTTTCCCCAGTCTTAACAGAATACCTCCAGGAGGAGATGTTTCTATTTGGAGGAAATAGTCACACAACCCATTGTCCTTTCACTAAACCTACTGCTAACATCAGTGTTCAATTATTCATGTCTTTTAAGTGTAAAATATTATTCTATTGTCTGGATGCATCAAGACTTACTTATTTTGTCATCTAGTGAAGTAATCCTTAGGTTCTTTTAGAATTTAATAATTACCAATAATGTTTCTTTTTTTTTTTCTTTTTTTTTTTTTTTTTTTTTTTTGGTTTTTCGAGACAGGGTTTCTCTGTGTAGCTTTGCGCCTTTTCCTGGAACTCACTTGGTAGCCCAGGCTGGCCTCGAACTCACAGAGATCCGCCTGGCTCTGCCTCCCGAGTGCTGGGATTAAAGGTGTGCGCCACCACCACCCGGCCCAATAACGTTTCTATAAACACACATGTGAAAGTTCTTTGTATAGACATATTCTCCAATTTTGGAAAGTTAATACCAAAGAATTTAACTGCCCGATCATATAGGAGAATATGCATCATTTAGTATTATAAGAAACTGTAAGATATTCTTCCAAAGTAACATTTTCATCTCACATTCCCAAGGAGCAATGGATGTGAGGCCCTCTTTTTTCCACACTGTTGCTAACACTTGGTATTATCAGTGTTTTAGATTTTCACTATTCTAATAGACAGTTATTAAACTGTTATCTCCCACTGTAATTTCCATTTGAAATTCACTACTAACATAATGTGGAACATCTCTTCCGACACATAATTGCATCAGTACATCTTCATTCATGAAGTATCTGCCTAGATCTTTTCCCATTTTAATTGAGTTTTTATTTTCTTATTGCTGAATTTTATGAGTCTTTGTGTAGTTTGGGTATCAGTTCTTTATTGATCGGGTACGTCCTTTTAAAATACTTTTTCAGTCCATGAGAAGTTTACCGAGGAATAAATTTGGGGTCCCCTGAATATTAGGCAAGAGTTCTCACAATGATCAATATACTCAGCCATTAGCATCTTACTGATGGCTTTGCAGAACAGAACAATTTGATTCTAAATGATACTTTGCTTGTCAGGGGAGATTGAAGAAGGACCACAGTAATGACATATTTGTGAAAGGATAATCTGTAGGAGTGACGAAGTTTCCTAAAATTTCTAATCAGTTGGAAGGCCAACCTAAGAAAATAAGAGCCCTTTGGAAGGCAAGCTGCTTCATATTGAACCCCTTTCTCACATTTTTTTCTCAGCTTTCCAAGTATATGCCATTGTTTCCTATTAGAATTGACCAAACTACTAGAAAAGAACAATGTTGACTATTAAAGAAGTAGGATTTGAAACAAAGTTTTCCAGATTATGAGATGGAGTAGGAGGTACAAAGTTAGACAGTGTACCTAGAAGAGGTTGTTTGTAGGGGGAGGTAGGCAGAGACAGAGAGGCAGGTGGAGAGGATGACAGGAGGGAGGAAGGGAGAGAGAGTGAGAGAGAGAGAGAGAGAGAGAGAGAGAGAGAGAGAGAGAGAGAGAGAGAGGTAGACAAGTAGGTATTTATTTTCTTTTGAAATTCCAAGGTTGATATTTCCCATTTTCTCCCATTGTTCAGTGGAGTAGTTTTCTAGTCTTTTAATATTGACCCCTGTGAATTGAGGGTTTAGTGTGAAACCTCAGATCTTATATACCTGATATTTCTGTTGAGGCAAGCATCACAGACACCACAGGAAACCACTGAAAACTAAGGATTCTAGGATTATGATCAATGAGAAGTCACGTGGTCAAGGCAGACAAGAGATGCCAGGTGAATAGGAATGGGCCAAATAGTCAAGCAGTTGAATAGAACTTATGACATGGTTTATGAATATTTTTAAGCACATAATTTTGACAATGTCTATAATTGCCAACTAGAGAACTAGTCATATTTCATTGATTCTGTATTGCCTAAAATATATGGATCCTTCAGAAAAATATTACAAAATTATTTTGAACTTCTAATTATTTAGAGAGTTTCATTGGGGTCATTCTTCATCTTTTAAACTTTCCATAGAAACATTCACTTAAAGGAGAAGAAGGAGCCTGAAAATTGATTCCCGGGCTGTTTTTTTCATCATCACTCAGAGTGAATTTGGGCAAGTCTTTCAGCTGTGAGATATATGATACAAATTGATTTTAATAATGCATTCCAAATACAGATATAAATGACTATTGTGTAAGTATGCATTTTGTATTATCTGCTCATTTTTCTTATGACAAATAAGTGCAATTTTATCTTACTTCTCGATTATTTAATACTTACATCCTCATGACTGTGTGATTTTGGTTAGCTAACAATTAACTAAAAGAGTTTCTCAAAAGCAAATCATAGTAAATTCCTCCCAAGGAAAGTATATCATGTGCACTGTATCACAAGTTTGTCAAGAAGAGGCAAGTCAGCTTATAAATACTAAAAATAGTGTAATAACAAGTATAAACATCCTTCACAAAATTCATTTCCATCTCAAAAATATTGAATAGATATTAATTTATTTCTAAGAGAATGTTTTTGTTTTACTTTTCTGTTCCACACTAAATCTTGTGGAGTCACAGAATTCAAAATGATTGCATTATAATTTAAATTTTTAAGTGAACATCGGTCAATATCATCTATGTAATATATGTGTATATAAAATATGACACATGTATGTCTTTTTATGTAAACATTAGAGTAGCCCAAACTGACAACATTAATCAATTATATTTCATTTTGTATCAGTAAATTAAAGAAAAATAAATTTATTTGAATTTATTACTGTTAAAAATCCAGAATAATTTATATATATATATATATATATCATTATTTTTATCTGTGAACTAAAACGATATTAACTACTCAGTAAACTAAAATACTTTTATGTTCACCATCCATTATCATTTCATAGTTTTATGCAAAGACAGTTCATACTTAACTGAGAAAATTTGAGACTAAAGCACAAGCATGAGAGAATTAAGCTAATATCTCTATGCCATGAGATCAAACTCTTCTTGGTTTTGATTTCACACAGCTTAAGATAATGGTTATTCCTTATTTCAGTGGTGGTGATGTCAATTATCACTTTGTTAGAATACCTCATCTTTTCATGTCAAATTCAGTGTTCATTTAAGATATGCAAAATGAACATTTGCCACTTTCATATATAGATGTAAAAAATAAATAACTCAGAACATTTCTTAAATTCATATTTGGAATATTCAAGCCAGTTCCAAGGTCCTAACATCAATTCATTGACATAGATCATTTAATTTTCATGAAAGCTCAGATATACTGTACACAAAATAATTGCCATAAATGATACCATAATAGATATTGTCATAGTTTATGGGCCAGAACCCCTAAACAAAATGATCCACTTAAAAATATGTATCAGAAAACTGAATCTTTGGCTCACTTTCACTTGCCGCAAGTCTTCTATGCTGCTAAGAGACCCTGTGGGAAGAAATTTCACAACTTCCTTCAATGTTCATTTTTTTTTCTTTTTTCTTTTTGCTTAAAATGTCTCCAAATCAAGAAATGAAATGATACTATTTTTTTCTTCATAACATATTCAGTTTCAAAAATTTTGGAACAGGACCCACAATGGAAAATGTTCAAACTTTATCCTCTTGATAGATACTAGATAGATATTTCAGAATAAGATCAATATGTCCTCACATTTAAATAGAACATCCCATTACACAGAGCCAGGCTGTCAAGATTGGATTGCATGTATAATCTTCGTTAAAAGAATTAATGCTTCCAAATGAATAAGATGAAACAAAGTAGAATATCATATTCCCATTGCCAATCTCTCACTTTAAAGTCATACCTAGTCAGTCCATCAGCATCAAGAAGATAGGGACATCTGCTACACTTCTGTGAGACAGCCTAATTTACATATTTGTAAATATTAAATATAAATTTAGAAATTGATATTTCCCCTTTCTTTTTAAATGGTCATAAATCATTCACAAGTCTGAAAGTGCTGATCTGTTCCTTCTCGGGTTCTCTAGAAGTAAAGCTGTAGCTTTAAAACATTCTGTGCTATGACAACGTGCTTGAGAAGAAGCATCTTTTGATTTTATTCTCTCCTTTTGAGTTAATATGTTCACACTAGTGTTTTGTTCAGTTTTGTCATGTGAATCATTCAGAAACTGATTATTTTTTCAGTTCCCCAATTGACTATTTGTTATTTTGTCTTTATTTCCTTATTTCATATATATTTGAAGTATTCAAAGGATGTAGAAATATTTATACGTTTAGTTTCTTATCCAGAGTGTAAATTGTGGCAGACATTTTATATATATACATATACATATATGTGTATGTACATATATACATATATATGTATACCAAATAACTTTCATATACGCTAACTAATGTTCTATTCTATCTTGGAAAAATTTCAGTCCATTCTTTATTCTTTATTGACTCAAGCTTAGAATTGAATGTATATGTATACATACAGACAGACACACACACACACACACACACACACAATTTTTAGATGCACTTGTTGAACAAACAGCAAGTAACATACTGTCTTAGTTAAGATTTCTATTGCTTCAGTGAAGCACCATGACCAAAAAGCAAGTTGGGGGGAAAAGGGTTTATTTGGTTTACACTTCCACATTGCTGTTCATTATTGAAGGAACTCACACAGGGCAGGATCCTGAAGGCAGGATCTGATGCAGAGGCCATGGAAGAGTGCTGCTTACTGACTTTACTGGCTTGCTTCACATGTCTTGCTCAACCTGCTTTCTTATAGAGTCTAGGACCACCAGACCAGGGATGGTACCACCTACCACTGACTGGGCCCTTGCCCATAGATCACTACTTGGTAAAATGCCTTACAGCTGGATCTCAAGTATACAGTTCCTTAACTGAGGCTCCTTCCTCTCTGATGACTCTAACTTGTGTCAAGTTGACACAAAACCAGCCAGTACACATACAATAAAATGTGGTCAGTTTATAAATGGGTGTATATAGAAAATGATAATTCGTAAATCAGTTTTCTGTTGTAAACAGAACAATTTTCTTTGGAAATATAGTTAAGTTCCCAATTTGGTCAAAACATAAATTATCCTATTAAATCAATGTTTAACGTACTAATTCAGTTCTTGACAGTAAGGTCCTTGACACTTCAAAGAAGGGGAAAAGAGGAGGATGATTTTGATAGCTACTTCCTGTTTCTGTCTTTTGTTTCAATTCTACAACTCTCTCAGTTTGAGAAGGGCAGTCAGTGATTTCTCTGATGATGAGAAATGAGGTGGTATTGTGTTCCCCAAAATATTGTGTACCCTAATAAATTTATTTGGGGTCAGAGAACAGACAGCCACTAGATACAGAGGCTAGAAAATGGTGGCACTCACACCTTTAATCCTAGCATTCCAGAGGGAGAAATCCATCTGGGATCTCTGTGAGTTCAAGGCCACATTGGAAAATGCCAGGCATGGTGACACACGCCTTTAATCTCAGGGAGTGAGTCTTTAATATCAGGGAGTGATGGTAGAAGGCAGAACGATATATAAGGCATGAGGACTAGAAACTAGAAGCATTTGGCCTGGTTAAGCATTTGGCTGGTTAAGCTTTCAGGCTTTGGAGCAACACAGTTCAGCTGAGATTCATTCTGGATGAGGACTCAGAGGCTTCCAGTCTGAGGAAACAAGACCAGCTGAGGATCCAGTGAGGTGAGGTAGCTGTGGCTTGTTCTGTCTCACTGACCATCCAGCATTTCACCCCAATACTTGGCTCCAGGTTTGTTTTATTAATAAGACTCTTTAAGATTCATGCTACAGAGAAAGTGGCCTGGACCTGCGGCTCACCTCCACTTCTTGAAGGTGCCTTTGCTGAATCTACCCTTAACAGTGTGAGCCTACCTTGCTCTGTTTTGCTTTTACCACCCATTTTCTCATGAGTTTATGCAGCTCATCTAGACTAATTGTTACTAAAGCAGCAGCATTTTTGTCCAGTTAATAGCATGTTTTCTAAACCATGTTTAAAAGATTTTTTTTTAACATCTCTAAACTCAGATAAAGATCTTAAGGGGAGAAGTTTCACTAAAAAAGAGTGAAAATATCAAAGTAAAGCAACAGCAGCAACAACAAAACACCACCGCCAACAACAAAACACATCCCATTTAAGTTTAAGGCACTAAGCCTCTCAGACCGCGGTCCTCTCCGCTTCACAGGAATTTGATTAACTTCCTTTGTTTCTTTTAAAAACAACCACTCATTTTGGATATACTGTTTAGTGTCTTTCCATCACACATAATTTAGAAAATAAAGTAGGATTTATGTCATTATGTCCAATAGAACAGAAATATCAAATGTCAGTATTAATTGTTTTCAATGTGCTTTCTTTCACATTTCCTAAAGAAATGCATGTTTGAGAGACCTAATAGCAGAAATCATCTTAAAAACTTACATATATCACACTGGTCTTGGCACAAGTTTTTGAGAAACTTTTTAGGTATAACACAAAATGATTGAGTAGTACCTCATCCTGTACTCTGAGTAGAAACATGAAATACAGACTGACTTGATGATAAGCTAAAAACAGAGGCTGATAATTTATCTCTTCACATCTGTACTCCCTGTTTGAAAACTTTGAATTCATAACACAATAACATGTGTACCCAAAAAGTGGGAGTGAGAGAGTTGATGTCACAATATAAATCATAAGTATTCATGTATGCAAGCTGTGTCTTGCTAGTGGCTGATTGGCAATATTAGGACTCAAGGACTATCACTCATGAAAGTATAGGTAGATTGATTTTAATTAAAAAATAAAGCTTTTTGTTTTTTGTTGTCAAATATTTTGAGAAATTGAAAAACAGTTTTTGAAATCATGACTTTTTTGAATTTTTGTATGTTTTTCAGGAATTTTTTCAATCCTTGGTGTCCTTTATAGATGCCAATAGGTGGTGGCAAGCCAAAGATAGGCCAATTTTATGGGAAGATATGAAATAAAGAAGCAACTCATTTCTCACTTAGTCACTTCATTTTCTTTCTTATCAGACAAGCTAAGAACATTCGTTCAATAATAAAAGATCTTAATGATTAATTTCTAAGAATAACTGTTTCATAATTCAGATGGCTGTGCTCTATCCAGACTTTAAAAGTTCAACCTACTGGGTTTTAATAATTGAAGTGTGTCTGCTCTCTGTGCATATCGTGATAGAAGCAGCACCTGGAAAGTACACATGGATTTACCTACTTAGCTTGCCATCTCTGACCGTTTCACAGTAAAATGATCAAGCACCAGTCCTTGCCTTCCTGGGGGCATTGCAGGTGTCAAGGACAATGGCATTTTGGCACTGTTCTAATAGAGCTCAGGAATTTCTACTGTGGCTTTTCAGAAATTAAGATTTGAAAAGGAAGGTTAAACAAATAGATCACTAGCTATTAGATTTACACATACTACAAGCATTGGAAATTCAATAATCATACATTGCAAATGGAATGTAAAAACTGAAATATAATAGAAATATGTGTACAGATATAACAATTCAGGTTCTGTACCTTTAATATTTATTTACAAGGAAGGCTATAGCAAAGAGCGGCCCCAACTGCTCTCATTCTGTATTCATTTCTTTTGTGATATTGAAGAGTGGACAAGTCACTTTTGTAAGAACACAGCTATAATTTGAACAGACATCCTTATAGCCAAGTGCATTAAAATTTAGAAGAAATTCCCAAGAGCAATGCTCACTAGGGGTAATATATATGTATATTTCTATGTATACATATATGTATAAAGGAAAATGGGTAGGTCAGCAAATGTAGGGAAATATATTCATAACAATTAAATGCTTTCTTCTCATACTAATCCTTTTTTCTTTTATAGCAAAAGTAATAGCTTTAAAAAGCTGATTCAAAATGAGGTGGATGAACCTTTTTCTTTCTGTGGTAAGACCACTTCACCTTATCTTGGTTAGAACCAGTAAATAATTCTCAGCAGCACTGAGAAAATCCAGTTCAGTTTTTTTCATTCTAAATCAATCTCAGGTTTAGGAGAAGGTCCGGGCTTAAAAGTTATTACAACTCTACTGTTTTCTCTGATAAATTACATGAATAACATTTGAGACAATGCATTGTTAAATATTTATGTCTAGTACTATAGAACCAAGGAAAGCATAAGAAGCCCTAGAAGAATAAATATATTTACTTAAATAAATTACTAAGACAAATATACTCCTATGTGCTCTGTACCAATAAACAGTAGGTATTCACTAAATTGTGGAATATAAATGGTTCATTTCCTCTAAATGTACACTGAAAGATCTATAACATGCTACACATTTCCTGTGCTTTGCATATATATTTCAATATTCATCATGAAAAGCCTTG